>NC_133461.1:111422227-111723769 GCF_048565385.1 Saimiri boliviensis | reverse complement strand
AAAAAAGAAAAAAGAAAAAGAAAATGGTCAATAAATATAGCTGATGCACATCTCAGGCAGGTTTTTTTCTTTCTTTCTTTCTTCTTCTTCTTTTTTTTTTTTTTTTGTTTAATGATCTAGTAATCTTTGTTAACTGAGACTCCCATAGGTGGCCTGCAGCACCTGGTAAACAGAAAGGATAGATGTAATCAAAGGACTCCTTTTATAAAAAATAAATAAATAAATAAAATAAATAAAAAAAAAATAAAAGTCCCAGCACAAAAAGCTACCTTTGGTTCACTTGCTGTAGAGAAGTAGGTACATTTCTGGGTAAAAAAAAAAAAAAAAAAAAAGAATCTCGCTCTGTTGCCCAGGCTGGAGTGCAGTGACGCTTGAACTCAGGCACCTCCTGGGTTGAAGTGATTCTCCTGCTTCAGCCTCCCAAGTAGCTGGGACAACAGACATGCACCACCCTGCCCAGCTAATTTTCGTATTTTTAGTAGAGATTTCATCATGTTGGCCAGGTTGGTCTCGAACTCTTAACCTCAGGTGATCCGCCTGCCTTGGCCTCCCCAAAGTGCTGGGATTACAGGTGTCAGCCACTGTGCCTCACCGAAAAAACAAAACTCTTTACTGAGACTCATAGGCCCATGTAATTGGGTTCCGGTCTTCCTTTATGATCATTTGTTGTTCAGATGAAGTCTTGTTCTGTCCCCCACACTGGAGTGCAGTGACATGATCTCAGCTCACTGCAGCCTCCACCTTCCAGGTTCCAGTGATTCGCCTGCCTCAGCCTCCCAAGGAGCTGGGATTATAGGTGTGTGCTACCAAGCCCACCTAATATTTGTATTTTTAGTAGAGACAGGGTTTCACCATGTTGGCTAGGCTGGTCTTGAACTCCTGACCTCAGGTGATATGCCTGCCTCGGCCTCCCAAAGTGCTGGGATTACAGGTGTTAAAAAAAAAAAAAAAAAGAAAAGAAAATGAAAAGTGATATCCAATTAGTCTGTATGTATCTTGAGAAATATGGCCAACTATTTCCTGAGATAAGAGTATGAGCCTAAAGAGTAAAGGAAATTTTTCACTTCTTTATTTAAAAGTATGTAATATTTTAATAATTTAACAGAAGATTAAATAAATAGATCAACAAATTAGTAAAAGACACATGAACTCTATAAACAAACAGAAAAGACAAGGAAAGCCCAGCCATGGTGGCTCCTGCTTATAATACCAGCACTTTGGGAGGGGGCGGTAGGAGGATCGCTTGAAGCCAGGAATTCCAGAGCAACCCGGGAAACGTAGCAAGATCTCATCTCTACTAAAAATAAAAAAAGTTAGCCAGGCATGGTGGCATGTGCCTATCGTCCCAGTTACTGAAATGGAAGTATCACCTGAACCTAAGAGGTCAAGGCTGTGGTGATTTGGGACTGTACCACTATACTCAAGCCTGGGCTAGAGAGCGAGATTTGTTCTCAAAAATAAAGGGGGGCAATAAAGAAATAAAGCTAGTCAGGTACAGTGGCTCATGCCTGTAATCCCAGCACTTTGAGAGGCTGAGTCAGGTGGATAACTTGAGATCCAGAGTCCGAGACCAGCCTGATCGACATGGAGAAGCCCTATCTCTACTAAAAATACAAAATTAGCCAGGTATGGTGGTGTACACCTGTAATCCCAGGTACTCGGGAGACTGAGGCAGGAGAATGGCTTGAACACAAGAGGAGGAGGTTGTAGTGAGCAGAGATCATGCCATTACACTCCAGCCTGGGCAACAAGAGTCAAACTTCATCAACACACACAAAAAAGGAAAGCAAGCAAGCAAGAAAGCAAGCTAATAAGTAAATATAAGAAAATATATTAAAATGTAACAAAAATAAAGTAATATGAGGTCTTTTATTTATTAAAAATAATCAAACAAAAAATAACTTGTTAAGTTATAATACCATGTGCCAGTGAAGGTGCAGTGAAATGGGCATTTTCTTATACTATTAGTGGTGTTTAAATTATATACAAGCCTTCCAGGATAAAGATTGGAAATTAAAAAAAAAAAATAAAGTGGCTTACTATACTGTCTCTTCCAACTCCTGACCTCAAGGAATCCTCCCACCTTGGCCTCCCAAAGTGCTGCAATTATAGGCCAACAGCCACCATGCCTGAAAGCTTGGCAGTTTACATCAAGTGTAATAAGAATGCTAATGCCCTGTGACTCACAGTAATCTCATTTCTGGAAATATCATCTTTGGATATAATTCAACCTAAACAAAAGGTCATATGCACAAAAACAGTGAAAATCTAGGAGTAATATTTTTCTCTGTTTTAAAAACATATGGAATGCTTCACGAATTTTCATGTCATTCTTGCACAGAGGCCATGCCAATCTTTCTATTGTTCCAACTTTAGTATATGTGCTACTGAAGCAAGCATGAATAATTTAAGATAGAGTGGTTAAATGAAATAAGGAAGAGTTATAGGGAATTTAAAAGTCTCTGGTATTTATAAGCACCTAGCAACAGCTCAGTAAATATTAACTGCTACTTTTATTATTTTTATGGTAATTCCACTCAGTTAAAAATTGTCATTAAAAATTACCACTGTCATGGAACATCATGTATTTAACATTATAATTGTAAAAACAGATAGAGGCCGGGCACAATGGCTCACACTTATAATCACATCACTTTGGTCCAAGGTGGGTGCATCACCTGAGGTTGGGGGTTTGAGACCAGCCTGACCAACCTGAAGAAACCCCATCTCTACTCACAATCTCAACTCACTGCAACCTCCGGCTCCTGGGTTCAACCAATTCACCTGCCTTACCCTCCCAAATAGTGGGGATTGCAAGTACACACCACCGTACTCAGCTAATTTTTGTATTTTTAGGAGAGATGAGATTTCACCATGTTGGCCACGCCAGTCTCAAATGCCTGACTTCATGATCCACCTGCCTCATCCTCCCAAAGGCTTCTGCTCTTTCTTATTTTGCCCACTGAATCTAAGAAAACTAAGCTAAAATAAATTTTGCAACCAAACCAAAATGAAACTCTCTAAGTAGCATGGCTACTATACTCAAAAGACTTGGAAATTCCCTTGATCCAAAAATTACTATCCGGAAGCCAAAAATGACAATCTGGAAGTCAGCATCCTCAGAGTACATCCAGATGCAAACTAGAATACGTAAGTGTAAACTATTAAAGTCCATAGCCTTTGTTTCAGTAAAACTAGATGCAACAAAACCATGGGCTTCATGCATGACTGGTATTATAAAAGAGGCCACAGGGTACAGAATTAAATATGACACCTTTGGCTGGGTGCAGTGGCTCATGCCTGTAATTCCAACACTTTGGGAGGCCAAGGCAGGTAGATGGTCTAAGGTCATGAGTTCGAGACCAGCCTGGCCATAGTAAAACCCAGTCTCTACTAAAAATACAAAAATTAGCCAGGCATGGTGGCAGGTGCCTGTGATCCCAGCTACTTGGGAGGCTGAGACAGAAGAATCACTTGAACTTAGGAGGCAAAGGTTGCAGTGAGCTGAGATTGTGCCACTACACTCCAGTCTGGGCAACAGAAAAAATCTCCATCTCAATATATGTGTGGGATATATATATACAGGTAGTGCTCGACTTACGACCACGGAACCGTCATAACACGATTTGATCGTAAGTTGAGTAGGCTATATGTACAGTTGAAATGGTGCACACGGAGATGGTAGTGCTGCCGGAAGCTGGTCCACACTGTCATACGCCCAGCTGGGCAACGTTTGCGCTGCCAGACGCGGAGCAGTCGTGGCTAGCGATTGAGGTCGTAAAGTCGAATGGTCGTAAGTTGCATAGGTCGTAAGTTGATCAATACCTGTATATATGTGTGTGTGTGTGTGTATATATATATATGAGACACCTCTTGACCTATGATCAAAGTTTCTTCTAAACTCAATTTAAGGCACCATATATCACAAACCAGATGGCAAGAAAATTAAATAAATTTTAGCCTTTTCATGCCATCCAATTACATCTTAGCCAGTTGACAAACATGTTTTAGCAAATGCTGGAGTTCTTTCTCTCTTTAGGAGTCCTTTCTCACTTTACCGTGCTTAAAAACAGACCTCACACACTTAGAAAGAGGATGGAGACAGGCCAGCTTCAGGACATGCTGCACGGGGAGAACCGACTGTCCCAAAAGGAGAGGGCTCTGCACCCCTCCGACAACTCGACAATAGACCAGCTACACACAAATGCCTGAAGTAAGGAAGTCCATCAGGAAAATGAACAGTTGGTGAGATCAAGACTTCCGACCCAAAGGGCCTGCTGCTGGTCTGACCATTCATTAAAAAATTTGACTTTAAGTGGAGACACATTGGACTGTGACATGCAGTAAAAGAACTGAAGCAGCAAAGGGTCTGGATTTGCGTTTCCTTTCCACCACACACAGCTCCAGTGCATGGAGGAGTGAGAACGCCTGTGGTGCTCCTGACACATCTGGGGTAGTTCCCACTCACAGAAGTCAACCTTTGGGATTTTCCCACACATTTCAGGGTCCTTACCATCTATGCTAACCTAGATGTCCAGAGAAAAGCTCCTGTCTAGAAACTGGAGAGAAAATTTTCAAATCTGAAAGCCCACGAACTGTCTCAGTCAGTGGGGAACACATACAGGAAAGACTACAGAATCTGATGTCAGAAGCCTAATTTCAGGTTGACCCACAGCTTTACGATGGTGATTAATCAACTTACTTTCTCTAGGCTCTGTTATTCTCACATCAATAATGAGAAAAGTGGACAGAATAGCCTCCCAGATCAATTTCAATCTTAACATCCTCTGGCTTTATGATTAAACAGTGATACTAATAAGGCTAAACTCGTGACTTAACCCCAATAGGAGCCTGCTGGGATTATGCTAAGCAAAACTATTCCACACAGACAGAGCCATTCTGACCATGTCCCTCCCTCCACCATCTCTCATACAGATAAGCACCACTGGTCTGAGAAGTCCCTTCTACAGAAGATATAACTGATTCAATAATAGGCTGATTTATCCATTCAACCAACAAATATTTACTGAGCACCTTCTAGGTATTTAGGGACACAACAGAACAAAACAGACAAAATCCCTTCCCTTACAGAGCTTACATTCTAGTGAAGGAGGAGGGAAAGACAGACATCAAAGGAAATATGAATTAAGCATATATTTTATGCAGGGCAGTGTTGGGATTCACTCAGGGTGGCTGGGAAAATATTAAGGGAAATATTAGGGAAGTCATAGATTATAGTGTCAAACATTTTAGAGAGCCAAAAATGTTTTAATGAGGCAGGCTGAAGACAGCCAGTTTTTACTTTAGAGCTTTAAGTCATAAGATGAAGATTAAGATAATAAAAACTCCCCCAATTAAGTCTGTTTACCCCACATTCCTTTGTCTCTACTCTGTTTACTTATGTAAACTTTGTGCTACATGGTCCTCTCAGAGGTGGTTGAAAAAGAATTACTCCTTAATGGTGTTTATTCTGGGCCCAAGAACCAAAAGTTTTTATCATTTGTAAAACCAGTCTTTTAACCATGTTAATTATCTACAAGCATGTTGACTTAAAACCTCTGTTATTAGAACTATACTGAATAAATGCAAGAAGGAACAAGGAGTTGTAGTTCCTTCTTGTAATCACCCTCTAAAACAGCTGAGGACCCCTTAGCCCAACTCTTACACTGTATTCTGTATGTAAAAGCATATTTCATTCATCTGTTACTAAGTCAAGATCACAAGTAGTGATCAATGTCTCAGAGCAGCCTGGAGTCCCTTGATAAAGTGACTTTTGAACCACAATCCAAAGCAGTTAGAGAGTGAGCCATGCAGACATTAGGGGAAGAGTGTTCCAGGCAGAGGAAACAGCAAGGCCCACAGATAGGAGAGGGTGAAGCCTGCCTGGCATGCTAAAAGAAACACCATGAGCTCAGTGTTTATAAAGAGGAGTAAGAGCAGCAGAGCAGCAGGAAGCACAGTGAGACAGGTAGCAGGGGCCAGGTCGCATACAAAACAAAGCCACTGGAGAGTCTGAACAGGGGGGTAAACATGATCTTAATTCCACTGTAAAAGGATTATTCTAGCTGTTATACTGAAAGTAGACTGGCTGGGCATGGTGGCTCACTACTGTAATCCCAACATGTTGAGAGGCCAAGGCAGGCAGATCACTCAAGGACAGGGGCTCAAGACTAGCCTGGCCAATATGGTGAAACACTGTCTCTAATAAAAATACAAAAAATTAGCTGGGCATGTGGCTCATGCCTGTAATCCCAGCTACTAGGGCAGCTGAGGAAGGAGAATCACTTCAACTGAGGAGGTAGAAGTTGCAGTGAGCCTAGATCATGGCATTGCACTCCAGTCTTGGCAACAGAGCAAGGCTTTGTCAAAAAAAAAAAAAAAAAAAAAAAAAAAAAAAAAAAAAAAAAAAAGAAAGAAAGAAAGAAAAGAAAAGAAAAGAAATAAAGAGGAAGAGAGTAGACTGAAGGAGGTAAGCATGGAGACAAGAAAACCAGTTACAATACTACTGAGATCATCCAGGTAAGAGATGATGGCAGATGAATCCAGGGTGGCAGCAGTGACGCATGAAGAGGGACAGAGTCTGGGATATATTCTGAAGTTGAATCAACAGGATGCTGGAGGACAGGATCATCTGGAAAATCTGGAACTACTGCAGTACTGAATGAAGCTAAATGGCACTAAATTCCAACATCCACTGTGAAATCCTGGGAACAGAGATTTGTTCATCTCTGCCACCTAGTGTTCCACCCAGTACTTGGCACATAATGGAGATGTCAAAAGTCTTCAATTCTTAAATGAATAAATGTGTAACTGAATCTATTACAAAGCCAAAAGACCTGCAGTATCGTAGATCATTAGGAGATCAAAAAGAATCTGGTACTAGATATACTTTACTAACAGTGGGTCCCCCTCCTTTGAGTCAACCTATTTCTTTTTTTCCTTTACAGACAGAGTTTCTCTCTATCACCCAGGCTGGCAGTGGCATGATGTCAGCTCACTGCAACCTCTGTCTTCCAGGCTCAAGCAATTCTTGTGCCTCAGCCTTCCGAGTAGTTGGGACCACAGGTATCCATCACCAGGCCCAGCTAGTTTTTGTTTTTGTGTGTGTGTTTTAGTAGAGATGGGGTTTCACCATGTTGCTGAGGGTGGTCTCAAACTCCTAAGTTCAGGCAATCCACCCTTGGCCTTCCAAAGTGCTAGGATTGCAGGCAGGAGTCACCACAATCAGCCTGAATCTATTTCTTTTATTTAAAAAATTCCCTTTATAACTTATTTTACAGTAGTAACCTATGAAGCTGACAAATCTCATTAATAGAGTTGATAATCTGAACAACCTGGCAATTTCCCTGAGATGCCGGATGTAGACACCAAACCTCATACCATCTCAACAACTCCCATCTAAAATACAAGGATAAATGTAACACAAGTAGTAAGCTCATGTTCTCATAAATAGTAAATAAGGAACCAGGCATAGTGATTAACACCTGTAATCCCAGCACTTTGGGAGGCCAAGGTGGGAAGATCACCTGAGGTCAGGAGTTTGAGACCAGCCTGGCCAACATGGTGATACCCCATCTCTACTAAAAATCCAAAAACTAGCCACGTGTGGTGGTGGGTGCCTGTAATATCAGCTACTTGGGAGGCTGAGGCAGGAGAATCACTGAAACCTGCATGGCAGAGATTGCTGTGAGCCAAGATGATGCCACTGCATTCCAGGGCAACAGAGTGAGACTCTGTCTCAAAAATAAAATAAAATAAAATAAAAATAAAAAATAAAGACACATAGAATGTCACTTACGTGACCAGGTGTTCAGGGCTGGTGTGGAGGAGGTGTGGATGAAGAGGAAAGTCGACTTGGAGACGATGGAGGTGGACTGGAGCTACTGGATGAGGAAAGGAGGGAAAGAGAAAAAGAAAAAGGGTGAGGGGAGTAGAAGATTCATCTGTGTGGAAGTCATCTCGGATTGCTGACAAAGGCAGTGGAAAATGCTGGAGAAGGTCTGAAAATGTTGCTAAAGGTTCGTGGTTTTAGAAAATCTTATAACATTTCCTTGACTTTAAAAAGAAAACTTAGTATCTCAGGGGTTTAGTATGAGTTGTTTTTTCCCCATGGATTTCAGAGTAGTTGAACCATTCAGCCACAGAAAATAACTCGGATATGAAACCCATTTCAGCACCACCAATAAAGACATCGGGATCTCCTCCTCTGAGGTGAAGTGCATCTATTCACTTGTCCGCTCGGCCTCCTCTTCTGCCTACCATCTCCTTTTCCGGCATCTGCTCCTCCCAGGCAGGACTTCACACTCTCCTCACAGAGCCAGGTACTACCTTCCACTCTTGGAGGCTCTATCACGTCCCTGGTTCCACCACATTCTCACGTGTGACATCTATGTTTCACAAAGCTGAGGACAGAGTATACCCATGGTGGGTTTAAGCAGACAATTCTCATGGCCACAAAATTCTTTTGCCATGTGTTCTGTGACTTGAATTGTCCTGTCCAAAAATAAATTCATGGTCCACTGGCAGGCCAAGTAAGGTTATGTTAGAATGAGGAATCACCAAGCACCTTTAATTCCTTCCAAGATCTTTTATAAATGGGAAAAAGTCAACAGCTGTTAGTGATGGCAAAAGTGGAGATTCTCCTTCTGATGACAGCGGCTGCACTCTGGTGATGATGGCAGGCCCAGCACTGCTCCAGCACCCAATCCTTGCAGTGTCTTCTATGGCACTGGCATATTCTTCATATAGTACAGGCTTCACATTCTCAGTTTCTGCAATCACTATCACAACTGCCGATAACAAAAGCAAACTAATCGACACTGAAGACCTACCTCTAGGAATATTTTTCTTTTTCTATGACTTCCCTTAGCAAAACATATATAACTTCAAATCTTCAATTCTTCAGCAATACTTTGATTCTTTGGCTAAATCAAAAGCATGCTGAGGGCTGGGTGCTATGGCTCACACCTGTAATCCCAGTACTTTGGAAGGCTGAGGCATATGGATCACAAAGTCAGGAGTTCAAGACCACCCTGGCCAACATGATGAAACCCCGTCTCTTCCAAAATACAAAAATTAGCTAGGCATGTGGTGTGAGCCTGTAATCTCAGCTACTCAGGAGGCTGAGGCAGAACTGCTTCAATCTGGAAGGCAAGGGTTGCAGGGAGCCAAAATCATGCCACTGCACTCCGTTCTGGGTGACAAAGCAAGACTCCATCTCAAAAAAAAAAAAAAAAAAAAAAGCATGCTGAGGAGGTTAACTTATGAGTTAAGCACTGACTTTTGTCTTCTCCACTGCAGGACTCCTGGACAAGCATAATTTTCTTACCCTATTACAGAATTTCTCAACCACTTCCCAGGCCATAATCCACACAAAATGTATTTGGCACATTGGCTGACCTTTACTAATTTCCCCAAGGTACTATGAGAGCTGAAGGAGCAGTATTTTAAGACACATTCATTAACCCACCTTGAGAACATTTATTCACTTTAATATTCATAAAAATGATTAACTGCACCAATTTGTAAACACTTAATACACACACAAAATTCACACTTGATTCCCAATGCTTATTTACTGAAAATGTAAACGTTTACACTACATGGTCATTTATTGGTTCTTGGCAACATAAATTCCTAAGGTAGTAGATGATCTACAAACTGTGGTCACTTACTCTGACAATGCACAATGGGGAACAAAAAGATAAGAAAGAAAGAAAGGTCCACTTAGAGCTCTAATACAGAAAATAGGCCAAGCATGGTAGCTCATGCTTGTAATTCTAACACTTTGGGAGGCCAACACGGGAGGATGCTCTGTGGACAGGGTTCTGGGGCCAGACTGGCCAACATGGCAAAACCCTATCTCTACTAAAAATACAAAAATTAGCTGGATGTGGTGGCACATGCCTGTAAACCCAGCTACCAGGAAGGTTGGGGCAGGATAATCACTTGAACCCAGGAGGTGGAGGTTGCAGTGAGCTGAGATTGTGCCACTGTACTCCGGCCTGGGCAACAGTGTGAGAGAAAGAAAGAAAAGAAAGAGAAAAAGGGAGGGGAAGGATCCAAGATGGCAGAATAGAAACAGGTCCGGAGTGCAGTTCCCAGCAAGACCAATGCAGAGGGTGACTGCCCACCACATATCCAAATGAATTTTCACTGCCCACAGACCAGGAGATTCCTGGACCAAAAAGCACCATGAGTTTTCAGCATGGTGGCTTTGGTCGGTGCCTGGTTGGCACACAGAAACTCACACAAATCTGGGTGGCCATTTCAACTGGCACCTGGAATGCCTGGGAGAGAAAGTAGCCCATTCAACTGAACAGCAAGGGGCAGAGACAGGGAGCCAGGTGATCTGGCTCGGCGGGTACCACCCCTACGAAACAAGCAATATGAAATGCTCTGGATTGAGAGTTTGGCAGCAAGTTCGGCTGGACCCAGGATGGTCCAGCTCAGTGGGGGGAATGGGCGACCATCACTACTGAGGCAGTCCACCACTACCAAGACAGTTGACATAGCAGCTGCGTAGAGCCTTTGGCAGCTCAGCAACACCTCTGCTGGCATACTGTGACTAGATTACTCCCTGCAGGGCAGGGCATCTATTAAAAAAGGCAGCAGCATGACAGGAACTTATAAATAAAGCTGACCTTCCAAGGTCAGAACACCTAGGAAAAGAGGGGGTTATGAGTTCGGTTGCAGCAGACTTAACGGTACCTGCCCAGCAGCTCTGCATGGAACAATGGAGCTCCCAGCACAGCACTTGAGTTCCCATAAGGGACAGACTGTCTCCTCAAGCAGCTCCCCAACCCCATATACCCAAAGAGACATCTCATAAAGGAGAGCTCAGGCCAACATCTGGTAAGTACCCTTCTGGGACAAAGATAACAGGAGAAGAAACTGGCAGTAGTCCTTGCTGTTCTGCAGCCCCCATGGGTGATCCCCAGGCAAGCAGGGTCTGGATTGGAACTCCCATAGTCCTGTAGCAGAGGAGCCCAACTTTCAGAAGAAAAACTAAGAAACAGAACGATATACCTTCAACATCAACAAAAAGGACATACACTCAGATACCCTATCTGAAAGTCACCAACTACAAGGACCACAGGTAGATAAAGCCACTAAGATGGGAAGAAACCAGCACAAAAAGGATGAAAACACAAAAAACTATGATGCCTCTCCTTCTCCAAAGGATCAAGACTCCTCACCAGCTAGGGATCAAAGACAGATGGAGAATGAATCTGATGAATTGGCAGAAACAAGCTTCAAATGGTGGGTAATAACAAACTTCTCATAGCTAAAAGAACATGTGCTAACCCAATGCAAAGAAGAAACTAAACCTAGAAGAAATGTCAGATGAGATGCTAACTAGCATAGACATCTTAGAGACGAATATAAATGACTTGATAGTGCTGAAAAACACAGCATGAGAACTTCAAAAAGCATACACAAGCTTGCATAGCTGAATCAACCAAGCAGAAGAATATCAGAGACTGAAGATTAACCCAATGAAATAAAACAAGAAGGCAAGACTAAAGAAGAAAAGAGTGAGAA
The DNA here is from genome assembly GCF_048565385.1 of Saimiri boliviensis. Classification (NCBI taxonomy): domain Eukaryota; kingdom Metazoa; phylum Chordata; class Mammalia; order Primates; family Cebidae; genus Saimiri; species Saimiri boliviensis. The sequence continues at coordinate 111,712,225 of NC_133461.1, read as the reverse complement.
GAAATGGACAAAGCCTCCAAGAATATGGGATTATGTGAAAAGACCTACTCTACATTTGATAGGTGTACCTGAATGTGACAGAGAGAATGAATCCAAGCTTGAAAACACTTTTCAGGATATTATCCAGGAGACCTTCCCCAACCTAGCAAGCCAGGCCACCATTCAAGTCCACCACAAAGATATTCCTCAAGAAGAGCAACCCCAAGGCACATAATTATCAGATTCACCAGGGTTGAAATGAAGGAAAAAATGCTAAGGGGAGCCAGAGAGAAAGGTTGGGTTACCCAAAATGGGAAGCCCATCATACTCAGAGTGGTTCTCTCACCAGAAACCCTACAGGCCAGAGAGAGTGGGAACCAATATTCAACATCCTTAAAGAAAATATTTTTGAGGCTAGAATTTCATATCCAGCCAAAGTAAGCTTTATAAGTGAAGGAGAAAGAAAATCCTTTATGAACAAGCAATTGCTGAGTGATTTTGTCACCACCAGGCCTGCTTTACAAGAGCTCCTCAAAGAAGCACTAAACAAAGAAAGGAACAACCAGTACCAGCCACTACAAAATGTACCAAATGGTAAAGACCATTGACACAATGAAAAAAATGTGTCAACTAATTGGCAGAACATGCAGCTAACATCAAAATGGTAGGATCAAATTCACACATAACAATATTAACCTTAAATGTAAATAAATTAAATACCCCAATCAAAAGATACAGACTGGCAAATTAGATAAAAAGTCAAGACTCATCGGTGTGCTGTATTTAGGAAACCCATCTCATGTGCAAAGACACACATAGGCTCAAAATATAGGGATGCAGGAAGATTTGTCAAGCAAATGGAGAGGAAAAAAAAGCAGGGGTTGCAATCCTAATCTCTGATAAAATGAACTTTAAACCAACAAAGATCAAAAGAGACAAAGAAGGGCATCACATAATGGTAAAAGGATCAATGCATCAAGAAGAGCTAACTATCCTAAATATATACACATCCAATAGAGGAGCACCCAGGTACATAAAGCAAGTTCTTAATGACCTACAAAGAGACTTAGACTCCCACACAATAATAGTGGGAGACTTTAACACTCCACTGTCAATATTAGACAGATCAACGAGGCAGAAAATTAGCAAGGATATCCAGGACTTGAACTCAGATCTGGATCAACTGGACCTAAAAGACATTTACAGAAATCTCCACCCCAAATCCACAGAATATACATTCTTCTCAGCACTCCATTGCACCTACTCTAAAATTGACCACATAATTGGAAGCAAATCTCTCTTTAGCAAATGCAAAATAATGGAAACCATAACAGTCTCTCAGACCACAGTGCAATCAAATTAGAACTCAGAATTGAGAAACTAACTCAGAACTGCACAGCTTTATGGAAATTCAACAACTGGCTCCTAAATGTTGACTGGATAAACAATGAAATGAAGGCAGAAACAAAGATGTTCTTTGAAATCAAAGAGAATGAAGACACAACATATCAGAATCTCTGGGATACATTTAAAGCAGTGTCTAGAGGGAAATTATAGCAATAAATGCTCACATGAGAAGCGAGGAAAGATCTAAAATCGACATCCTATCATCAAAATTGAAAGAGCTAGAGGAACAACATAAAAAAAAAAAAACCAAAAGCTAGCAGAAGACAAGAAATAACTAAGATCAGAGCAGAACTAAACTAGATAGAGACACAAAAAACATTTCAGAAAACCAAAAAATCCAAGAGCTGATTTTTTGAAAAGATCAACAAAATAGACAGACTGCTAGCCAGATTAATAAAAAAGAAAAGGGAGAAGAATCAAATAGATGCAATAAAAAATGAAAAAGGGGATATCACCACCAATTCCACACAAATATATACTACCATCAGAGATTAGTACAAATAACTCTATGCATATAAACCAGTAAACCTCGAAAAAATTGATAAAATCCTGGACATTTGGACACTCCTAAGCCTAAACCAGTAAGAAGTTGAAACCTTGAATAGACCAATAAGAAGGGCTGAAGTTGAGGCAGTAATTAATAGCCTACCAACCAAAAAAGTCCAAGCCCAGATGGGTTCACAGCTGAATTCTACCAGATGTACAAAGAGGAGCTGGTACCATTCCTTCTGAAACTATTTCAAACAATATAAAAAGAGGGAATCCTTCTCAAATCATTTTATGAGACTAACACCATCCTGATACCAAAACCTGGCAGAGACTCAACAAAAAAAGAAAACTTCAGGCCAATACCATGATGAACATAGAAGAAAAATATTCCATAAAATACTGGCAAACCGATTGCAACAGCACATCAAAAAGCTTATCCATCACGATTGAGTAGGCTTCATCCCAGGGATACAAGGCTGGCTCAACATATGCAAGTCTATAAACGTAATCCACCACATAAACAGAACCAAAGACAAAAACCACATGATTTCCTCAATAGATGCAGAGAAGGCCTTCCACAAAATTTGACAGCACTTTATGCTAAAAACTTTCAATAAGCTGGGTATCAAAGAAACATATCTCAAAACAATAAAAGCTATTTACAACAAACCCACAGGCAGTATCATACTGAATGGGCAAAAACTGGAAGCATTCCCTTTGAATTCCGGCACTAGACAAGGATTTCCTCTCTCACCACTCCTATTCAATATAGTATTGAAAGTTCTAGTCAGAGCAATTAGGCAAAAAAAAAAAAAAAAGTATTCAATTAGGAAAAGAGGAAGTCAAATTGTCTCTATTTGCAGACAACATGATTATATATCTAGAAGACCCCATCATCTCAGCCCAAAATCTCCCTAAACTGATAAGCAACTTCAGCAAAGTCTCAGGATACAAAATCAATGTGCACAAATCACAAGCATTTCTATACACAAATAACAGACTAACAGAGACCCAAATCATGGGAGAACTCCCATTCACAATTGCAACAAAGAGAATAAAATACTTAGGAATACAACTAACAAAGGAGGTAAAGGACCCCTTCAAGGAGAACTACAAACCACTGATCAAGGAAGTAAGAGACGACACAAACAGATGGAGAAACAGTCCATGCTCATGGTTATGAAACTGGCCATACTGACCAGTTTAAAATTTATAGATTTAAGTAATTTATAGATTCAATGCTATCCCCCTATCAAGCTACCAATGGCCGTCTTCACAGAACTGGAAAAAATCCACCTGAAACTTCATATTGAACCAAAAGAGAGCCTGCATAGCCAAGACAATCCTAAGCAAAAAGAACAAAGCTGGAGGCATCATGCTATCTGATTTCAAACTATACTACAAGGCTACAGTAATCAAAACAGCATGGTACCGGTACTAAAACAGAGATACAGACCAATGGAACAGAACAGAGGCCTTGGAGGCGACACAACACATCTACAACCATCCGATCTTTGACAAACCAGACAAAAACAAGCAATGGGGAAAGGATTCCCTGTTTAACAAATGGTGTTAGGAAATCTGGCTACCTGTGTGCAGAAAGCAGCAACTGGACCCCTTCCTGACACCTTAAACTAACATTAACTCCAGACGGATTAAAGACTTAAACATAGGACCTAACACCATAAAAAACCTAGAAGAAAACCTAGGCAAAACCATTCAGGACATAGGCATCGGCAAGGACTTCTTGACTAAAACACCAAAAGCATTGGCAACAAAAGCCAAAATAGACAAATGGAACCTATTTAAACTCCAGAGCTTCTGTACAGCAAAGGAAATAATCATTAGAGTGAACTGGCAACCAACAGAATAGGAAAAAATTTTTGCAAACTACCCATCTGACAAAGGGCTAAAATCCAGAATCCACAAAGAACTAAAACAGATTTATAAGAAACAAGCAAACAAACCCATCCAAAAGTGGGCAAGGGATATGAACAGACATTTTTCAAAAGAAGACATATATGAGGCCAACAAACATATGAAAAAATGTTCATCACTGATTATTAGAGAAATGCAAATCAAAACCACATTGAGATACCGACTCACACCAGTTAGAATGGTGATCATTAAAACATCTGGAGACAGCAGATGCTGGGGAGGATGTGGAGAAATAGGAACACCTTTACACTGTTGGTGGGAGTGTAAACTAGTTCAACCATTGTGGAAGACAGTGTGGCGATTCCTCAAGAACCCAGAAATAGAAATTCCTTTTGGCTCAGCAATCCCATTACTGGGTATATACCCAAAAATTATAAATTATTCTATTATAAAGTCATATGCACACGTATGTTCACTGCGGCATTGTTTACAATAGCAAAGACCTGGAACCAACCCAGATGCCCACTGATGATAGACTAGACAAGAAAAATGTGGCACATATACACCACGGAATACTATGCAGCCATAAAAAACGATGAGTTCATGTCCTTTGTAGGGACATGGATGAATCTGGAAACCATCATTCCCAGCAAACTGACACAAGAACAGAAAATCAAACATTGCATGTTCTCACTCACAGGCAGGTGTTCAACGATGAGAACACATGGACACAGGGAGGGGAGCAGCACACACTGGGGTCTTTTGAGGGGGCCAAGGGAGGGACAGTGGGGAGGGGGTGGGGAGGTCAGGGAGGGATAACATGAGGAGAAATGCCAGATGTAGGTGATGGGGGGTTGGAGGTGGCAAACCGCATTGCCGTGTGTGTACTTATGCAACAATCCTGCATGATCTGCACATGTGCTCCAGAACCTAAAGTACGATTAATAAAAAAGAAAAGAAAGAAAAAAAGGAAGGAAGGAATAAGGAAGGAAGGGAGGGAGGGAGGGAAAGAGAGAGATAGAAAGAAAGAAAAGAAGAAGAAAGAAAAAGGGAAGGAAGGAAAGAAGGAGAGAAAATGACAGCATTTGTTCAACAGAGGCTTCTTAGAGCTTTCCTATTAGGCTGTGATACTCACAAGCAGGCCACTGACAGTATCTGCCACTTTAGAAACAGGGCATATTCGAATAAACATTCAGGACTAAATCTAGGTACCTGCTATCCTGGAACAGTTGAAATGTGGCTACTTGAAACTGAAATACGTTGTGACTATGAAAGACACACCAATTGTCAACAAAAAGAATAAATGCATATGAAGTCAAGAATATGAAACACTTCATGGTGTATTTATTTGTAATGATTTGAGGTTAAACTAGAAAATGTCAAATTATGTATGTGGCCTGCATGTGCAGCACACGTTGTATTCTCTTGGATACCACTGGTAAAAGTTGAAAACTTAATGCCAGGTGCAGTGACTCACACCTGTAATCTCAGCACTTTGGGAGGCTCAGGGAGAAGGATCACCTGAACCCAGGAGTTTGAGACCAGCCTGGACAATATGGGGAAAACTCATCTCTATACAAAACACAAAATTTAGCCAGGTGTGGCGCTGCACGTTTGTAATCCCAGCTATTCAGGAGACTGAGGCAGGAGAATTGCTTGAGCCTGGCTGTAGTGAGCTGAGATCACACTACCACACTCCAGCCTGAGTGACAGAGTGAGCCTCTGTATCAAAAGAAAGAAAGAAAGAAAGAAAAAGCTTGAGTTTAGCCTACACTGCATCTGTCCATATTAATATATCAAGGAATGCCTGTATTGAGCTTCTGCAAAATATTTTTTGGGGAGGTGAAGGAAGAAGCATTTCTATCATTTAAAAAGATTAATTTTTGAAAGCTTAAAGATTGATCTGTGCTTTTAAAAAGGATTTCACAACTATTTTACCTGTTGTATTTGTTCTTAGCTGAGTAACTTCAGTTGTATTGCAAGAAATTCTGATCTGTAAAAACACAGTTGATATTAGTATTATAATAAAGCATTTAGAAGAAATTTACAGGCCTTTCTCATGCAGCTGTGTGTTGCTAATTATTATTATTATTTGAGATGGACTCTCATTCTGTCACCAAGGCTGGAGTGCAGTGGCACGATCTCAACTCACTGCAACTTCCACCTCCCAGATTCAAGCAATTCTTCTGCCTCAGCTTCCCGAATAGCTAGGACCACAAGTGTGTGCCACTACACCTGGCTAATTTTTGTATTTTTAGTAGCATGGGGTTTTGGCATGTTGGCTAGGCTGGTCTCGAACCTGACCTCAGGTGATCCACCCACCTCAGCCTCCGAAAGTGTTGGGATTACAAGCATGAGCCACGGTGCCCAGCCTATTTTTAAACATGGTCCATTTTGCCTTCATTTCATAGTGAAAAAATCATTTTGGTGACTTGAATTTTGAAAATAGCAATTTAGAGACATTCAGACGAATGTAAAACAGATGTCTCCAAAGTCATCTGTTTTACAAGATAAATATGCAAAAGTCACTTTTCTCCCAAACCAGCTCAATTCTGTTTCTGAATCTTAGATGAACTTTCCCACAGCACAGCAAGAAGCAGTGTCTTAAACATGTCTTCTCCCTTATAACTCAGTCCCAACGATGCAGAACCTCAATCAGTAAGCAAGACTCTACCCACCTTAACATTCCTCCCATGAGTAGAGAGAGGCCTTCTGTTCCTACCTTCCGCACTCAAACTACCCATGGGTTACCTTTCAAAATTGAGCCAGAATAACCTTTCTAAAGGGCGGATCCAAATTATTTTAAGAGGGAACTTCTATGAGACCATTTAATGACTGCCACCGCTTGTGTGGGACCTAAGGCCTTCCTCCACCTGGCCACACAAGTCCCCCAATGTGATCCCACCATGCCCACATGGCACTCGTCACCCCACACAGAATGGGTGAGGTATGTGAATATGTGAGCATATTTGACACCTCCCTGCCTTTATTCATTATTTGAAACACATTCCCTCTCTTCTGGATGCACAAGTGACTGATGTGTGCATGCCATTCTTGCCTTCTTCTCCCAAAATGCTCAATAACTCTCCATTGCATTTTTCTTAATATTAAGCCTCCCACGGGCCAGGTTCTTGTTAGATCCTGATGCTTATGCTAAATAAATGTTTGTTCAATAAGTGAATCTAAATGTTAATTGTAAATATAAAGAAGTCATAATGAGAGGGGAACAAAAGGCCCATCTTCATCAAATTAATCTCTTCTTAGGGAAGACACTGAATTTGTTTCTGCAGATTATCATCTTACCTTTTAATAACAAATTTAATTTGATTGCCCACTTGAATGATGTTTTCCATCCCTGGAATTCCATACCATGGAGGACTTTTGAAAGGAATGTTTTCCGGTAGTCTTTCCACATACAGATCATTCTCATGTGCTTCAAATTTTTGGTCTTAAAAAAGATCTTAAAAGAGCTTAGGAAATTAAACTTTGTTTTTCAATATCCTGAAGATGAAGAGAAAGAAAATCATATAAAAAACACAACCTAAAAACTATTTTTTGGGGGGCAGATGTCACCCAGTCTGGAGTGCAGTGGCATGATCTTGGTTCATTGCAACCTCTGCCACTTGGGTTCAAGCAATTCTGCCTCAGACTCCGGAGCAGCTGAGATTGCAGGTGTCTGCCATCATGCCTGGCTAATTTTCGTATTTTTAAAGTAGAGACATGGCTTAACCATATTGGCCAGGCTGACATCCAACTCCTGACCTCAGGTGATCCACCCACCTCAGCCTCCCAAAGTGCTGGGATTAAAGGAGTGAGCCACTGCACCCAGCTGTAAATACTATTTGAAAGCAGCCTTTTGCTACTATCTGCTCGTGACCATAATAACGCTCCTCCATTGGCTGCTGCACAGTGGCGCATTTCAGCCAACACTTTATCTGCACTGCAACCATGAGATAAATATTTTTTACCCCTTCAACTTAATGAGCATGCTATTTTAAAAAGAAACCACTTTCCACAAAGAATTCATGGAATACAAAATAAAAATAGTAAGCAGAGGCCGGTTTAGATTAACAGAGACTTAACCAAAGTCAGCACATGAAGATTGTTTGAATCCAGATTTAAGCACAATTTAAAGTAAAGTTTCTAGAGAAAAAGCTGTTTGACATAGGCTGTGACAATAATTTATTGTATATGACACCAAAAGAACAAGCAACAAAAGCAAAAATAGAATACGTAAATGGGACTACATCAATTGAAAATGTTCTGCACAGTGAGGAAAGCAAGCAGCTGCGCAAAGAGATAACCTAGAATAGGATAAAGCATTTATAAAACAAGTATCTGATAAGGGGTCATTATCCAAAATACATAAGGGCTCAACTCAGTAACAAGAAAACACAAAACCCACATAAAAAATGGGCAAAGGACCTGAATAGACATTTCTCAAAAGAAGACTTAACTGACTGTTAATAAGGATATAAAATCTTCCTTCAAAAAATCTCTCTACTTTTACATCTGAATTACGGAAATACTGAAGTTCAGAAATGACAAAAGTGGCATTTATTATCAGAAAGGTTAACAGAGAAAGTGATAAATTAGCATCAGGCTTTATCTCCCTAGTATCATGGGGTTGTCATCTGCGATTCTTGTTTTAAATGATGGCTGCCTCTGAGGGGACATGGACTTGAACAAGATCCCCTGACCCTCAGGGACATATTCCCGGACTCCCAGCGATGCCAAAACCAAGACTAGTGCTGGGCCTTGTATGTGCCGGGTTTCCCTGTGCCTACATACCTATGACAAAGTTTAGTTTAAAGTCAGGCAAAGTAAGAGATGAACAAGAGTAACTAAAATAATAATAAAAAATGTTAAAAAAATTGTAACTAAAAATAAAATAAAAAAATAACAGTAACTAATAGTAAAACAATCATAGTAAAGAAAATTCCCAGTAACTAACAATTGTAACAATACACTGCGGTAAAAGTCCTGTGAATGGCCCCTCTTTTTCTGTCTCAAACTATGTTATTGGACTGCACTATGGGTCACTGAAACCACGAAAAGTGAAACCGTGGATAAGGAGAGACTACTATATTTCAATGCTAGCATTTAAATACATAGGTGTGTTTGTGTTTAACCACCTGCCAATCTTTCTAATAGCAGGTGATATAATTTCTTATTCAACTCACCTTGCCTGGCCCAGAATTTACTCCTTGTCTTGGGAGTCACATTTACGGTTTGTATTAGGTTGGTGCAAAAGTAATCGCTATTTTTGCTATTAAAAATAATGGCAAAAACTGCAATAATGTTTGCACCAACCTAAATATAGAGTTTTAAATAAAACCTAATTGTGTTCATCTTTATAATATATTCATAGTAAACTTTGTCACGTTTCTCTTCTGTTTTTATTATATTCCACAAACCTATTTAAAACATTTAAAGGTACATACACAGTTAACAAAAGGCTCTGTAGTATCTAATCTGGAAGAACCCAAGTAGAGTAGGTGCAAGAAGGTGAAGAGAAAAGTTTCCAGGCTTGACTTACCATGAGAAGTATGCTCTCTTGCTCTTCTCCTAAATTATATTTAATATTAAATTAGTAACATATGTGCCAGATGTCTTACTGTATTAGCTTATTTAGACCTCAAAATAAGAACTTCTTTTATGAGGTAGTTTCAACAGCACCTTCTTTTATAGACAGTGAAATAAAGTGAAAGAAAGTTAAGTGGCCATAAGTGGCCAGGCCAGGACTTAAAGCCTTGCTTCAGTCAACATTTTTACCCACTAAATTCTATTCCACCCCGAAGTTTTATTTCAAAATCAAAACAGTAACAAGAACAGCAGCAACCGTTACATACGTTTACAAAATTATTTTCCATCAAACATTAGTCTATTCTTAAGCAGACTGTGGTAATTTTAAGAATATTCTGAACAAAATTCTGTTGGTAGTCAGATTTGAAATTAAACTATGACATTACTTAGAACGGAAGCTGATGCTGATTTGTGTATCGATTACATATAAAGTCATTGGTATTCTTTAAAGGGTGAGAAGCCATAGAAACAATTCCCATGTCTGCCTTTGCCATTTGACTTTCTTGAAAAGTTCTTGGCTTCCAGAAGTAAAGTTTTAATACTTTCCATTAGGGAACTATGCAGGGAGTGTTTCTTCAAGGAGGGGGAGGTATGCAGGGTTCATAGGGTCTTGCTGCCGGCACCTGCCAGGCGGTGCCTGGGCTGCAGGGGCACTGCATTCGGAAGGAGGAGTTTTTACGGCACCGAGCAGGGATGCAGTTTAAATTAGTGTTCAAGGGTTGAAAGAAGCCTTTTGAAACTCCCTGCACAGGTAGGCTTGGCCTTCAGGTGCCCACTCTTTCATGAGGCGTTCCTGTTTCCCAGACATCTGGCTGAGTAGCCAGAGCTAGATCTTGAGACCCCTGGATCAAAGCTTGCCACATATCTGCTAAATGGAACATGGAGGGATGGGTCAGGATTCCAAGCCTTGGTAAAAGCACTGATAACAAGAGTTGCTGATGCAGAAAAATTCTGCAGGTGTGTGTTCGGTGTTCTTAAAAGACTTTTCTGTATCCTTTGATACAGTTTGTGAAATCTGGTCATTTGGCATCTGAAATCCTGATTGGTCAGCCTTCTTTCTTACCTTTGCTTCCTTTTTACCAATATTCATCCTGTACTTTTTGGCCAAAGAACAAAACACACTGACCAAGACCACTGAAACCAAATGTGAACTGTGGAGATCTAGCATCTCTGTTGATCAATCCACGTCGGATCGTATCAACAGTTCAAGCAGCTGTCTATTTCTTTTTTTCTTAATTTACTCTGGATTTCCTGGCCATTTGTAAGGCCCTCAGTTTACCCCGCGACTCAGTTTTCTACCGAGTTCTTGCTGCCCATGGGAGCTTCCTACTTCCCTTCATAAACATGACTACCAGAAAACATGTTCAATGTAAGCCCAGGGTATGCTCTTGTTCCTCCTTAAGGAGATTTTTCTGTGAGTGAAAAGTATAGAGTTTGTAAATTCTTCTAAGCCCTATTGTTCTTTTTCTTATCTCCTAAACTCCCGTTCTGCAAGACTATGCTCACCTCCTGTCTTTCTTCCCTGCAGCTATTTGGTGTTCTTGACAGGGACCTAGGGTTTCTTTTGATGCTGAAAACCAGGAAACTTTCTTCGCCTTTCTTTTCCATTCCTGGATGCAGCTTCTCCGGCTTCCTCAGTTATCCTCACCCACTCAGACCCTAGAGGTCGGAGCACCTGGGAATCCTGTCTTTCTTATCTACCTACAGGCGCATGCATGAAGTCCGGGCCCGCAGGTGCCCAGGTGCACCGAGAGCTCTGTCCTGAGCTTGCCCAGCAACCCGAGACTCACGGTGTGACTGCCCGCTTAGCACCTTCCCCGAGTGTCTACACAGCTCTCCCGCTGAACCAGCCCCGATCCAGGCTCTCACTTCACCTCCCTCCACCCGCCTCACTTCTCCCTGAACCCTCCCCACCCCACTGAGAGCGAGAACTCTTTTCCCATTGATCCAGGCAAAAGCCCTGCAGTCATGATCGACTCCCGTTTTCCCTCCTGGCCTGCGTCCGTCCCCGCCGAGTCCCACCCCCTCGCAGTCACCATCGCCTTCTCGTTTCCTTCCCGGCCTGCTTCCGTCCACACTGGGTCCTGCCCGTCTCCTCTCAGGTGCACGCCCAGTTCCCAACCCTTCATCCACTCTCCCACTCACAGGGACTCCTTCCGCTTTCCCCCTTTTCCCTCCTCGTACATGGAGTATAATTTCGGAGAAGAGCCACAGAGCACAGGGTCCGTGGCGAGGCAAAGCTGGAAGAGACACTTTTCCGGCAGCAGCTGGAGGGCACCCTGCAAAAGCGCGTAGGAGCGCGTGAGTCCTGCGGCCAGAACCCGGGAGAGCTTCTCACCACCAGGAACCACGTCCTCACCGCGGCGAGCCACACCCTGACCATGTCCTCACTGCGGTCCGTGCGTCTAACCACCAGAACTCCCCTCCTACCCCCTGCCCCACCCACACTCTGACCACGTCCTCACTGTGGTCCGTGCGTCTAACCACCAGAATTCCCCTCCTGCCCCCTGCCCCACCCAAACCCTGACCATGTCCTCACTGTGGTCCGTGCGTCTAACCACCAGGACTCCCCTCCTACCCCCTGCCCCACCCACACCCTGACCATGTCCTCACTGTGGCCCGTGCGTCTAACCACCAGAACTCCCCTCCTACCCCCTGCCCCACCCACACTCTGACCATGTCCTCACTGTGGTCCGTGCGTCTAACCACCAGAACTCCCCTCCTACCCCCTGCCCCACCCAAACCCTGACCATGTCCTCACCGTGGTCCGTGCGTCTAACCACCAGGACTCCCCTCCTACCCCCTGCCCCACCCACACCCTGACCATGTCTTCACCGTGGTCCGTGCGTCTAACCACCAGGACTCCCCTCCTACCCCCTGCCCCACCCACACTCTGACCATGTCCTCACTGTGATCCGTGCGTCTAACCACCAGAACTACCCTCCTACCACCTGCCCCGCCCACACCCTGATTGCGTCCTCACTGTGGTCCATGCCTCTCTCCACCGGAACTCCCCTCCTACCCCGCCCACACCCTGACCATGTCCTCACTGTGGTCCGTGCATCTAACCACCAGAACTCCCCTCCTACCCCGCCCTGCCCACACCCTGATTGCGTCCTCACTGTGGTCCGTGCCTCTCTCCACTGGAACTCCCGTCCTACCCTGCCCACACCCTGACCACGTCCTCACTGCGGCTCCTGTGTCTCTCCACCAGAACTCCCCTCCTACCCCGCCCTGCCCACACCCTGATTGCGTCCTCACTGTGGTCCGTGCCTCTCTCCACTGGAACTCCCGTCCTACCCTGCCCACACCCTGACCACGTCCTCACTGCGGCTCCTGTGTCTCTCCACCAGGACTCCCCTCCTACCCCCTGCCCCACCCACACCCTGACCATGTCCTCACTGTGGTCGGTGCATCTAACCACCAGAACTCCCCTCCTACGCCTGCCGCGCCCACACCCTGACCATGTCCTCACTGCGGTGGTCCGTGCTTGTCTCCACCAGAACTCCCCTCGTACCCCGCCCCGCCCACACCTGATCACATCATCACTGCGGTCACTGCCTCTCTCCACCGGAACTCCCCTCTTAACCCCCTGCCCCGCCCACACTCAGACCAAGTCTTCAGTGTGGTCCGTGCCTCTTTCTACCGGAAATACCCTCCCACCCCCTGCCCCCACCCTGATCACGTCCTGACTGTGGTCCGTGCCTCTCTCCACCGGAACTCCCCTATTATCCCTCCTACCCCCTGCCCCGCCCACACGCTGACCACGTCCTCAGTGAGGTCCCTGCCTCTCCCCACCGGAAATCCCCGCCTACCCTCTGCCCCGCCCACACCTTGACCACGTCCTCACTGTGGTCCGTGCCTCTCTCTCCGGAAATACCCTCCTACCCCCTACCCCGCCCACACGTCCTGACGTTCTCACTGTGGTCTCTGCGTCTCTCCACCAGAACGCCCCTCCTGCCCCCTGCCCCGCCCACACCGTGACCACGTCCTGACCGCGGTCCGTGCCTCTCCCCACCGGAACTTCCCTCCGACATCCTGCCCCGCCCATACGCTGACAACGTCCTCAGCGAGGTCCGTGCCTCTCTCCACCGGAAATCCCCTCCTACCCTCTGCCCCGCCCACACTCTGACCAAGTCTTCACTGTGGTCCATGCCTCTCTCCACCGGAACTCCCCTCCTATCCCCTGCCCCGCCCACACGTCCTGACGTTCTCACTGTGGTCCCTGCGTCTCACCACCGGAACTCCCCTCCTACCCCCCGCCCTGCCCACACGCTGACCACGTCCTCACTGCGGTCCGTGCCTCTCTTCGCCAGACCTCCCTTTCTACCCCCTGCCCCGCCCACACCCTTACCACGTCCTCACTGCGGTCCGTGCGTGTCTCCACCAGCACTCCGCTCCTACCGTTGCCACGCTCATATCCTGATTGCGTCCTCACCGTGGTCCCTGCGTGTCTCCACCGGAACTTCCCTCCTACCCCCTGCCCCGCCCACACCTTGACCACGTCCTCACTAGGGTCCGTGCGTGTCTCCACCAGACCTCCCCTCCTACCGCTGCCACGCTCACACCCTGATTGCGTCCTCACTGTGGTCCGTGCCTCTCTCCACTGGAACTCCCCTCCTACCCTTCTGCCCCGCCCACACCGAGACCACGTCTTCAGTGCGGTCTGTGCGTCTCTCCACCGGAACTCCCCTCCTACCCCCTGCCCCGCCCACACCCTGATCACGTCCTGTGGCCGCATCATCTCTCCACCAGAGCTCCTCTCCTACCCCCTGCCCTGCCCACACCCTGACCCAGCTGCCCCTGTGCTCAGCCGTGGTAGTGATGGCTCCCAGGGCAGCAAGAAGGTCTGGGGTGGGAGGGCAGAAGGAGAGGCTTGGTGCCTTGCTGTGGACATCAGGGCCAAGACAGGCTCACTGCGACGGAGGGGGGTTAGGTAGATCAGGACTGGGGGTGACCTAGGCAGAGGCGCTCCATCGCAGGTGGATGCTGGATCTTCGAGAATGTGAGCCAAACGCCGACCTTTCAGCCCTACGAGTGAGGAGCATGGTGGCTCATTATCACCATGAGTCAGGCGAGCCTGGAATAACCTCGGAGGTTTCTACTCCTTCACTTCTGCCGAGGATGTGAGGTTGCAGCTCAGATTTTGCGTTGTTTTTAAGAATCCGGTTCTTTGGTGATGACCCTGTGTGTCCCTGCTCTGGGATCCATGTGCTTTAGGAGGCGTGGGGCCTGAGCAGTGTGTCTCCTGTGTGGTAGGTACTCTTTAGCAACACGGCCTGCCTGGGTGGCTTTCTGAAATCATTGAGGTTCTCCGTGAAGGAGACAATGTATCCAATAAAATTGTGTCCATTTCCAAGACAAAGGGCCTTGAACCGGCTTAGGTGAGCAAACTGCAGAAGAAACAGGGTAGCCTGGGCCCTGCTTGGATAGTCGGTGCCTGCTTGTTGGCCTCCCTACCTTCCCTGCTCTTAGTTGTCCTCACCCAAACCAAAGAAGTTTAGTCTCAGATGGAAGTTTACTAGCCTGAAAAATAGTTCACTTTGTCTGTCTTTATCAGCCTGCCCAGCTACTTAGGTCACAAGTCAAATACCTGAAGAGGCCCTGCGTTGACTGGGATTGCAATGCGTCGTGGGCTGCAACAAAATGCAGCAAGACAACCCTAAAAAGAACAGCCACAACCCCAACCCAACCACCAACAGGTGACGTCCGGGAAGGCTGTGACCCCCACAGTACCCAGCCTATGAGGAATGGGGGAGGGACCTAGCTGCACACCAGGAGATAAATTGTTCACGGTGACTGTGCTGGGTGTGCTTGACCACCAGACACCCGGCCTTGCAAGGCCATCATTAAAAGTCTCACTTTCTCCAGGCACAGTTGCTCACACCTGTAATCCCAGCACTTTGGGAGGCTGAGGTGGGGGGATCACATGGTGAGGAGTTCAAGACTAGCCTGGCCATATGGTGAAACACTGTCTCTAATAAAAATACAAAAACTAGCTGGGCGTGGTGGCAGGTGCCTGTAATCCCAGCTACTAGGGAGGCTGAGGCAGGAGAATTGCTTGAACCTGGGAGGCGGAGGTTACAGTGAACCAAGATCACGCTACTGCATTCCAGCCTGGCGACAGAGCAAGACTCCATCTCAAAAAAAAAAAAAAAAAAAAAGTCTCACTTTCACTGTTCTCTTGGTCTCTGAGTCCATTCTTTGGGTTTGGGCATGTGAGTTTTTTTCTCACATTTAACATAAATTTATTCGTATTCCTAAGCAAAACTCGTTACGCTGATAGCTATGGGGGAATAGAAAATGTTAGGCATAGTGCCTGAACACAGGTCACCTGTTTGGTAAGAGCCCGTTTTATGATCACAGCGTGAGACGACACCTCACTGCGTCTGTGGCGCTGGGAGCAACAGAGGGTGTGGAACTGGCAAGGAGGCTGAGAATTCCTGCTATCCACTCTCAGTCTGGATACCTTACCTGCCTTCGCACACTGTTATTGTTACTGTTGCTACCGTTTTGCCATCATGCGGTTTGAACTTTTCTGTGAATGGAGGGGTGAAGCTGCAGCTCTGGTTTCAGCTGTGTGCATTCTCCTGCAGTCCTCATTTCTACCGTGACTTCACCTCTCCTTCTGCTGCCTGTTTCCAAATTCATGGATTAAAGCCATCACCGTGTGTTCCCTGCTCACTGCTCTGTGGGGGGCCAGCTGGGGCTGGGGGACCCACTTGCAAGATCCCCACTCACAGGGCTGCTGTGTGGGTGCTGGCTGTGCAGGGAGCTCAGTCCTCCAGGGGGCAGTTCCAGGGTAGGTGGATTCTTCTGTGGCAGCCGGCTGCCCCTAGACGGAGCTGCTTGGCCCTCCTGGGGCTTACGTCCAGGGCCAGCCCAGTGTGGCTTCGGCCTTGTTTTCTTTGTTCAGGCAGAACTCAGGGACACATGAGGTCAAAGGTAAGCGTGAGTCTTGGTTCACTGGGAACTGTGGGATAACAATGTACCATGTAACTCACCCAATAGCAACGCACCATCTAACCCTTTGTCTCTGAGTGAGCTGGCTTCCCTCAGCCCTAACGCCCTCCTGCATCCAGCAGGCATCCTACAAACACAGATCCAGTGCCAAGGTCTCATGGAGATTTTCAGGTCCCCACAGGTAGTTCTGTGTGCCTTGTTTTCACACCAGGTTGGATAATTACAACCGCACACGTGATTGCAGTCCATGCAGACATTTAGACATGGAGACCTCCCCAGCAGGCTGAACGCCTGGAGGAGAACCCAAGGCCTATCCGATGCCTCCTTCTGCCCTCACCGACATGGGGAGAGGTCGTTACGGCTGAACCGTGTCCTTGCAAACCATGTGTTGAAGCCTCTGATGTGATCGTCTTTGGAGACGGAGCCTTTAAAGGGAAGATTAAGGCTAAGCGAGGTCACATGGGTGGCCCTGATCAAATATGACCCGTGTCCTTTTATGAAGAGTTTAGAACACAGACACACAGGGAGGATGCTGTGAGGACACGGGGAGAAGACAGTGTCCACAGGCTGAGGAGAGAGGCCTCAGGAGGAACCAGCCCTACCCACACCTTCATCTGGGACTTCCAGCCTCCAGGATTGTGAGGAAAGAAACACACGAGGGTGTGTTTTGAGCAGCTCAGCCTGGGCCACGGCGTCATGGCAGCCCAAGCAGAAAAGAGCGGCCCCATGAAGGAGGAGCCCAGTGTGCAACGGGGCCAGGCCAGGTGGTGGAGGCAGCCTTCACAACACAAGAAGATTAACATTTCTTCTGGAGTCTCACTGCTTGTGACGTAAGCAACTAGACTGAGGGTCAGATCCACTGAGACCCATGTCCGTTTAAAAAATAGTTTTGCGCCGGGCTCGGTGGCTCAAGCCTGTAATCCCAGCACTTTGGGAGGCCGAGGCGGGTGGATCACGAGGTCGAGAGATCGAGACCATCCTGGACGACATGGTGAAACCCCATCTCTACTAAAAATACAAAAAATTAGCTGGGCATGGTGGTGCGTGCCTGTAATCCCAGCTACTCAGGAGGCTGAGGCAGGAGAATTGCCTGAACCCAGGAGGCGGAGGTTGCGGTGAGCCGAGATCGTGCCATTGCACTCCAGCCTGGGTAACAAGAGCGACACTCTGACTCAAAAAAAAAAAAAAAAAATAGTTTTGAACAAGTTTCCCAAGTTTAGTTTAATTATCAATGCAAAATACATAGGTAATTTGTGACTCAAAATTCAGAACTCTTCATGCATTCCTGGGGAGGGTGAAAGGATTGCAAAGGGCAGAGATGAAATGACAAAACACCGTACTCAACTTTTAATCTTGTGAGAAGTCTGGAACAGATGGCCCATTTGAATAGAAATGTTATATTTCTTATGAGAATAAATGTTACCCTAGGCGAGCATTGTGGCACTTGATACTCACTCACTATTCTGATTAACACCACTGCATTGCACGGGCACATTAAAATGTAGGGTTTAACTACGATACGCTATTTTAACAGATTTTTAAACACATATTTATTCATTAAAAAGGGATGAAAGCATTTGCATTGGTAAGTTGTTTAAATAGGAACAGAGTATTTGTGAGATGTAGCATTTCTCAAATGCTATTTTAAACGGAAATTTAAGTTACTTAATTCCAAGCATTCTGACTTATTGATGCGTGTTGCTGTGACGGAACTTACACACTTTATGTCTTTAGCTGTATTCATGCTACTTATAAAAGACATCTTGAAAATTACAAATTTGAAATATAGATTTAAGAGCCAGGATCGAGTGACCATATCTATAGTTATATTGACAGCTGGAGTTGGCTAAACATTTGCTGAAATAAGCTTTACATAAAATAGGATCTATTCTTCTGATTTAAGTAATGATTAGTGTTTTCTATTGTAGATGACATATTACTAAATCACTTCCTCCTCCCTCGACCGTCCCCTGTACATACACACACACACGCACACACACGCACACACACGTACACACACATATGTGCATACACACATATACATATACTATGCACATATACACACATATATTACACACACAGACACACACACAATTTTATGATTACTTTTCTAGAAAACTTATATTTAAGATATTTTATCTTTTCTCCTTTCCAACAATTTATTTGAAGTTTTATTTTTTAAGGCAGAACTTGCAAAAATAACATGCTGATGATGTTTCTTCCTTTTTGAGGATAGAAAAAATGTTTTTATATTATTAGCAAACACTTGACCAAAAGTCTGTCTTTTTCTTCCCAACACTGACCAATAGCTAAGTGCATTAAAAGAAAACAAATGGTTTTCAGAGCAAACACTTGTGTCTTCTGATTTCGTTCAGTCTGAATTGTGGTGCAGAACCTGCTGATTTTAATGGGATCATGAAGACGGCATTACTCAGGCTTATTTTCTTGTCAATAGCCGAGAATGGCTCATTCATGTAACGTTCATAGAATATGTATAGGGTATTACCGTACTCCAGGTATGCTGGCAGGTCCTGGAGATCCAAGCGTGGGAAGGCAGTCTCAGTCCCCATCACTCGCTCAGCAGCTTCCAGTCTGCATGGAAGTGAGTACTTTCGGGTGGTTTGAGTAACAGCAATGCACAACTGATAGAAAAATTGTTTGTTAAAGTCGGTTACTGTCATCACAAAACCTAAAACACCTGCTGTTGATGGGCCTTGAACCGGGTGGTGGGCGGCCACCGAAATGGCAGTGAGCTGGGGCTGGCACCCCTCAGAGATGCTTTTGAGGTTCCGGGACAGGGTGGATGCCTGCGGTATAGACCCAAGGCAACTGCAAAACTGTCTGTGCTGCCTGCCTCGGGCAGATCCAGTGAGGCCGAGGAGCTGCAACTGGCAAAGGCGAGCCTCGGCCAGCAGTGTTCCCGTGGAGTTGTCCTGGTGGTGCCGGACACCCAGAGGACCGTCAAAGTGACCCTGGAGCCTTAGAAACCGCCTCGATTTGTCTTGTTCGCTGGAACTCACACTCCCAAAGTGCAGCTGAGGAACTCCGAACAGCCTAGGTCTCCCCAGCATCTCCCTGAATCCCCTGCACCCGCAGGCCCCATTGGCCCTGACTGAGCCAGCGTACCTTGCAGCCTCCCCACAAGGCACCGGACATGTGGATGACGCTGTCCTGAACCCTCCAGTCCAGTCCCTGCAGCACTGGGCATCACCTACTGCCTTAGCAGAAACAGAGAGCTCACCAGGTGAGCCTGCCCGAGCTCCTACCTAGAAACTGGGACAGGTGATGAAATGGCTGCAGTGAGCCTCTGCGTCCTGGGGTGACCTGCAGTGACAGGTGCTCTGGGCTCTCTAAATGCCCTTCTGCTCCTTCCCTTCACTGAATACACACACACCCGACCTTCGCCCCTCAGACCCGTATGCGTTTTGTGTGACCTGTCTGTGAGAAATCCGTCCCTCTGGAGATTCCTTCCTCCTCAGGCCGACCCCTTTGCCCCACACAAGAGAACTCACTTTCTAGCTTGGAGTCTCATTTATGGCCTAAACCACTTCTGAAAAAAAATTAGACAACCTGGGTGCGGTGGCTCATGCGTGTAATCCCAGCACTTTGGGAGGCCGAGGCAGGCAGATCATCTGAAGTCAAGAGTTGGAGACCAGCTTGACTAACATAATGAAACTCCATCTCTGCTAAAAACACCAAATTAGATGGGTATGGTGGTGGGTGCCTGTAATCCCAGATACTTGGGAGGCTGAGGCATGAGAATGGCTTGAACCTGGGAGCAGAGGTTGCAGTTAGCCGAGATGGCAGCATTGCATTCCAGCCTGGGCAAGAAGAGCAAAACTCCATTCAAAAAAAAAAAGGGGTGGGGGTGGAAGTCTGTCAGGGTCAGTTTGTAGGCAAGCATTTTTACTCATTGACAGATGGCTGCTTGGATACAGTGCAGACGCTGTAAACATCCTCCATCCTCCTGGAAGTGAGACGCCAGGAAAGCCCGAGCAAGGGAGGAGAGGGGAGTAAAAGGCACCGTCTCCTGTCGATTGCCAGCACCGCCTCTGCTATTAGCTTTAAGAAGAAATTTATTTCCAGGGATGGTTTCAATCAGTCTTGATGGAATTAAACACTACAAAACAAAGTAAAAGTGATTAAAGCCCATCTCAGAACATAAAGGACAGATGATTTGAAGGAATTGGATTCCTGGGAATTGAGTTAAGGGACACGAAGAATCAAATTACCCAGAAGGCACCGCAGCTTCTCTTCTTGACATCAGCATGTCCCAGGCAGGACGCGGAGCCTCCGGGAGCAGGGGCCACCCGTCCGAGCAGAACAACCGTGTCCTAGCTATCTTCCTGGACAGATTCAATCATGTTGGTAATTTCATAAGTTACCTACTGAGCAATGTGATACACAGACAAATTGATTTCCCTTTGTGTTTTAGAACCATGGATTTGAGAAAATACAGCCTGCTCCCATGCCTAAGGTGATCTGCCCACTTGGGGAGAGGCAGCGTGTGGAAGGAGGTTCCCATGAAAGCTGAGAGTGGAGTCTGTGAGCTTCCTCCGGAGGCACTTTCCTCTCAGCGTCCACAAGGAACACTTTCATTAACACGAGATCCCAGCACTGCTGTAGTTGACTGAACTGTGTAGGTTATGGTCTAATTAGTGCATGATTCTTCCCTGATAACTGAGGCTACTTTAATTAAACTCTTTATATGGATAAAATATAAAATAAGTCAGGAGACACAGGCTGCAGTTGTGATTCTAGGCACTTAGCTCACCTCTCTGGCTCCCGTTTTTATTGTGCTAATTAGCAACTGGCCTTAGACCTTAGACTGGAAAGTTCTGAGAATGAATGCACGTTTACCCTCCTGTTCCCATGGCGTATTTCAGATGTTTATGAAATACTTGAATATTTTAACTAATAAATAATAGAACATTAGAAGATCAAAAGCAGGCAGTGAAGACATTGACTCTTTAGATCAGGCGTCCCCAAACTACGGCCCGCGGGCCGCATGCGGCCCCCTAAGGCCATTTATCCGGTCCCCTGCCGCACTTCAGGAAGGGGCACCTCTTTCATTGGTGGTCAGTGAGAAGAGCACAGTATGTGGCGGCCCTCCAATGGTCTGAGGGACAGTGAACTGGCCCCCTGTGTAAAAAGTTTGGGGATGCCTGCTTTAGATCAAGGAGTGTTCATGTGGTTTCTTTCACAAGTGGAGAGTGTTACATGCTAAGGAAACATAAGGAAAAGTTGAAAACTACGTAGAATGTGTATGTTAGATGCTACAACCCAGCTCTGAGACCCGCCTTCTCCATGTGGTCATCAAGCTGGAATCCAGACTTTAAAAAACCATTGTGCCCATTTCCCACTGTCACTGATTCTATGGCACATCTTAAAATCTTAAAATAAGGCCAGTCATGGTGGCTTACACCTGCAATCCCCGCACTTTGGGAGGCCAAGGCAGACAGATCATGAGGTTAGGAGTTCAAGACCAGCCTGGCCAAAACAGTGAAACCCCATCTCTACTACAAATAAAAAAATTATCTGGGTGTGGTGGTACACATCTACAATCCCAGCTACTTGGGAGGCTGAGGCAGGAGAAATGCTTGAACCCGGGAGGCAGAGGTTGTGGTGAGCTGAGATTGCACCACTGCACCCCAGCCTGGGCAACAGAGTGAGACATTTTGGAAAAAAAAATCTTAAAATATAAGTTGTGTCTCAGAACTAAATACATGTAATTTTCTTTGTTCTCTGGGCTAGTTAGACCATACCTACAACACAGACATCTAGCAAAGGACGTTTAGAGGAGGAGGCAGATCCGAAGATGAGTTTATGGTGTGGAGCCTTTGAGGGAATTGAAAATCCTTGATGCTTGAAAATAGTGTGGGGCTGCTTTGCTTCCCTGTGCTGAGCTTAAAGCCACCATTCTCAATTGTCCACCCACTGGTCCTGTTTTTATCTTCTAAAAGAACCAAAAATTACGGTAGCCTCTTTTCTGTTTGAATTGTTGGAATTTGGCATGCTGGGGGGAGCATACAGTGGTGGAGCCCAGGGAGGAGGCCGATGGCCAGGTGGAAACCCTGCTCCTGCATGGGGGCCACGGTCCTGGGTGGAGGCTGATGGCCGGGTGGAAATCCCACTCCAGCTTGGGGGCCATGGTCCTGGGTGGAGGCTGATGGCTGAGCGGAAACCCTGCTCCTGCATGGGGGCCACAGTCCCGGGTGGAGGCCGATGGCCGGGTGGAAATCTCGCTCCAGCTTGGGGGCCATGGTCCTGGGTGGAGGCCAATGGCCAGGCGGAAACCCTGCTCCTGCGTGGGTCACATGGGCATCTTGGGGGTCTCATCTCTGGCTTTGGAGCACAAGTTGATAAAATGATAACTGAACTACATCCCAGTGTCTAAACACTTGAAATAAAGTAGTGCCATTTATGGCACAAAGTGGACATTTAATGAATTATGCCTATTTTTTATCCTGAGACATTTTGTGAGGTTAAAAAGATGAGAACGTTTTGCTGCATGGCTGGAAGAAGATCATGACCCACTGACAGAAACAGGCACATAAATAGCTGCAAAACGAAAACATAAAAGCTTCGATACATGAGGACCCTGGCCACGAGAGACGTTGTGACACAGAGGGGCGCATCAGTGAGTGACAGTTCTGAGGGTCTCTCCTCCTACCCTCCGCCCTCCATATTCCAGGCAGACGCAAAAGACGCAATGCCTGTCAGTGGCAGGTTTTCTCTTTGCCGGATTGGCCGGGAAGGGTTTGGGCGCTGTTCTCCTGCCGGGATTTGGAATTGGGAACCGGCTGGAGCCTTTCCCTTCTCATTGTGTGCCTGGCACAAACCTTATCCCCTAAGAAGCTTCAAGACAGAAAAACAATCCGGGACCATATTTTTTGGGGGAAGGGAGTATTTCTTTATACGATAGCCTCTTGCTGATTTAAAGGGCATACCACTATGATAATAGTGGGTATGAAAAATAAAAATGTGTGTGTCTCAGCATTTTCTCTCCCTCATCCCCAGTTTGGGAGACGGTATGAACATGATCAGCACCTTGAAAGCCTAGAGGAGGGAGGGGGAGACAGCCAGGAGCTGGGGGGGGTGCTTTAATGGGGGGATCTTAGGCCTTGAGAGGGCAGCGCCCTGAAGGCTGTGCCTACCTCAGCCCCTGAGATACGCCTGACGAGGTCTGGGCATGAGTGAGGCTATTGCAAATCTAACGTTGTGCGTCATGACTCAATGAGCAACTCCTTCAGGAGATGATGCGATCTATGGACTCAGAGGAAGACAGAAGCGGAACGTATGAGTGCTTTTACTGCACGCTGGATCCCTCCTTGTCTAAATTACCTTCCCCTGGGGTGCTGAAGGCTCATGTTGAAATAAAGGGTGGACATGGGTTGAAGAGCTGCTGGAACTAAAGGTGAACAGAGAGAATATGAGAATGGAAGTAGAGATCCGTATCACGAGAGGACAGAGGAGCATTTAGTCATGGTCGGGAGAATGTATTTTCACTTGGCCAGTCAAGATTTTTAAGATTGGGTGCGTATTCCCGGAACAGAAATCCAAACACCACATGTTCTCACTTAAAAGTGGGAGGTGAATAATAAGATCACAGGGACACAGGGAGGGGGACAAAACACACTGGAGCCTGCGTAGTGGGGTTGGCAGGGGGAGGAAGACATCAGGATAAATTGCTAATGCACTCAGGGCTTAATACCTAGTTGATGGGTTGATCGGTGCAGCAAACCACTATGGCACATGTTAACCTGTGTAACAAACCTGCACATCCTGCACATGTATCTCAGAACTTAAATAAAATAAAAATACTGGGTGCATAGTCATGATAATTGTGCTTGAAGCAAAAGATTCAAAGAGGACTCTGTGCGAAAGGGGCTGGATCAGGCCAAGAGTGAAGGCGTACGGGGCTGTCTTGGGTCTGCAGGCCTCCTGCATGCCCTGAATTGGGCCAGGTCTCCTAACCTCTCAGTCCTCCTTCCTCATCTGTAAAATGAGAAGGATACTCCTAATACCCATGTCCGGAAATTATTATGTGGATGAATTGGAAAAACAGAGGCAAAATGCTCACAGAGGCCACCTCCTATGTGTTCATAATGGTGATTGAGAGTTGGGTTTGCGTGCTGGGGATAAAACCCTGAACAGAGCACCCAGATGATCTCGAGTCTTCAGAGAGCTCACATCAGCTCTGGGGGATGGACAACCAGCAGGTGGCCTTGCTGTTAGAGTGCTCACTGGGCGACAGGAGCTATGTGCAAAATTAAGGCAGAGGAAGAGGGCCCAGGAGGGCTGGGGTGGGTGACAGATTTAAGGCCATGCCCAGAAGAGACCTCGGTGAGAAGGGAACTCTGGAGAATGGACTGGAAAGAAGGGAGGGAGGGAGCCTGGTGGGTGTTTGGTAGGATAGAGCACAGGTACCAAGGCCCTAGGGCAGGAGGTGTCTGGAGAAGCACACGCCACCGCAGGGGTGGAGGGAGAGGGGAGAGGGGGCAGTTGGAGGAAGGAGCAGGTGACTCAGCAGCTCCCCAGTTATGTCCATAATTCCAGAAAACAAATTTTTTTTTCAACATATCTGATAAGGTGGGAGAGTGAATTTTATTTCTTTGGGCTACATAACTGTAGTACCAGATGAAATAAAAAGTAATGACCAGATATACGTCCTAACACAAAAATGTAGAAAGCATTAGGTTGCTGTTCTTCTTGACTTTAAAAGTGAGGTGAGCATCTTTCCTCACATTGTCAGAGAGTGTATCCACGTGTGGCTGCAAGCTTTGCATTGAGACCTGTTGGCTGCAGGGTTTGTGCTATCTGCGATTTGTCATGTGGATTCAGAAAATAATAAGAAACGTGGTAGTAATAATGACATAAAGATACATTGACATGGCTTATCTTTCAGCAATACCAAGCTCCTCAATAAGGTATTTAATTTTATATGAAATGAAAATGAATTATTCCAACACAGGGAACTTCTTACATGTTAATACTGAGGTGTTAAAAGAATAAGCTGTGGTATAAGAATCAGGAGCGTGATGCTACATGATGATGAGAGCACTCAAGGGGGCTGTGGCCTGAATGCCTCTCGGTTGCATCTCCGGCCTGGGCCCCCGGGGGCTGTGCTGGCTCTGGCTGGAGCGCTGCAGCCCTGTGCCCTCTCCAAGGAGAGCAAGGTGCACCTTTAGAGATTCCAGATGATTTTCTTCACATATCTTTTTTTTTTTTTTGACACAGAGTCTGACTCTGTCACCCAAGTTGGAGTGCAGCGACCCGATCTCAGCTCACTGCAACCTCCGTCCCCTGGGTTTAAGCGATTTTCCTGCTCAGCCTCTTAAGTAGCCGAAATGACAGGCGTGCACCACCACACCCGGCTAGTTTTTATATTTTTAGTAGAGATGGGGTTTCACCGCATTGGCCAGGCTGGTCTTGAACTCATGACCTCAGGTGATTCTCCTGCCTCGGCCCCACAAAGTGCTGGGATTACAGTCTTGAGCCACCACGCCAGGCCTCTTCACAGATATTTGATTAAGGAAAAAAATCCTAGAGACAAGAGAAGAAAAGAGATGAACAAAAAGACAAAGGATGCAAATCAACACCAACCCCAGCCGCTGCAGCCGCAGCAGCCGCAGCAATCGCCGTGGCCACGAGGCGGCGCTCGTGATCCGCGTTTCGGGGCCGAGCTGCTGCCCACGATGGGCGGAGCCTTGCCTGCAGGATTTGGAAGCCTCTGTCTCCCGAGCCTCCTGCTTGAATTATGCATTTTACCCTTAACGCGGGCAACGCTGTCCAGTCCAGGGAGGTCAGGAGTAAGGCGTGGGTTTTGCACGACGACGCCCATCGGTAATGAAACCCAGATACTCGTCGTCCAGTTCTTTTGAAGTACTTGGGTGTTTGAGGAGGGGAGACACGTCATATTTAATATATACATTTTTTTGCATTCTGCAGAATTAGTAATGAACACTTCCTCCCACCCCATTTAAGTATTAATTCAAATGAATTTTCAAGAAAGAACCCTTTCTGTGATGAAATTTAAACCCAATTAAATCGTTCAAGGTACTGTGGGTAGCTAGTACTTCCGAGATATTTTCCCTGCGCATCTCACAGGATTCCAGCATCTCATGGACAGTATTGGAGAGGTCAGCCTTTAGGAGCGCCTGGGGAGGGTGTGGTGGCTTTATTCTGTTGTTGTCTGTAACTCCTCAATTAAAACAGGTGACTTGTTCTTAATGAAGTTTTCCCTCCCTTTTGTGAGACAACACAAATGAAAGAAAAATGTTGACTTCATATTTGTGAAGGCAGAAGTTTACCAAAATCATCAGCAGGACAGCGTTGTAACAGGTGAGCGCAGTGATGGTGACTGTTGGCACTGACTGCAGAAGCTCTCCTGGGTCCCCTCTTCCTTACAGGCAGCGGCGGTCCCTTCCTGGCTGTGAATACAGCACCCGCTTCCCACTGGGCAGTTAGCAGGATGCACTTTACCCGCAGAGACCGCATCCTGCCCAGCTCCTGTCCATCCCTACCACCTCGCAGACTTCTGTCTCCACGGCTCCTTCATTTGTTCAAGCACCGTTCACTCTCCGCCTGCTGCACGCTGGGCTTATACCACACAATGGGGAGTACAATGGGTGTGGATTCTGCACTTCTGAGTTTACGTTGCAGTAAACAACAATGGAATGGCGTGTTAATTGGGATGACATTACTAAATCAAATTAGATTTCTATCATTGATTTTCTAAACATGCTCTAAGTTGGTTGGCTCAGGAAAACACCCACACAATCAGGAAGTCTTAAGAAAGTTGTACTTTCGACCCCTTCTGCCTTAGTTCTGGAACCATGGAGTCAGGATCTGCCTCAGGCCCCAGGCTGTGGTCACTGTGGTCTGCCTCAGTGGCCCCTTGGCATGACCGTCACCTGGCATGAGCTGCCAGGAATATCAGCGAGTCATTGGTGCTGGAAGGCTTTTCCCCAGAACAGCCTTGCCTGACTTCTGTTTATATTTCCTCGGCCACAGGAAGTTAGATGGCCAAGTCCACCCTTAAGCTGGTGGAGGGGCAACTCTCCCAGATTCCAAGGTGAGGAAAACCTAGAAGGCTGCTGGGCTACCCCAAGACTAGATTTCAGGCGTTAGAGACAGTGTCCTGCTTCCTCTGACACACAGCAGCAGGGACCGCTTGTCCCCTCCCCTCTCCAGGGCATAGGCTCAACTAAGAATAAGAAATACCACATTTGGGTTTTAAATCTGACCACAAAGTCTTTTTCCGACTTTTGCAGTGACAAGGACATGCTCAGCTTCTGTTCTATTTGAACTTATCATCCTGGGGGTTTAGCATGTCTGATGTGGTTGCATTGCCATTGCATAACGGTGAGTGTTCTCCGTGTCTAATTGTGAAACTGTGCTGAAATGGAGTGATTATGTTGGCTTTGATTTCAACTCTTCAGCAGAGAGAACAGTCTTTATTTATCTCTATCCAAACACTTTTCTTATAGTAGGAGTTTGTTAAGTGTTTGCTGAATTATTCTGTAAATGTCCCCTTTCTGTTAGTTCTAGGGCGAGGGTTTCTTTCAGAAGCCAGTAGGTCTTTAAGCCTCACTGCTCGAGTATTCGAAACTAGAGGACAGAAACGTTGGTGTGTGATTCGTCTCTGCCAGCAACGCCTTCTCTGCAACCTTGTGATTAGGAAGGAACAATTTAGAGCCTCCTCTTCCCACTGATCCTTGTCCACTGCAGACATCAAGTTCCTAAGGGAGAAGTTGATGCTATCTGCAACTAGCCAGCGTTTACCATGTTTCTTTACACTGATTTTGTAGTGATGTGGCTACATCAGTATGTTCTATAAGGAAACAGAAACCAGCTACAGCAGAAAGGTTCAGAGCTTCAAACTGATCTCAGGTGTTAGGATTCATCACTTGCACAATAGCCGCAGAGGAACTCTGTGTCCTCTGAGGCAATGGAAGTGATAATAAAAATGCATCATAATTCTAACAGGCTTAAGTGACAATTTGCAAAGAAATACTATTCGAATACCAATGTTCCTGGCACTTTAATAATCGCCATTGTGACTGGCGTGAGACGGTATCTCATTGCAGTTTTGATTTGCACTTCTCTAATGGGTGTTGATCTTGAGCTTGTCTTCATGTTTGTTGGCTGCATAAATGTCTTCTTTTGAGAAGGGTCTGTTTATATCCTTTGCTCACTTTTTGATGGGGTCGTTTGCTTTTTTCCTGTAAACTTAAGTTCCTTGCAGATTCCGGATATTAGACCTTTGTCAGATGGGTAGATTGCAAAATTTTTCTCCCATTCTGTAAGTTTCCTGTTCTCTCATAAGTGGGAGTTGAGCAATGAGAATACATGGATGCACAGAGGGGAGCAACATACATTGGGGCCTGTTAGGAGGTGGGGGGCAAGGAGAGGGATGCATTAGGACAAATACCTAATGCATGTGGGGTTTAAAACTTGTATGATGGGTTGGTAGGTGCAGCAAACCACCATGGCACATGTATACCTATATAACAAACCTGCACATTCTGCACATGTATCCCAGAATTTAAAGTAAAAAAAAAATTACAAAAAAGAATACCAATGTTATTATTTAATTTTTATGCATCTGCCTTTGAGAGGAAACAGAGAAATCACAAAGCATCCTTATCGCTCTCCGTCCCATCCTCCAACCAAGCCTCTGAACGAGTGGACTTCTCAGGTGTGGGACTAAGCAAGGCTTTGGTCGACTTATTATTTTATAAATAGGCAAGAGTCTGAGGGCAGCTAGTTAGCAAGCAGCAAATCAAGATGAGAACTCGTGGGACCTAAATTCTAGTTTAGTAGATGTGTTTCCTGATTGAAGTGGGTCACGTTTGGTCTCTGACACAAATAAATAAATAACGTTAAAAGCCAAGGACAGTGGGACAAACAATTATAACTTGCTTACAGGCTTGTTACTAGATTATTTTGTCCAAACCATAACAACAAATTTACTTAGTGATATGGTTTGGCTCTGTGTCCTCACCCAGGTCTCATGTTGAACTGTAGCAACAACACCGGTGGGCTCCTGGTGGGAGGTGATTGGGTCATGGGCGAATTTCCCCCTTTGCTGTTCTCATGATGATCTGGTTGTTTAAAAGTGTTAGCTGGCCAGACAAGGTGGCTCATGTCTATAATCCCAGCACTTTGGGAGGCTGAAGCAGGTGGATCAGTTGAGGCTAGGAGTTCTAGACCAGCCTGGCCAACATGGCGAAACCCCGTCTCTACTAAAAGTACAAAAAAAATTAGCTGTGCATGATGGAATACACCTGTAATTTCAGCTACCAGGGAAGCTGCGGCATGAGAATTGCTTGAACCTGATGGGGGAAGAGGTTGCAGTGAGCCAAGATGGCATCATTGCACTCTGGCCTGGGTGACAGAGTGAGACCCTGTCTCCAACAATAATAAAGGAAAGTGTGTACCATGTTCCCCTTCGCCCTTTCTCCCGCTCCACCAAGGGAAGATGTACCTGCTTCCCCTTCACCTTCTACCATGGCTGAAAATTTCCCAAGGCCTCCCCAGCCATGCTGGTTGTGGGGAACTCTGAGTCAATTAAACCTCTTTTTTTTTCATAAACTACCCAGTCTCAGGTAGTTCTTTACTGCAGTGTGAGAATGGACTAATACCCCTCACCAGGACACTTTTACAAACAGGCCATGTGAGGACACTCAGCCGTCTACTCCTGGGCTGTGTCATCTTAGCTCAGGGTGGTCTCTCTGAGGGCTGGGTGGTCTGCAGAGTGTGTGACATCAGTCCGTGTCCATCTCCTTCCCGGGTCCTTTGGTCCAGTTCTTCATGGGGCCACCAAGGAGCAAAGCTGAGTGCAGACAGCCCCAGGCCTTGTCGCCTCCTGCAGGCCAGAAAACAGTGCTGCTTTTCCTGGTCATCCCAGACAGCGGACATGGTATCCCGCAGGTGGTTCTGCACGGGACGGGAGTCTCTGTCTCCCCTGCTCCCCTGCTGGCTCTTCGGAGAAGGCAGGAACTTGGGCTGGTATTTCCCAGGGCAGGTTTATTGTGTGAACCCCCCACCATGTGGTGAAAGCCGCCAGCTCTCAGCCCCGTTTGCTTTCTGAACTGAAGTAAATAACTCACGTCCTCCATTTTTAATTTTTGTGGTTAATCCTGTTTTCAGACATATCACGGACATGGATGAAATGTCATATTTCTCAGACATCAAGTTAAAAATCGATAGTGACCACAGTCATGAAAGAACATTCAGCCTAAGAGAAAAGGAATTATACACAGGGAAGAGAACGACCATGAGACCTGCCAGCTGGAGTTGGGTGGGAAAGGGGTGGGGATGGGGGTGGGAGGGGGTGGGGATGGGGGTGGGAGGGGGTGGTGATGGGTGATGGGGTGGGAGGAGGCTGGTGATGGGGTGGGAGGGGGGTGGTGATGGGGGTGGGAGGGGGGTGGTGATGGGGTGGGAGGGGGCTGGTGATGGGGTGGGAGGGGGGTGGTGATGGGGTGGGAGGGGGCTGGTGATGGGGTGGGAGGGGGGTGGTGATGGGGGTCGAGGAGGGTGGTAACACGGTCTGGGCCCAGCAGTCAGCCACGGAGAAGTCCCAGTCCTGAGGAAATGAGAGCAAGAGCACTGTACTGTTAACACGTGGGGTTTCCCGTCGGAAGCCTGGGCTTTGAACACACACTGTGTTATCAATATTCTGGTGAACCAGGCAAGTGTCTCCAGTATCTGTAAAACTCAGCTTTCTCATGTGTAAATGAAGACAATATTTTGGGCAGAGTAGTTCGGAAGATTGAGAACTCCACACACGTGGTACGGCTGACATGCTTGCGTCTCTGCCTGGGCCTGGCGGTTTGCTCTGACGTGGTCTGGGCACCCAAGTGCTTCCTGGACCAGCCCTTCTTGCCCTTGTCCCTGTCTGCTCTGTAGCCGAGAAGCACTGTCCTCGGGTGTGGCGCAGAACCTCTCAGGGTGGGGTGGCGTGATTTATGCCAAAGCCAATTGCCCAGGTAGAGCTGGCCCTGAGCCCAGCTGCATGGGGAGCAGGCGGCCTGGAGGGGAGGGCATCTGTCCAGGGTGAATGGGAGGCGAGGCTGAGGCACCCAAGGCAGAAGTCAGGGCCTGAAGACATCAGCAAATGCCTCCGACGCTGACCCCAGTCAGCCCCAGCTTTTCGGTGGGTGCTTTGATGGGGATTCCCTTTATGTTTAGAGCACGTTAAGTTTTCTGCTATGGACACCAGTAAGGTTCCGACAGCGTACAAGGTGCTCGTTGCAGTATTTTCGCCAAACATGGGCAGTAGCCAGCCGTAGACTGTGGATACCAGGGCTGTTGAAATGGGCGTCTTGCTGCCTAGGAGCCTCCTTTTCTTTACTGTAAGGGATAAAAATTACGCTTAAAATCTTGCACACTACTCGGATTTCTGTAGGCCCAGTAGCAAGGTGATGTGGAAAGTCTCCCTAGAAGAATAAAGCATCATCTTCCATGGGCGTGGTTTCTCGGGTACACAGAGCCCTGACACCGAGCCACTCCCTCTGAGTCCCAGCGTGCAAGAACCCTCCCCTGGGTACCAGCTCTCCTCTTCCAGTTCTGCACAAAACAGCGGGTCTCAGGTACCTGCCCCTGGGTTCCAGGCCATCCCAGCACAGGCCTGTGAGCCTGGACGTGCTGTCCCTGCCCTTCTGAATGTTGCTCAGGGCGGTCTCTGCTGGTTCTGTTCCTAAGGCAAACATTGGTTGCAGCTGTTGCGTTTTCCTGGTGACATCCTGAGCCCAGGACCACCTGCCCCACAAATCCCCCAGCACTGGGTTCTTCTTCCTTGCAGGCTGGTTTGTGTGTCTCATTAGGAATCAGGCCACTCAGTGCCATTAATTTTACTTGCTTTTTTGGCAGAGCTTTTGCCACAGGAGTTGGTCATGAGTCAGTGGAAATTAGGACATTTGACCGGCAAAGCTGAAGTCTGCCCAAACCCTGCTTTCCTCCTCCAAATTCCTTTGGTGTTTAACCAAGTCTCAACTCTGATTTTTAGCAGGACTACACTGAGGTTTCTCTTGTTTCCCCAAGTCTTATAAATACATCCCTGAGATTAGGAGTTCTCAAATTAGAATCCTCAGACTCTCTGCACAATAAAAATTAGAAAAATTTTTTTTTTTTTTAATGTTGTGTTTTCATTTCAGTGAGAGTCCAGTAAAATTGCTTTTACTCATCATGAAGGCTAATCACTTTGCAAGAGGTAATCTGCAATGCAAATGCACCTATTTTTCCCTTCTGGGATGTATTTTTAGCTTCTTAGGTCAGTGTTCCTCAAAATGGAACCTAAATATATATTCTGAGAATAACATATTTTCCATTAAAGCGGCCTCTGCATTGCTCGGGTGTGACGGACTGGACTTCCTAGAGGGGCTGGCATTGCCAGTCATGGAGGCTGCCTGACGTGGGGATTTGGAGCATGTGGGGAGCAAGGCCCTCCCTGCAGGGCATCCTCACATAGCCCCTCTCTGCTTCGGTGGCACTGGGAGGCTCTCGAGAGGAGGGTGCCGGGGTTGCTTCGCATCTCCTCTTGGAGTATGGCCTCAGCGCTGAGCGAGGGTTCTCCCGGCTCTCTGGATGGGGTGGAAGGTCTGGTTGTTTATTCTCAAAGTCTGGTGTGTTTAAGTCACACCATTTTTCCACAATTCCACTCCCGGGCAGTGAAGTGCTTCTTCCAGTGTGCGTGGGCCAAGGCGCAAGTGCCAGCTGTGTGACTGCAGCAGAGTCCCCTGGACTGGTCCACGACAGACAGCATGGCGACCTTAGGCTGATGAGTGTTCTTCTGCTGTTATCAAGTGTCATCGTGAAGAGATGGTGAGTCCTGGTGACCGTCACCTTGGCTGACTCTTTCTCCATGTCTGCCCTTCTCCCCTGGCTCACTCCTGACTACCTCTCGGGGCACAATAGGGTGATAATTTCCTCCAGGAAGCTAGGCGAGGAGGGAGCGATGTACTAGTCAGGGTTTTCCAGAGAAACAGAATCAACAGGACATATAGCGTGGCTCGGGAGGAGGTTTATTATGGGAACTGGCGTCTGTGATCACAGTGGCTGAGAAGTCCCATGGTCTGCAAGGTTCAAGATTCGCGGCCCCTCCTGATAGCTGAGCACAGGAAGCTCAGCGCCCTGCGTTTCCAGGCTTTGACGGGCTCCGCAGTTCCTGGCTTTCCTCACCATCTTTTCCATTTCCACGCAACTTGCTCCGGCATACCTCGGGTTGAAAGGTGCTGCAAGAGGCCTTTCCTAATCTCTAAACCAAGAGAGGCTCCTTTATGGGATTCTGACTAATTACCAGTCAGACGTCCACCTTTACAGGCCGCCTGTAAGCTTGGCAGTAGCAGGGACCATAGGCACTCCTCTGGCTGTACGCTGGTCACCGGCAGGCTCTCGGGTACACGGTCGCCTCATTCGCGTCTGCCTTGTGAGGGAAGTGTCAGGGCCGCAGAGCAGTTCTGAGCTCTTCCTCTATTAAGTGATGTGGATACCGTGGCGACTAAGAAGGCTGCTGTGATCCCTGGGGTTTACGTAACTATTTTGTGCTCCTGAGCGTTCAAGGAGTATAATATCAACTTTACTAAGCCCAAGTGGTTGTGTTGTTTAAATGTGATTTCATCTTTTATTATTTTAACTTAGAAATTGCTCAGTGGATCATGTTTTAAAAGAGTACCCACATTGTGCCTTCTAGAGCAGTATCTCTGTAAAAATTCTGAAAGCAAGGGGAAATGTAGAAGTAAAATTATCACATTTTCTAACGATGTCTGTTTTGACTGGAAGCTCTGCTGCATAATTTTGTGTCAAACAGAATGAAAGTAATATTTTTTTTTCCTGGTGGTGCTTTATAGTTAGATTGTAGGGAATCTTCATAAAATATGCCAGCCATGCACCTTTGATTCAATATTCATATATTCTCCCACATATGGAATTTCAAGCCCATGTTTAAGGGGAATGAAACGAGGCCTCATAAAGAATGGCAGCTTGTGTGGCTTACTTTTAAAAAGAGGCTCGGAGGAACCTCTAGCTTTTTCAAACTTCCAAATTTTAACTCCAAATCCACTAGAGCCCAAAAACCAACCTTAGTCTCTAAATCATGATTTGCTTTTGGTTAAGGATGATTCCACTAACACATTTTTTACAAGTAATATACGTGGTCGTACATATTCCCCGACACAAACTCCCTGTTGATTGGAGTGATAAATATTTCCAATGGATCAATTTTCAATGGTGAAAGAAAATTGTCATTTGCATGGGTTTGTCGTTTGCACAGGAGAAAGTTTTCCTGATCTTAGAAGCATCATTGATTCCTTTTGAGAGGAAATTAAATTTCAGAAAAGCTGATACTAGAGGAACTGAGAATTCAATAAAATTGTCAGTCATACATAATAGGTTCTGGGTGGACAGAATCAGGTGTAATTTGATTTAAAGATCTGAGGAGGAGCTTCCAGGCTGCACGTGAGATGGACACATTCCGAAGGTCCACCTCAATATACACACCTGTATTCCGGGAGGAGAAACATAGGCATGCATTAGTAAAAACCAAGCTAGCAGCATGGAAAAGCCAGCTTTTAAGGAGCAGGGAGCAGGGAGCAGGGTAGGAAGCATGAGACAGGCGCGCTCTGGCTGGGTTGTGGGTAGCTGGTAAGTCCACAGGCAGGGTTCATGTGGTACCCCATTACGTAGCGTTGGCGTGGTAGCCTTGGGCAGCCAGAGTTGGCGTTGATGGGTAGGTGTCGTCAACAGAAAGAATGAATAATCATGCTGGGAGATACTCTCTCCTCTCACAACTTTGCTCAGAGCTGGACACAAGGATTGGCGTTTGATATGAAGCACCATTCAAGAGTTTTACCCCCAATTTATGCCATATGTGCGAACACAAGCAAAAGAAGAAACGAAAATATTTAACACAGGATCTTCAAGAATAATTCAGATATTTAAATAAATGGGAGAGATACTTTTTGCAAGTTTCTTAATTGTAAACAACAACATTTTTAAATAACGTTTGTTTCCCATGTTGGTGTATGTAAGCATAAAATTTACGTGTGCCTGTCTGGCTGTCTGTTAGCGAGAAAGGTACTGAGTTCCTCTCCTTTAACAGGTAGATATCAATATGTTTTTATTTATCAGTGGATTCATTTAATTCTTGGATATGACAGTTCTCATATATTTTTATAAGCTGATTTCTGTGCTATCATAAATTCCAAGTCAACCTTTCTATACCCAAAAGAGCATTTAAAAGGTATCTTAACAAATCATTCAGCTATGACCAGGGCTTCATCCGAGCTCCTGGAGACAGAGACACATCGATCCTGGAAAGATGCTGATTTCTCTGGTGCTTTAGGAAGTGCCAATGGGAAAGAACTGACTTTAAAAGTGAGTTGAGTACGTTTAACAGTATTGTCTGGTGTGTCTGAAGCTGGAGTTATTCAGGTTTTATTTTTTTAGACACCAAATAAACTCACCTACTTAGTGTTAATTTATGTTAAAAAATAACAGTTTTCATCTCTAATTAATGCTTGACTTGACCCAAGCTGGACATTCACGAAGATCTTCAAATATTATGTGATTTAGCTCTTCTGACACTAATGTGTGAAGGTCTGGGTCATTTTGATTCCGTTAAAATGAACTATGCTTTCCATTCCCTTTTCCTGTCAAGAAAGGCTCCTGACTGACTGTGTGGTCATGGTAGGAGGGGCCGAGCAAGCATGGGGGCCATTACATGGGGTTTGGTGGGAAGTAGGGGTGTCCTGGGCCTCAGGGACACATGCTGCTCTCCTGCTTGGCCGTTTTGTCATTGCTGTTCTGTGTTTTTTCTTGTCTGTGTGTTTTCTTGTTTGCGTTGCGCTCTATGGATATTTTCGTTTTGACTTGAGTGAAACTTTGGATTCACCAAAATGTCTAACAAATCGCTCCCCTACCCTCCACCCCCTACCGCCCTCCCTCCCCGCTGATTTGGTCAATCATCAACATTAATTGAACATTTACTGTCTTCCCTGCCCTCTAGTATGTACAGTCATGCCTCACTTAATGAAGGAGAAGTGTGTTGTCAGGCATCTTAGAATCTGTGAAATTTCTTAAGTAAAATTGGACCAGTGGCTATGTCTGGATGAAGTACAGCTGTGCTCACGACAGCCTCATCTACTTTTCTGTCTCCATGTAGATTTTAATCTACATCTTTCGGCCTGCATCAGCATATATATACTGTGTGTGTGTGTGTGTGTGTGTGTGTGTGTGTGTGTGTGTGTGTGTGTATGGGCCACTGTACTGTATGGGACCACTGTAGTGTAATCTGTTGTTGACTCAAGCACTGTTATGGAGTGCATGACTGTACTTGTGGGATGTATTGTACAGGCAGATTAAAAATATTGGTCCTAAATTTAAGACATTTAAAATATGCCTTTCCTGGATTTGCCCACAATGCAAATTTAATTTTTGAAACCTAAAGATAGATAAAACTCATCTTAATTGAGATTGAAACGTAATCTGAAACCTCCCTAAATTTCTCCAGGAGTAATTTAGGCTATGATTGATGAAGACTGTCTTAACTGTAGCACTTTCTCCATGTGAGAATGAGTCAGCCCTGGAAGTCTTGTCCATCCAGACTGCTGTAATAAAAATTCCACTACTGGGACACTGTGAAATGACAGATGTGCCTTTCCCACAGTTCCGAGGCTGGAAGCCGGAGATCTGGCAGTTGTAGGTTCCATGTCTGCTGAGGGCTTCCTGGCTCATAGATGGAGGCTCCTTGCTGCATCCTCACATGGTGGAAGGGGTGAACCAGCCCCTTTAGGCCTCATTTATGGGGGCATCGATACTATTTGAGAGGGCCCCATCCCCATGGCCTAATCACCTCCCAAAGGCCCCACCCCTTGTCACCCCCTCCTACCATCATCTTGGCGATAGGAATTTCTACATAGGAATTTTAGAAGGGCACAGACATCAGACTTCATTCTATTAAATCCAACGTTTTATTCCATTAAATCCAAAAGCTGTTAATGGTGAGATACATCACAACAGTACACACCATTCAAAAAATGCTGCTAATACAGTTATGACCATGTTTAATTCATACATTTTAAAGAACTCTTTAAGACATTCATTTCTTGGCATGTATCCGCATATATATGTTATGTACGAGTATATGTGTGTGTTTATAATACATTCATAAGGGAATTCTTGAAACTTCACAGAATCAGCCTTTTCTTAATCATTTTTAAATCTCAGATTCGCAAACATTCATAATTTTTGAGCCGCCATTATTTCCTGCCATCAAGAGTATCGAGAATGCAGCGTTGGTACAAGCCTGCACTGGCGCCCCGTATTCAGTCCCAACCTGGCACTGGCTCTGCACACTTGGTGCTGATGCTCTCTGGAATTCTTGATTTTACTGGGAGAGCGTTAGGGGTAGCACATCCAAGTTTGCTAATTTCTTACTCTTGTCTTAGTAGCAGCATTCAAAGGCAGCATTTGAGATGCTCTGACACTTCTGAGTTCATTTCTCGCCAGCCTCTTCGGAAAATGCTTCTCAGATTTTTATGAGTTTTTCTTCCTCTACCCAACCCCTAAGTGTTGTATTTTGGCAGTTCTAGGCCTCCTGGGACAATGGGCACCCTCTCAGGACAATTCTGCCCCCTCCTGTAGCCTGAATTAGCTTCTCTATGCTAAAACATTCTTTAAAGACAGCACCATCTTTTACATGAAGCACTTCGACATTTTACTATACAGTTTCTCTGCCTGAAGGCAAGTAGATCCTTACCTATTCTGCATAATGCAGACAGAACCATATTTCTAAAACTTGAGTTTCAGCCTGACCTCTTTGGTAAAAACTCCTGCGTTCTTCCACTTTCTATCACCTTCAGACCAAACCCACATAGAACACAATTGACCAGGTCTTCTGACTCCTATCTGCTTTTTTTCCTCTTTGATGCTTTCTGGGCAGGGTGTATTCAACATAGCCATCCCCTCCTGCAGGGAGCCTTCCAAGACTACCTGCTTCTCCACTTGCGCATTCTGACTGGATGGCTTTTTCATGTACTCATGACACACAGAGAACTTTATTGACCTGTTTATTTAGCCTCCATTAACCACTACCTTCTTTACAGCAACATCATCTCTATCATAATCATTCCCCCCCTCCCTTTTTTTTTTTTTTTTTTTTGTAATCAGGAATGATCACAAAGCTCGGAACTCAATAAATCACATTGTTAGGGTTGCAACCCTGGAGGCTGTGATTCAGGCTGCAACGGAGCCTAAGATCTATATTTTAAAAGATATCTCAGTGTGTTTCCCAGCCAGATTTGGGAGCTACTAACATGGCTTCTGAAAGACAGTAACTAAAAAATGATGCCAAAGTGATGGGAAGGGACCACAGCAGAAGGAGTGGTCCTGTTTGGTGTGTGGAGTCTTCTTTTTAGTTACATAGAAAGAGTATTTGCTTCACTAGAGGATAAGTCAAAGTATAGACAAGGGGAAGATTTGTTTTTATTAAGTCCAACATGTATTTATTAAATACTTGGTTGAAGCTCTGTGCCAGGAGACAAAGTGTGTTCTGTGCTTTCAGAAAGCTTGGGAATTAGTTGGGGAATCAAGTCATTCGTGTTTCCGATGACATCAAACGTAACCAGGTTCTGCTTTGAACCGTCTTTCCTGTTATTCCACTTAAGTACCAGATGCCTCTCCGTTGATCAATTAAGTGAATGTAGTTTGAGTTTGAGAGTGTCTGGTACAAAGGTGACTGAAATCTTCTGATTGGCATTGGCAAAATTTAGTGGAAGCTTTAATTGGATCAAGACATTTCAGTTTTCAAGCTAAGAGAGTTAATAAGAACTCACCTTAATAACACATGATTTGCTGAATAGTTTGGCTTTAAAAATGGGCAAAAATTATCCTTAGAAATATGAATTGGCGTAGGCATTGGCAATAAGTAATGACCATTTTTATGATTTTTGTACAAAAGAAAATGAGGATTTGAAGATTGAGCTCTAAGCCAAACTAGGGGAAGAGTAAGCAGAAGTATTGGGGCTAGTTTTGAATTTTAGCTGAACCAAAAGCATCTGAAAGCAATACGTTCTTTTTCTTCTCTTCTCTAACTTAA
The DNA here is from genome assembly GCF_048565385.1 of Saimiri boliviensis. NCBI lineage: Eukaryota > Metazoa > Chordata > Mammalia > Primates > Cebidae > Saimiri > Saimiri boliviensis. The sequence goes on along the minus strand of NC_133461.1, from coordinate 111,672,819 downwards.
AACTGGAATGATTTATTTCATAGTTGGTAAAATGAATGCTTGGAATCTTCAACCCAGAGCTCCAAGCAGGAGTCCAGAGTGCATTTTTAGAAGTGATTTATTAGACCCAGAAGGCCACCTGAGATCTTTGTGGTTTGGAATGTCCTATCTTTTTCCCTGAGTTACTTTGTATCTGACTTAGACAGTTACGGGTTTTAGCATGGGATTGTGCATACAGATCGGGCAATGCTTTGAAACCTCTTCTATGATGCATATTTCATGACTAGTATCCTCAAACCTCAAACCTCTCTGGAAAAAAAAAAAAGCCCTGTACCTTTTTGGGTTGATTATTAAACTGGAGATAGACAAATTACATGAGCTGTCCCTCAATTTAATAAGATACACTTTAAAAAATAGAACTTGGAATAACCGAAAATGGCATTGAATAATAACTTAATAAAGTAGGAAATATCTAATTTTTAACTAAGAGCTTTTTAATGAGAACATTTTAGAAAGAATGACTTTAAAAACTGAAATTAAAAGAAATCACCTCATGTTGGGAGACACGGTGGACACATGTTCCTTTTCTTGGTGTGGGAGACGGTGAGAACTCACGCAGAAGGAGTTAGGTTGGATGCGAATGCCTTCAGCTTAGTCCCTGTCTGGGCACCCAGATGTCCGGTCGTTATGGCTGCCAGCCTCTCTTCTCAGGCGCTTCCTGAGGGACCATGTGGCTGCCAGCTACCACCTTCTCTTCCAATGTTTCACTTGGAAAATCAGACCTATTTTGTGGAAAAGGTCAAATGGCTCCTTTGAATAGCTTTGTCTACGGTGGATATTTCAGCATGAACATGGCCTCTCTAACTCTTTAAGACAATGACAGCAGCCTAGCAAGGGTTAAACGGACCCATTGTTCCTGACAAGGTCTGCAGCCCAGGGTCTAAAGGAATCAATGGGAAATACCCTTCTCTACCATTCCCCAAAGTTTAACATCTCTTTTGAGACTTGATTTTGTATTTTGTGGTGTTACATTTTATTTCTCTGAAATGAGCATTAGAGTTCAGTCATGGTGGCTCACACCTGTAATCCCAGCACTTTGAGAGGCAGAGGAGCACAGGTCACTTTAGGCCAGGAGTTTGAGACCAGCCTGGCCAACATGGTGAAACCCTGTCTCTTCAAAAAATACAAAAAGTAGCTGGGCTTGGTGGTGGGCGCCTGTAATCCTAGCTACTTGGGAGGCTGAGGCAGGAGAATTGCTTGATCTTAGGAGGCAAAAGTTGTAGTGGACTGAGATTGCACCACTGAACTCCAGCCTGGGAGATAGAGGGAGATCCCATCTCAAAACAAACAAACAAACATACAAACAAATAAATAAATGTACTGACAGTTAGAATCTCTTCCTTATCAGTTTATTCAATACAGTGCTCCTCCTGCATGTAGATCTTGAGCTTGGAGCATATTTTAAATTTTTCTATACTAATAAAAAAATCTTAGAACCACCTTTTACATTTTTCCTAGATGTGAAACTTTTCCTATGCTGAATATTTTGTATTTAATTTTCCAAATTCATTAGATCCTTCAAAATTCTTATGAGGAACCTGTTTCCTGGAAGGGCATGCTAATCTGAGATTACAGGCAGAATTTTCAGAACATAAACCATGTATTTTACAGAAACATTCTAGTATTATAGGAACTACTGACTCCTGCTCTCATTACCCAAATAAATGGTACATATTGTCCTCATGATCTTTCTGCACCTCTTATCTGCATCATGGAATAACCATGGGATGCCACTGTTCACAGAACAGGAAGTTCTTGACATTAAACGATCTTAATCAAAAGTTGGCAGAGGCCACAAGGCTGCTACAACCCACCGACAACGTTCATCTCATTTTTGTGTTCTGACATTATGCAGGGAGCTTTAAGTTAACTGTGATGAGCTCCGATCTGCCTCAGAAGAAGCAACTACAAAGTACTTCAGCTTGGCACCATCTGCTTGGTTTCCGGGAGATTATCGTGGCCTAGGAAACTTCTATGTTCGCTGTTCCAGAAGTTTTTTTCATAACTATACAATTGAAATAATCATTCCTTTTTTTCTTTTCCAATTTCAGTGTTTCTACTGTTTTAATGGGTTCATCCCATCTGCACAGGGTGGCCCATGGTGATATGTGGATGTGTGTTGATACGTTGATTAAGAGGTTTAGATACCAAAGTAGAATTTCATGGTTTTATATTTTTTTCTTTAACTATGGTAATAGAATGGCAAAATAGAAAAACACTTTAAACAGAAGATTTGTCATGAATGTGCTATTTAAATAGAGCATTTAAATAGAACATTTCTTGAAATAGTGTTTAATATTCTAATCTACATGCCTAAAATTTAAATAGAATAATATTCTTTGAATAGAACATTTGCCATGAAAGCCTAAATAAAGACACTTTAAGTAGAATGTTTGTCATGAATGTGCCTTGTTTATAAAGCTGAGCGGAGAATGGCCATGAACCTGGCTAGAGACTCTTCTTAGGATAATTAACAGAATCTTATACCTGGCAAAACCTGCAGTGTATTAGAGTTCTTTTCCTTTTAAAGTGTGATCATATCATAGGGAGACATTTTAACAAATAATTATGTTCACACAGGCACTTAAACATCAAAAGCAATCAGGAAATATCCGCTGAAATGTAAAAGAAATGGCATAAAATTACAAATAACACAATAGGCAATGAAATGTTGTCTATTTTATTCTGAGTCACCTAGGCCATGTGAAGATTTAAAATGAATTAAAAGGAGGCGTTGTGTAAAACCTGGTAAAGATTTGGTGACAGATGACCTTGATCTTTATAGCATTCACCTACAATTGTCATTTATGTAACATGGGCAAAGAGAGATTGCCTTAAGTTCATTCTAAAACTTTTGCAACATATTTGAAAATCCACTTCTAATAAAAACTCAGTTTAAAATGATGCCATTTTATGCTAAATTAATTGTGCTATTTCTTAAAACAAAGTTTTTAAGATACTAGAGTGCCCCATTAATAGGTTTTGTTTTGTTTTTGAAGAGTTTTGCTCTGTCATTCAGGCTGGAGTGCAGTGGCATGATCTCGGCTCACTGCAACCTCCTCCTCCCAGGTTCAAGTGATTCTCTGGTCTCTGCCTCCCGAGAATTTGGGATTGCAGGTGCCCACCACCATGTCCAGTTAATTTTTGTATTTTTAGTAGAGATAGAGTTTCACTGTGTTGTCCAGATTGGTCTCAAACTCCTGACCTCAGATTGTCTACCCTCCCTGGCCTCTCAAAGTGCTGGGATTACAGGTGTGAGTCACCACGCCAAGCCCAGTATTTTTAAAATATGAAGAAAATGTCAAGTTCTATCTTTATGTGCTTTGCAAAACAGCAAAACTAAAATAAAAATTCCGAGTATATTTTCATGGTAACTTAGAAGAATTCTGTGAATGTCTAGCCTGAGTATATTTTTGTCCAACTAAAATCATAATCATCTAAAACATACAGGTCATTATTTGCTTGAAAACAGTACACATATGGAGGAAAAGTGCCTTTTGTATAACTTGATAGGGTGTTTTGTAATCTTCTAAATTTTCAAGACTAAACATTCATTTCACGTTTCCATTAGGTGGCACTGTGCTAATATTGATAGACCAAAGTCTCTCAGAGCTAATGTAAACCTTTTTTTTTTTTTTTTTTTTTTTTTCCAATTCTCACTTTATTTCATTAGTTTCTAAAACTCTGTTGTTTTAGAAATCTTGGGATGCCAGGGAAGCAGCTGCTGTCTTCTTCGTTAGTCTTAGGATCTGGAATCAGCAGCCCTGGAAACCCCGAGGCAGGGGCTGCGGTCTGTGACCGCTCCACAGGCAGAGACTGTCAGGGTGGGCCTGGAAGAGGATTTCCCAAGGGAGTGCGCCAAGAAGGACAATTCACTGTCTTGTTAGACAGGCAACCGGGCTTCAGCAAAGTCCTGAGGCAGAATGAAGGGTTCTGTGATCTCTGACATACTCCCTGGCTGAGACATCGGTCATCTCACTCAATTCTGGTCTGCTGGTTGGGACCACGGGCAGAGTCCACGGCAGGATTCCGAGCAGTGACTGTCACCCAGTCACCCAGGGCGGCTCAGGAAAGCATGGGCCTCGGTGCCTGAGGAAAGGCACCCACAGCCACAGCCAGCCTGGATGGGGCCCCTGGAGCACGGGATCCTAACACAAATCTTCAGGGCTGAAGCCCACTTCCCTCAAAGGGGTCAAATGTGGCCGAGAGTAACAGAACATCAGGTTGAAGAGATAGTGCTGTGGTTAGGGACACACCCGTACAAAAGCACATGGTAATTCATTGCGCAGATAGCCCATCTCAAAGGCATGATAGAGTTTCTGCTTTGGCATGTGATCCCGTGGGATTAACATGATTAATATCGTCCATTATGTGTGATTTTAGATGTAGGAGAGAACGTTTTGTTTAAAGATGTAAATTTATAAAAATAGCCAAATTAGAGACAGGGACTTGAATTCAGGGTCATTTAAAATACTAATTAAAAACTTTCAGTGGCTGAAATGTATTTTTAATCCTGGGTCCCATTTTTTGCATATGAAATGATTTTGTTTAGAAATCTCTTTGGCACTTACTTAAATAATTTACTTGTTGGATAAATATATGTTCCATAATATATAGTTGAAAGAGTTTATTATGGCAATTAGATCTGCAAAAGACATGAAAAAAAAATAGTTAGTCTACAGTAGATAAAGTACTACTGATAATTTCACATTTCTCCTACAAAATAATTCATCTAAAACCCAAGTTTGGTGTGTATTTCATCTGTGAGAGCGTGGGGAACCCCCTGATGTCTTTGGGCCATGAAACCACAAGAATGAAAGGGCTGGAAAGCTCCCCCACCACCAGCCCCCATGTGTATGTTCCTGGCAGGTGGTGGTGGGCACGAGTTATGGCATTCCAGGTCTTCTCCAACGTAACTCAGGCTGTGGAAACCCGGGGAACAAGTCAGCATTGGGGTGATCCAGAAGCCCACTTGGATCCAGAGTCATTGTGGAATGTGAGCCATGCCCTTTGCCACGGACGCAGAAGGAGTTCTGGTGTCATCACACCCTGGGTGCTGGATGGGTATTCTCATTGTCAACTCCGCAGAGGCCAGGCAGTTACAGCCACTGTTCCCATCAGGAACCTCTTCATGGTCTTTGGCTGGGCTGCAGGATTCTGCACAGAGGAGTAAAAGTTCCAAGTGGCTCTCACGGCGTTTCCTTTCCAGTGACTGTTCCTTTCCCCGTTCCATACATATTTTCCAGGTGTGGTGTGCAAACGGATGGACAGAAAGCTGCAGAACTTTCAGCCTGCTTTGTGCCTGCAGCTGAAAGACCAAGGGCCTGTAGCACCTAGCCCTGTCCCCAGACTCATTGCCTGGGAACCTGCATTTGTGTCAGCTCTCCTGGCCACTCTCCTGCATGGAGCCGCCAGAGCAGCCCTGTCTGGAGTGTGTTATTCAACCTGCTGATCCTTCCTGCCAAGGAAGGGGTGAAATGCCACTTGCAGAGCTGCAATTTGCTCTGCTTATCTCTTTTTGAGGATAAAATAGGTGAAGACCGCGGTGGCAGGGAGAAGTCATATGGTTTATAGCTAATTCACCCAGGGAAAGTGAGTGCATTCCATAATTAATCACATCTCAAGTTTGCCCATTATCCTGATCTTTCTCCTCGGATTTCTTTAGAGCCTCTGGCCTTGGTCCATTTTGTGGTTCCTTAACTACCCAGCCAGAGGTGGATGAGATAAAGATGGGAGATGAGAGGCTTTCAGATCGATCTGTTTTATTATTTCCTTGGAAGCTCCTGAAGACTGCTTGATGAGTGAATGCTGAGAGTAATGGGTGGAATGCATTAGCTGGTGGCTCATGCCACAATTAATCTGAGTCCCGTCCCATTAATGCTACTAATTGGCTAGCCCGAGAGGAAAATGTCCCGCAGCTTCAGGGTGTGGGAAAGTGACCCTTCCATGATGTTAGTAGCCAAGATCATTAACCATTTCCTTTTTGATTTGCTTTTTCTCAAACCAATCAGACAAACGAAGTCCCTGTGATATTGTAGAATTACCTTTGGCTTGGGCTCTCGGAATCAGCTGTTGCTCCCCTAATACTAATATTTTGGAAAGCCCCCAAAGCCTCCGTAATTAGGGAATTTAACAAAGATTCTGTCACGAATTCTTTGTTTCTTCTCTCTTCTCTCTCCCATTCCTATCCCTGTTAGTGCCCAGGAAATGATCCACAAAAACACAGCAGGAGAACACTGGTAAAGTGGTCTTCATGGGGCGCAGCCCAGGAGCTTGGAGCAGGAGGTGTAGCTCCTCTGAGTCATCACAGCACAGGGCACTGGACCCCCAGGAGCGGTGCTCAGCTCCTTCCATGTGAGTTCACGTGGAAAATAATCTCAGCGTCCCAGCTGCAGCTCTCCGACCCTGTGATCCATAGCCCAACACAGTGGGTCGTGGCGGCTTTGCAGTGTTTGTGTTTAATTGTGCTTTCCCTGGAGTCCCCATTTTGGTCTCCATCTTCCTACTCCCTCCCTGCTTCAGACAGTGGTGTTAGACAAAAGGGCACCACTTGGTATCACTGGAAACCCAGCCAGTAGCTCATCAGCTCATCTTCTGGGAAGGTGGCAGCGATCCTGGCTGGCTTGACGGTGAGGCCTGTGAGCTGGCATGAGCTGCGCTGAGAAGCAGACCTCACCAGTGGGCGGTGCCACCCATGCCGGCTGAAACTTGTGTGTGTTCTTGTGATCTAATGACCCAGGGTAAAAATAAAACCCAAACCAACCAACCCTCTCTGCCGGGCTAACGGAAAGAATGCCCCAAATTTATGTATTATTTTACTGGTTTTTTTTTTTTTTTTTGAGACATGGTCTTGCTCTGTCACCCAGGCTGGAGTGCAGTGATGCCATCCTGGCTCACTGCAGCCTCAACCTCCCAGGCTTACGCCATCCTCCCGCCTCTCAGTCTCTCGAGTAGCTGGGACTACAGGTGTGAGCCACCACACCCAGCTAATCTTTTGTATCTTTTGTAGAAACTGGGTTTTGTCATGTTAGCTAAGCTGGTCTTGATCTCCTGGCTTCGATCTGCCTGTCTTAGCCTCCCAGAGTGCTGGGAACACAGGTGTGAGCCACTGCGCCTGGTCAGAATGTCCCAAATTTATTTAAGAATATCTGTTTGCCATTAAAAAAAATTGGTCCAGGAAATTACACACATTGGGTATGACACCTTGAAAGCAGGATATTCTCTCTGTCTCGTCTCAGGTGTCTTTCAGATGTCCTTTTATTGTCTAAACTTCTGACGACTTGTGCTCAGTCTCTGGCAATCTTGAGAACTCTTCTCTGCATGCAAAGTCACATATTTCTAACGCAAAGGAAATGAGCAATCTTTTGGGATGCCTTTCTGGGTGTATAAAAGCCCATTATGTTGCCTGTTTTGATGTCCTTATCAGGCACACAAAGCAGAAACAACTTTCTAAACAAAACTCAGCTACTTGAGATGCTGTATGTTCCATAACTCCACACTTTTTTTTTATTAGCTACATTATATCTTACAGCAAATTCATCTCTTGGCCCTTTGTTCACAGAGCAATGCAGAATATCTTAGTCCCTGTGATAATAATAGTAATTATCAGTTATGCAGAGCCTTGCCTCGCCAAAGCCCTTGGCAGTCATCAATTAGCTAATTCAAACTGGATCCCTGTGAGAGGGCTGCTCCCGAGAATATTATAATGCACAACCATTATGTGCTGACCTTTGACTTTGCTGTGAGAAGGACCAGGTTGATGGCCGAATTTACAGGCTGGTATAATTTGCATTCGTCCTAATGGATGCTGCAGTGAAAGCATCTTTCCGAGTTAAATATAATTAATAAATACACATTTCAAAGTGGTTTATATACATTTCCGTGCCTTCATAACCAAACAGATCATATTTCTCCTGCATCATTGCACACTTTGTCTTACCCATTTCATATTACACATGTATATTCCAGAACCTTCACTACGTTCCTGCTTTGAAACAGCAAAAAGCTGGCCTAGGATCTCTGAATACAAATCTAGGAGAAACACAACTCTGTCCTCAAGAAATTCACTCTCCAGTTTCGAGACATGTAGACCGATGGTTATAATACAGCCTACGCGTTCCACACAAAAGTTACGTAAAAAGCACAGTGGGGACCCTGGGGTGCAATCAGTAGGACATCACATTTTCATGTCAAGTGGGTGGGTCATGTTCACTGTACCCTCTGGGCCACCAACAGGCAACAGAAGCAAACAACACATCAAAACTCAGAGCCCCAGGAGAGCAGGACTTTCACGGGAATTTTGCGCATTAGAAACAATATGAGAACACAAAAAAGTTGAAAGTGAATGAGCGAAGTGCATACTTTCAGATGTGAGGAAAAGAGCAAGATCCAACCCTATAAAAGTTGGAAGAAGGCAACAGTAGTGACAAAGGCCTTGAAGCTTCTTCAATAGCAGAGATAAAGCAAGGCGTTAACAGAGCTGGATGGTTTTAAAAAGACAGACAAAAGGAGCATGATTTTGGCAAGGTTGATCGGGATGAAAAAGAGAAAGGAAAATTGATAGTAATAGAGAATAACATATTGGCATAACCATAATCGTATGAGATATCAAAATTAGAAAATATTAAAATTTTTGTTAGTTTTTAGTAATCCAAGATAAAATGGAATGCTCTGTAAATCTCAGATAAAATGCAAATCTTATAAAAGTGGAAAAGTAATTAAATCATACACTTTGCCAAAAGTGACTTAAAAGAGGAGAGGTCTGAATAATTTGATCAAGGAAATTGAGTTAGTAGTTTAAAAAATTGCCCCAGGGATTTTCCAGTCTCAGATAACTTTACAGGTGAGTGCCACCACTCGGATAATTACATGAATGACTTCTTCCAAGCTTCTAAAAACAGTTTGTATGAGTCCGTTCTCACACTGCTGTGAAAAGATACCAAAATACCCAACACTGGATAATTCATAAAGAAAAGAGGTTTACTTGACTCACAGTTCTACGAAGCCTCAGGAAACTTGTAATCACGGCAGAAGGCACCTCTTCACAGGTTGGCAGGAGAGAGACTGAGTACCAGCAGGGGAAATGCCAGACACTTATAAAACCATCAGATCTGGTGAGAACTCTTTATCAGAAGAACAGCACGTGGGAAACTGCCACCACGATGCACTTAGCTCCCACCAGGTTCTCCCATGACGCAAGGGGATTATAATTCAAGATGAGATTTGGGTGGGGGCACAGCCAAAGCTTATTGTAATTTCAATTTTACATAAGCAGAAAAAAAAAACCTAGAAAGAGGGGGCATTTTATTGATAATTTATTGAGCAACGCAGTCTCCATGCCAAACACACAGGACAGTAGCAGAAAAGAAAATGACAGGACAGTCTCAATGATACATGCAATTCTAAAACCATAGCAGAGTGTTAACCAGGAAAATCAACATCATATTACAGATATGCACATTTTCCATCTAATGCAAGGATGGACAAGTGATAGAAAACATGTAGAAGTTATTCAGCTCAATCACAGATCAAAGAAAACATTTGATTATCTCAATGGATTCAGAAGCTTTCATAAAATGTAACACTTATTAATAAAAGAGAACTAGTATAAGATTTTCTGAACCTCCTAAGAGATAACTACGGAAGTCCTACAATAGAAAGAGTCTTGAGAGAAAATATAGATGGATTTATTTACGTAGAAAAGACAAACAAGAATGTCTGCTTTCACGGTACCCATGTGACATTTTATTAGAGGTCCTAGCAAGTGTTATTGCAAACAGCAATCATAAAATATAACTAGAAAATATTATTTCTATGAGCAACAATATTATAAAATATATAGGCATAAAATTAATGATTCATGTGTAAAAAACTATACAAAAATGTGTCAAACATTTATTAAAAATGATTAAAGATTATCATCATAGAGATATTCCAACTCCATGAGTAGTAGTCAATATTAAAGTGCTTTCAAGTGTACTCCCAACAATCTACAGGTTAATTGTAATTCCAAAATCCAAGCTGTGCCTTTTACATAGACGTTGAGGAGGTTTTTAATATTTACAAGGAGTAAAAGGTTAAAAATAACTGAGATAATATTGATAAGGAGAATAATACAGAGAGAGTTGCAAGACCCATCATGAAGCTAAAATAGTAAAGTAAGAGAGGATTGACACCAGGGACAGAAAGTCCTGCAATGTTTGCAGGTGTTTGCAGCCATCCCTCACATGGTTAAAGGTACGGCTCACTCCTAGGTGTGTAGTCCAGAGACAGGAAAAACAGGTCCACACAAAAAACTTGTACAAACATGTTCAGAAGCCGCAATACTCATAATAGCCAAAAAGTGGAAATAACCTAAATGCTCAGCAGATAATGAATGAATCAATAAACCATGTTTGTTTTCCAGGTAGGAAAATGTTCTATAATTGGTAGTGGTGACGGATGCATAATTCTGTGAATGTACTAGAAACCATTCAATTGTACACCATACATGGGTGAATTGTATGAAATGTGAATTTCCTTCGTAATAAGGCTGTGAAAACAAAACAAAACAAAACAAAACAAAACAAAACAAAACAAAACAACTCAGCGAAACCAACCAACCAACCAACCGACTGACCAGCTAATCAATAAACAACAAGATCACTAGGGCAAATGTAAGTAAATCCAAGGCGTTATGCACAAGATGGGTGAAGAAGAAAGAGGGACTCCGTGAATTGCATTGTTGCAGGGGAGTAAGGGATACTGATGGCATCAAGTTTATAGCTATGGCTTTGGCAAAACAGCACCCATAGCTGATGTGAAAACAAACCCCAAAGTCATTATTCTGAGGGATTCAAATAGGAAATTTCTTCAAAGAACCTTGATAATTAAGAAGCAAGCCTGATGGGATTATCTGAAATTTACAGATTCTGATGGGAATGCTGATTCTCATCGTTAGTATAATTTGTTAGAATAGTCCAATTTTCAAGGGTTTTGTTGGTTATGGCTTTGCTTGTTTCTATGTAGAATAAATTACATTTCTATGTTATTTTCCTTAAATCTTGGCTTTTAAAAAGAATAGTAGCTCCAAGGAAACTTAATTTTGACTCATTTTAAATCTCTTAGACAGCAATCCTTCTTACTTCTTTGCCTTCTATCTGCACCAATTTCCAGGTAAAATACAGGCCAGTAAATCCCAGAATTTGCATTCATCTGTAGAAATAGATGGGATTTAATGTAAACTAACATATGGATAAATTTGAACATAATGCAATTTTGCACTGATAAATCTCCTCATAGTGCCATATTCTCACTGTAATGATACCAGAACATAATATGATATTGCATTTTCTAGTAATATGTATATGATAATTGTGCTTTCCAGAAAAATTCTACCTTATTGGACATATTACAGAAATTTAGATGTAAGCATGTTTTATATGCCAACAAGTGATATGGATCAACTTTTAAACATGAATATTTGAAAAATGAATTTCTGTACACAAAACCCTGTCTTTTCAAGCTCTTGCAATGTAGAAATACAGCAACAATGTAGTTGTAGTGCTATTAAAAAGAAAGTTTTGATTTTCTGGGACAAATTTTTTTTTTACAACATGTAGTTGTCTTCTGAAAGAGAGCTTTATTGAAATTTGTGCTTTTATTTGTAGATCAAATGAGAAAAATCTTAAGCAAAATTATCAGTGTTATTATTTGTGATAGCCAAGGGAAATAAAATAGAACTACCATTTGACCTTGCAATCCCACTTCCAGGTATCTACCCAAAATAATCATTTTACCAAAAATACACATGCAGTCATATGTTCATCCTAGCACTATTCACACATCAAAGACTTAGAATCAACCCAGTGCCCATCAATGGAGGATTGGATAAACAATGTGTTGTTACGCAGTCATACAAAAAAAAAAAAATATGTTCTCGGCTGCAACATGGATACAGCTGGAGGCCTATCCTAAGTGACTTAATGCAGGAATAGAAAACCAAACACTGCATGTTCTTACTCATAAGTGAGAGTGAAATATAGGGTAAATATGGACATAAAGATGGCAACAATAAACATTAAAAATGGCTTAAAGGGGAAGGAAGGGAGTGGGTGAAGAGCTGAAAACCTACCCATGGGGTTCTATGCTCAGGATGTGGGTGATGGGATTGTTCATACCCCAAACCTTAGCATCATGAAATATACCCTTGTAACAAACCTGTGCATGCATCCTCTGAATCTAAGATAAAAATTGAAATAAAAAAAAAAAGAAAATTTGCCAAATTCTGAAGCTGTGCACTGCAAAAGCTCTACAAATCCCAAGTTTGATAAGCACAAAAGCAATTACCTATAAGCACATGATAATCAAACTGATGAAACCCAGGATAAAGAACCTTAAATGCTGCCAGATGAAAAGCTATTCATGTATTTATTACTAAAGAATAACAGCAACCTAACAACACTAATACTTACAGCTGACTTTTCAACTGAGATGATAGAAATAAGAGTAAGTGGAATGACAGCTTTATAATCTTCAAAGTAAAAAATTCCAAATTTGGATTTCCATGCCCAGTGAGACTTCCCAAATGAAGGCAAAATACAGAGATTCTAGGTGAAAAAATATAAAAAAGTAAAAGCGTTCACCAGCATACCTGCAGTTAAGAAATTCCTAAAGGGAATTCTTCCAACATAAATTGATGTCAGATGGAAACATGAACATACAGAAAAGGATAAAGAACAATTAAAAAAATCCATTGGTAGATTGTCTAAGTGAATATCAACTATAAAAATAACAGTAATAATTACAATATTTAACATAAGGATAAAGAACAATTAAAAAAATCCATTGGTAGATTGTCTAAGTGAATATCAACTATAAAAATAACAGTAATAATTACAATATTTAACATAGATATACATATAATAAAAACGCATGGCTACGAAGGTGAGGACTGACGTGGTAAATGGAGTTAAATGCTCTGGTTTTCTATTTTTATTGTGTTGATATGGTAAGTAACATTTGTGTTAGACCATAATAATTAAAGAATGCATGTCAATCAGGCATAGTGGCTCACACCTATAATCCCAGCACTTTGGGACGCTGAGGCGGGTGGATCACCTGAGGTCAGGAGTTCAAAACCAACTTGGCCAACGTGGAGAAACCCCATCTCTACTAAAATAACACAAATTAGCCAGGCACAGTGATTGGTGCCTGTAATCCCAGCTACTTGGGGTGGGGGGGGGCGGCGGCTGAGGCAAAAACCACGATTATCTCAATAGATGCAGAGAAGGCCTTCAAAAAGATTCAACAGCCCTTTATGCTAAAAACTCTCAATAAACTAGGTATTGATGGAACATATCTCAAAATAATACAATCTATTTATGACAAACCCACAGCCAATATCATACTGAATGAGCAAAAACTAGAAGCATTCCCTTTGAAAACTGGACAAATTATGTTCTATTAAGTTGTTCTAGGTGTATTCTGCTACACTAAAGTATAGAAGGTTTGAAAGAAAAAAATTGCCATATGTAGTACTGAAGAATAGCAATGCAACAACACACACATTTACTAACCATGCCATGTGCTGGTGCTAATCTTCTTCTAGTGGTTCCTAGAGAATGGGGCTGGGGAGGTGTGGAAGGCCTTCGCTTTCTTGGTATTTGCTTAAATTGTAGCAAAATGCTTGCCCTTTATTCTACCAAAACATGAATAAAATCCCAAGAAAAAGAAAATAGCTCTTTTGCTTGGTAGCATAATCTTCTATTTTTTTTCTGAATTTCTTCAATGCAAAAATTTGAAATATTTGGGGTAAAATTTTACCTCTTCTAAGAATACACTTGCTTCAGCAAAACTGCTTCTTCTGTGTCCCAACCTCTCGCAGACACCTGGGAACCTGTGGGATGCTTTTCAACTCTTCCTTAGGAAAAGAAGCCAAGAGGACTGTGTCCACTGCCTTTCAACATCTTATATTCGATGCTAAACCCAAAATGAAACTTAGACTGAGCTCTTTATCTTCAAGTGATGGAAGAAGTTCTAAACTAGGTATGGGCTTTTCCATTTATTGTGCTTAAAGTAAATGTGGTCTAGGTAGGCACAGCTGAGTCTTTGGTGGACTCACATCACAGTATTACCCAGTGCTTACTGAGTGTTCCTGGGTCCAAAGGACTGTTTCAGTGCCTAACATGGGTTAACTTAGTTCTTAGCAGAACCCCAGAGATAGATATTTTTCTATTCTTAGTTTTACGGGCAAGGAGTGTTAGGTCTTCAGCACTTCAATGACTTGCTCCAGTATCATAGGGAAGCAAATGCTGGCATCTTCCTTCCAACCCTAACCATCTGCCTGCAGAATGTGTGCTTGTCACCACTGCACTACTCTGCCTCTGCCCTGCTCTGAGTTTGGGTGGGATCAGTGAGACTGAGATTCACAACACCCAGTTCTCCTCTGTTCCCATATACCGTCATCACTCCTACTTCCTTGACTTTAGGTGTGGCCTTGTGACTCATGATAATCAGTGAGCTGTGAGTAGAAACCATAGAGATCATGATGGGCTAAAGTGTTTGATTGGCTCTTCTGGTCCCTGGCTTGCCCTGGAACCGCCAAGGGGCATGGTGTGATGCTGGTGTCATGAGCTGGTAGAACCTCTTTGAGTCTCTGACGCCGGTGTCAGTGGAGGGCTCTCAGTTGATTTTAACAAAATGGCATTAAGCAGTCCCTGTTGCCATATTTTAACACTATGACCTTAAGAAACTTTGATTTTAAATAATAATAGATCCTATCACATAGTAATAAACATTTTTTTCTTTCACATGAGAGAAAAACATGAAGATGATGATATTTAAAAAACCACATGCTCAAAATGATTCGTGTTTTTTTCTGTTTAAATGATCAATGATGTTACATGTTCATAAAGTTTAAAGAAAAACAACTGTTTTGCAATAAGATTACATGAATATTAAACAGCCATTAAAAAAAGCTATAATACTGTCTTTGAGGTATTTTCAATAAGATGGCATTAATCTTTTCAGAGCAGATCATAGGTGAGATAAATTTAAGGAAAAAATGTCTACTACTAAATCTCTCATGCTGTTTTTTAAATTTCCTTTTTGTCTTTGTACATTTTCTAAATTGAAAATTAAACATTAATTTTTAAACATATATTTTTGAGGGGGAAGGAGCCACCAGTTCATTAGCAAGAGGCATGTCTTTGTAGGGCAGTGAATTACATTGTGAACAGATTTCCCAAATTATTATAAATAATATAAACTGTAAGTGTGGATTTGAAATCTCAGATGGTAAACTATTTATTTTAATAGCATAAACTAGAAATATCAACTCCATCCCATTCCCTTCATATACAGTATAAAATGGTTACATTTTTAGGGAAGATAGCTATAATCTCTTCCTTACCATGAAACAACAAACCTATAAAAATGCAACTGTGAAAGCAATCTATTCAAATGTGCAAATGAAGATACATAAATTTTAAAAAATCAAATATATAATTTCAAAGGAAGTAAATCCTACTCCTTCCTAAACATGATTAAGTAGAGGTTGTTTTATGTATTTTACTGATAGGCAATATGAAGCCAGGTCAGAATATAATTTCTTTATGCTGGATGAGAATCTGTAAAATAAGCCGCTTCATAGTCAGAACCTAATTTGTTTCTCTCTGCATTTGATGTCAATCAACACTTTGGATTTGAATTTCCAAAAGGGCTTAAAATTTCATTGTTTATCCCTTTACATCTTGTTCAAGAATCTTTGAAATTGTTAGAGGATTTTTCTGCGTAGTCTTGGGAGTTTGGCAAGAAAAGAAAGCAAGCTGTTTTCTATGCTCAGGGATTCTGAGCTCTGAGTAAATTATGTGATTTGACCATGCAGAAAGTGAGTTTCAGAACCTCTGCTAGAACCTGGGTTGTCTGCAGAGATTTAAAGCCCGAAATGCTCCCCTAAAACCAAGTCACCTCCCATTCTTTTGTTATCTAAGTGTGTGATTTATCCTTTTATTTTTCTTCCCTTATATCCTGTGGAAAAATGATAATTTAATGTTTATTCTAGTAGATACACATATGGTAGATATACAGAAACAGAGAGTCATGCTCCCTGTGTGGTATCCCCCCAAAAACCTGTCTAATGTAGACACAAGAATCACATTTAAATAAGGACCCTACCTTGCTTCAAAATGAGTGGGAGCGTGTTTCATTTAACAAGTGCCACATGTCAAGACACTGGAGACCTCATTTGGGTTAGGGACCGTGTGGCTGTGACAAATAAAATCCTGCAGCGTCTAAGGGGGCGCTCAGGAAGAATCACCTCCTGGGGAGTGGACTCAGCGCCTGTCAGAAGTGAGATGGCTGATTCTACATCAGCTTGGTGAGGCTGTGGTGCCTGTGGTTCCGTCATACAGTAGTCTAGGTGTGCTGTGAAGTTATCGTGTGGAAGGGACTTGGCTTTAAGTCAGAATTTGGGTAAAGCAGATTGTCCCCCATAACATGGGTAGATTTTCTCCAGAAAACCAAAGACTGTGGTTTTGCAAAGAACACAGTCTGTCTGAAAGATTGTGCAATCAATTTTTTGCCTATATTTCTAGCCTGCCAATCTGTCCTATAGATTTCAAACTTGCTCTCCATGCTGGGGTCAGTCCATGCTGGGGGCATGCTACGGTGTGTCCATGCTGGGGTCTGACCATGCTGGGGCCTGTCCATTTCCAGGGTCTATCCATGCTGGTGTCTGTTCATGCTGAGGTCTGTCCATGCCAGGGTCTGTCCATGCTGGGGTCTGTCCATGCCAGGCTCTGTCCATGCCTGGGCTCTATGTCCCGGGCACAGTGTGGGGAGGCTGAGTCATGAAGCTCGTAGCAGGAGGATCGGATGAATATCTCTGAACACACGTGGGGATTCACCTTCTTGCCACCTTGCTATCAGGACATCTGCAGTGAAGAATGAACACCCAGGAAAAAGGCGTTGGAAGATTCTTCTTTCGAGAAAATGGATAGAGATAAAGGGCCTGAGCACTGACATCATAGATTCCCTAACAAAACCCAGTTCAACTGCAAAATGGGGTCCACCAGCCAGAGGCTGACCTGGGCCCACAAAGCATTTCATTACATCATTAGTGTCCCATTCTTAAGTATAAACTCCGTGCTCAGGGTAACCAGGCATTGGCAATATCTTTCAACATGAAAGAGAGAAACTAAGTTACCAGGAAAACAAAACATACAAAAAAACCAGAAGCTAGAACTCTGAGGACAAAGGAAAAATGAAGATACTAAGAACTACAATGATTATCCACATGGTATGAAAATCAACAGTTAGAGAATACAAAAGAACTCCTGAAAATAAAAAGTGTGATCACTCTGAAATACAGCTTTTTAGAGGCACAGGAAGATGAGGCTGTGGACATCCTTTGTCAGTTGGAAAAGGACAAAGAGAAAGAGAGAGACAGGACATGTTTGAAGGAATTCTGAAATTGTGAGCAAGATAGGGTAGAGGAAAAACAGGATTAACAAAAACATATTCACACTGGGGAGGAAGTGGTAGGGAAGAAAGTTGTAGAAGTGGTGATGTGAGCAGTCTGAGGAGCTGGCAGCTGAGGGACAACAGGCTTTTGTCCTAAGAGGAGAGTGGCCGGTGCAAAGATAGGTGGCCAGGATTACCATCAGGTTCCTGGGAAGGTAGGTCACAGGGTTAGTATTAGGACCAGGCCAGGGGGAGGGTTTTGGAATTATTCCAAGTTTACCAGGGAGTCACTGACTGATTTTAAATGAAAATGCAGAGAATTCACACTAGTTTATTACCTTCTTTTCAATGATTGGGCTATTATCTTAAGAATTCAATAATTATTTTTTAATCAGCCAAATAACTATAAGGAGAATAGTATTAAAAATGAGGAATAAAGTTATGAGCTGTTCTCGTGAATTTGAGCAAGAGATACTGATGTCTTGTTTCAGAGATGGCAGTACAGAGAAGCAGGGGTTTTGCGTTGTGCTTTGGAGGTAGAATGAAGAGTTTTTGATGGTGAATTAGATGTGAGTGAGGATGAAAAGGAAGATTGAAAGTGAGTTTTAGGTTTCTCTCTTATGCGAGCAAATGGGAGGAGAATGCTTACATTTTTGGAAGAAATTTTTGGAGACAAGCAGAATAAGTACTTAAGTTTGGGGCATGTTGCATTTGAGATAATTCTGTGACTTCCACACAGCGATGTCAAATGGTAATTTAGGAACACAAAACCAGTCTGGAGCTCAGAGGAGAAACTTCTTCGAACATGAGAACGTGATTTCAAATGTCATGGGTTAGGAGAGTGTTTCCTAGGAAGAGAGTGTGGAGAGAAAAGAGGACTCAGGAAGAGCTCTAGGGAGCCTCTGCTTTCAGAGCTGAGTCAGCAAAGGAGGAAGTTGGGGAGTCGGGGAGTGCTGGAGATGTGAGGTAGAAACCAGGGCACTGTGGCATCCTGTAGACTAAGGAGCGAAGGTGCAGGGAGAAGGCAGGACGAACTGGTGAGGAGGCCAGAGGGAAGACTCCTGAGGAGTCTCCTTGAATCCTTGGCCAGCCCCACAGGAGCCTTGGCGAGGAGGAGAAGAGGGACACATGGAGGCTGCAAGGCCAGCTCCCTCACTGTGCTCGACGTCTGCCAGCATCACCCATCTGGCTCAGGTCATCCGGGTCCCGGTTGTCTTCATTATAAAAAAAAGTCTCTGGTTATCCCTGGGTAATTCTCATGGGTGCGAATTGTGAAATCCATGGACATTGAAAGAAGGAACACCAGTAAGGGCTGTTACTTGAAGCTGGGGAAGAGTGAGCTGCTTGCAGGCTAGGTGGAACAGTTTAATGGGTGAGAGGTTGGTGAAGGAGGGAGGGGAAACTGAGGAAGAGAAATCACTGGGCAGGGAGAGGAGATGGGGTGGGAAATTTATGGATAGTGACAGGAAGGGAGCTTCGTCTTATTGCAGAATAGTAAGATGCTGTGCTTGCCTGTCAGCGATGGGAAGATGGAGCATTTCTGTGGGAACAGCTGTGTCCGGCCATCAGCTGCAGTGAGGAAAGGAGGGCTGGGCAGTTTCTAGACACAGGGAGTATATGATACACATTGCAAAGTTAGAAGCAAAACTTACAGGGGGAAATGAAACAAGACCACAAGATAATTCAGAATGACGGATGGAGGCAGGCAAGGGGAATCTAAGGTGGAAGGACCTTCGTGTCAGAAAGGCAGAAGATTCAGAGAACGTATTTGGGGTCAGAAGACAGGCTGCTCTCCTGCCTTGACTTTCTTCTGGAGGAAAACACAGGCCAAATATCCCAGTAGTATTCAAGAACGACACAAATAGGATCAAAATAATGACATGAATGAGGGCCCATTTGCCCCATGTAAACTTACTCGAAAAACTCTCCATCCCAGAACTTCCCCCAAATCATCACGAAGAACATACTTGTTGTTTCACAATATATTAATTAAATAGACCAGATAAATACAAAGCTGTGTGTCTTCCTCAAAAGAAACCATAAAGGATACACTAAGGCACTAATACTGCACAGAAACGGGAGGAATTCTTTCTTTCCATTTTGGTGCTTATTTTAGATTATAGTTTTGCAATGACAAGTATGTTTTGTGCAATAAAGAAAAGCATCATTTTATATAAAAGATATATTTTCTCACTGAAGGGTATTTATAGGAGTAATTGTTCAGAGCTTAGGGGATTCAGACATTTGCAGGATCCACAAAAAGCGAAAACAAAATATATATAATATAATATATAATATGTCTATGTAATATATGTTTTATAAGATGTATAATAAAAAAATATTTTATAAAATATATTATATACTATATATTTGTTATATATCTATAATAAAAATATACATATATATAAGAATAACATAATCTATTATATATAATAACATAATATATTTCATATATACAATATATATATTTTTTTAGCCAAATCTTGGTTTGTTCCTACCCACAACTTTTTGGGCTGTTAGTTATCTACTGTACCAAAGGTCGTTGGTGCAGTGCACAGTGGTTGGCTTTATGTGATTGCAAGTCTTGACTTGCAAAACAGAAGTCTTCTCTAGCTTGCCCGTGGCAGACCAGGAAAGATAACTAAAGCATTCAGCATATTCATGTGCAAAGGCAAATATGAATTTGACTTGAAATTAATTTCAAAGATTAGCTTCTACATGTAAAGACTTTTTCCAAAGTTTTAACCTGCAATCTGAAAACTCAAGCTGTGTCCTTCTCTCGGATTTCAAAACTAATGGTAGTGATTCTGCATTCTGAATTTAGTTGACAGTTCTGAGAATGATTGATATGGTACATTCCAGAGCATCTTAGCTCTGCCGCCTTAAGCAACATACTCATTTGGTTGAAATATGCAGTTATGAGGTAAAATGAGTAAGGATACTTTTTATTAATGATAAAAGTTTAGGAGATGATTATCTGTAGCTACTTTCTCTAACGTAAGATTTTAAGATGTTAAAAGTTCAGAAAACTATTATTTCTATGTTTCCATCATATGAGTCATTTATTAGATATATATGCAATGCTCTCTTAATGCTATTTCAAAATACAATACAACAATAGGATGCTTTACAACAACTGTTTCTCCAGGCTTTTTAAATGAAATAGGCAAATAGGAACCGTGGGTCCAGGAATTTCTAACATTCCTATTAAAAAAGGTTACTCCAGCCGGGCGCGGTGGCTCAAGCCTGTAATCCCAGCACTTTGGGAGGCCGAGGCGGGTGGATCACGAGGTCGAGAGATCGAGACCATCCTGGTCAACATGGTGAAACCCCGTCTCTACTAAAAGCGCAAAAAAATTAGCTGGGCATGGTGGCACGTGCCTGTAATCCCAGCTACTCAGGAGGCTGAGGCAGGAGAATTGCCTGAACCCAGGAGGCGGAGGTTGCGGTGAGCCGAGATCGCGCCATTGCACTCCAGCCTGGGTAACAAGGGCGAAACTCCGTGTCCAAAAAAAAAAAAAAAAAAAAAAAAAGGTTACTCCACCCTCATTCAAGGTTAATGATGAGGCACTGGGTTTTTACATAGGTGCTAAATTGGTCCATAATGTTTTAAATTGTCTATAAATAATGGGTAGACAAAAGGAGTGTAAGCCAGAAATTATGAACTACCTCAGTGATCAATCTCAGAAATGTTTCTATAAATGACCCACCATATTTTTGAAAGTGAAAAAAGATTTAATCACCTGTGGATATACAGCATAATATGACAAAAACAAGTTGGAAATAAGTGTGAGTGAGAGAGAAATTGGATAAAGTTTGAAAAGGAGCTTCACTTACCAATAAATATAGTGCCAGTAATATCAGGTGACATCAATACAATAAGTTGTAAAATAATTCACACATATTATCTTTAAAATGTTTTCATAATAGATAGGCATTGAGTATTGTGCCCACTTTTCTCAGGTGGTAAATCATGCTCAGAAAGGTTATATTAGTAGTAAATAATGGAAGTGGTGTTAAAATCCAGATCTCATGCCCTCAAAACTACTCTGTGAACCATTATATTCTGCAGTCTCTTCCTCACTATGGGAGCCTATGGTCACATACACAATGATAGCATTGATATTCACATATATTCCTTAGAAATGTTTTATGGCTCTGTGTATGTATGTAGGAAATATGTGTTATTTTCTTTGTGGGAATAACATCATTAATAGGATTCCACATGCTTATATTTCAATTTAAAAGTCTAATTTAAATTTAAATAATTAAATATTAATTTGACATGAAAATGAAGGTTGAAGGGAATCGTGTGTAAAAAAATCTGCTTTTGATTATGAAGAAACTTCGGCAAAACTATAATTTTGTGTTTACATATGCTCCTCCTTATTATCTTTGTATAAATTTGCATGACTGCAAGGTGTATCTTTAATGCAATTGTTTCAATAATAATTTATTACATGTATCTGATGCATCTGGTAGCTTTTGCTCAGAAAACACTTATCACACCTTAATGTATTGAAATGCTTCAATATTTATCTTTTGTTTAATGAATTTAACAGTAGTATCTGTTCTCAGAAGGCTTTGAGTCAAAGAGGAGGAAAAAGGTAAGAAATTAGTTACTCTGCAGTGTGCTGTAGCCTGTGATAAAGAACACTTCTGTGGGCTCCGTAATCTTGCAGGTTGATGAATAATTAACAAGGTGCATTCTAAGCTGAGGAAGTGACACACTCCTGGGCTTACTGGTGTATGAAAGCATGACTTATTTGGGTTCCGTGGGGCTGGGATGGGCAAGATATGGGTGAATTAGACCAACCTGCACTGGTCGACTTTTGGCTGACAGGGAGGGAGCATTGCATTGGACAGGCATGGGGGTATTACTATCTTTCTTATTTACTTCCTTTGATTGTTTTGGCTTTATTTGCTCATTTCTCCCCTAGATTCTTGAGGTAGAACTGAGACTATTGATCTGAGACTTTTCTGATTGTATTCATTTCATGCTTTAAGTGTCCCTGTCAGCACTGCTTTAGCTCTGCCCTACACATTTTGATATATTTCTTTTTAATTTTCATTGTTTGTTTTTTTTTTTTAAATTTATTGGAGGCTTCCATTTTTATTCTGCATGTTTTAGAAGTATCATGTTTAGTTCTTAAGTGTGTGGAGACTTCCCTGTATCTTTCTGTTATAATCTCTAGTGTGATTTCCTTTTGGGTAGAGAACATACTCTGTGGGGAACACTCCCGTGTGAGACCCCTAAAAGGCGTGAGTCTCACTATACGGTGAGTTTGATCCCAAACACAGTTTCCTATTGGAGGCAGTCGAGCTATCCGGAATATAGGAACTGAAAGATGATTGATCAGTTTCTAATATCAACCACAATATTGTTTGGGCCTAAAACTATGCGTTGCTGCTAGACCGAGTGACCCCCTGCCGGCAACCAGTTCCTGCTTTTAACCTTTTTATGACTTTAAGAATAATCCTTAAACCTTACTTACCAGACTGCCTTGCACCCTAGATAATGGTTTAACTGTCGATATTTACAAAGCAAATGCCACCATAAGGGATGGCTTTGATTCCTGACTCAGAGATTCCTGAATGGGGAAATTGAGTTGAGTTAGGAGTAGATAAAGGAGAATCCAGTTAAGAGATATTCTGATGAGCAAAACCAGAAAACCTTTTCACATCTCAGTTCTAAAACAAGATCAAACCGGAGATACCTGCAGCCAGGAGGAATAATGTCTGGATGCAAACAAGCTTTGTGATTACAGGAAATTCTGTTACTTTTTACAACCACTGATTGTGTATCTGACTTTTCAATTGTATAGGCCATGTAAGGTATACATTTACATTTCGTCTTGCAACCATTGTGTATCTGATTTCTCTATTGTATAGGCCATGTGAGGCATACATTTACATTCCTCTTACTATGACGTAAACCAGAGCCATGAAAGTGTATTTATTCCTGGCCTTTGAAAAATAAAATTTGCTGTTTAGGCACAGCCTATCAGCCCTCCAGACGCCTCGCTTTCTCTCTCTCTGTCTTTATTATTTTCTCAGGCGCACTCCCTCTTCCAGGTATTGGGACCCTCTTGCAGGTCGAGAGACCCCCGGGCAGACGTGCCTACCCGTCCGGACGGTCCACGACAATACTCTGCATGATTTCTGTTTTTAAAATTTGTTTCAGACATGTTCTATCTTGGTTAAATTCCACTCAACACATTACACGAATGTATATTCTTTCATTTTTGGGTGGAATGCTTATAAATATTGGTTAGATCCTGTTGGTTGATGGTATTGTTTATTTCTTCTATATCACTGCTATTTTGAAATTGGTTATTAATTGAGTGAAGGATGTCGAACTCTCACTTTCATGTGGATTTGTCTATTTCTTCTTTTGGTTAGATTAGAATTCGCTTAATATATCTTTCAGCTTTGTTAAGGCTGCACATTTAAGATTGCTATGTCCTCTTGGTGGATTTATCATTTTATCAGTCTTTAATATCCCTGTCTAATTAATACAGCCACTCCTGTTTTCCTTTGATTAATGCTTGTGTGATACGTCATTTTTCTAGTCTTTTACTTGAGCTTCCATAAACTATTATATTTGAAGTGTATTTCTTGCAGGCAGCATGTAGTTGGATCATGTGTTGTAACTAATGTAGCAAATACTGTATTTTAATCTGCATATTTGGACAATTTCTGTTAAGTATAATTATTGCTATATTAGGACTTAATTGTGCCATTTTGTTTTTGTTTTCTGTTTGGTCTCTATATTTTCTGTTTCTCTGCTTTTTTTTTTTGTCTTCTTTTGAGTTACTTAAATTTTGTTTCCAAATTTCATTTTGATATTTTGGTAGTATTTTTGAATGTATCTCTTTATATAGTGTTTTCAGTGGCTTCCCTGGGTCTTTATACATACACAACTTACCATAATGTACTGTTTTATATTACTAGTTTGAGTGATTTATATAAACTTTACCTGCATTTAAATTTCTTTACTTTTCCCCGTTTATTATATAATTCTCTTAAATTTTTTTTCTATGCATATATTTGGAATGACATCAAACTATGCCATAATTTTTGCTTCAACTATGAAGAGAAGGAAAAAAGTCTATTATATTTACCCATATTTTTGCTTACCATGTTTTTCCCTCATTTCCTAGTGATTTGTTTCCTTTTTTAATCATTTTGTTTCTTTTCAGATAATTACCTTTAGCCATCAAATTCTTTTTTCTTTTTATTTTAAGTTCTTTTTACTTTAAGTCTCTGTCTAAGGAAAAAAAAAGAATGAGTTCATGTCCTTTGTAGGGACATGGATGAAGCTGAAAACCACCATTCTGAGCAAATTAACACAGGAACAGAAAACCAAACACTGCACATTTTCACTCATAAATGGGAGTCGAACAATGAGGACATATGGACACAGGGAGGGTAACATCACACACCGGGGCCTGTTTGGGGGTGGAGGCTAGGGGAGGGGGAGCATTAGAAGAAATAGCTAATGTAGATGACAGGTTGATGGGTGCAGCAAACCACCATGGCACATGTGAGAGAGAGAATAGATTAAACTTGGATAGCTCTCATTTAAAATGTTGCTTCTTAGTGGACCCAACTAGGTTCTTAAATGAGGAGAACAAATAGTTTTGTCTTGGAGGGTAAAGAATAATTACAGAAATGGAACCCATCTCCATTCAGTCCCCGAAGCCACACTCCTGGCCATCACTGCACTTTCTTCTCCTTCATCTCTAGCATATAATCAATTTTCAAGAATTTTTGGATGTCTATGCTGCTGCTGTCTGCCTTCAGGCATGCATAATTTCCTGCTTGGATTAATGCAAACCTTCCCAACTTTCACCTGTCTCTCCCAGTTTGCTCTTGCAGTGATATTTCTAAATGATTTAAATTCCAGAAGAATTTATGGAGAACCTTCAATCTTGCTAACAAAGTTTACCATGTTACTCCTTAATTAAAAATCTTTAGTGGACTTAGATGTGTCTCAAATTAATTCAGTTTCCTTAGCTTGACTTGCTGTGTCTTTCCTTTGGTAATTTCATTCTCTTATTCATTCAGCAACAGTTGTATCTCAAGCCATCTGCAGGAAAATAAAGGTGAATAAGGCTGTATCCTGTTCTCAAGAAGCTTCAAGTCCAGGATAGGCAGTGACACATGAAATTGTGTGGTAATGTGAAATGGTAGGAGTACAATTCAAGGCAGTGGGGATAGAGGTTTGCACTTGGGAGAAGGCGGTTTATGAAAGCTTTTTGAGGAGGTAATCTCTGAGCAGAGTCTTAGATGCCAAGGAATACATGGCAAGATAAAAAATGGGATAAAGATAGAATATCCAGAACAGAAAAAAGTAACATGAGCCGAAGGCCAAACATGGCAAAAAACGTTGCCTTCAGTGACTGAATGGAGATGTATTCCAGTTCTGTAATTATTCTTTACTCTTCAAGACAAAATCATATGTTCAATTCAGCAGATAATCACCTATGGGTGAAGGGTGGTGATGGGAGAGGGAGCAAAGCCAGGTGCTTGTGAGTGGTCAGTATTAGCTGATGGTCCCCCATGATTGATGGCCACTGTAGCTGATGGTCACCCACAATTGAAGAGTGGCGATGGATGAGGGAGGAAAGTCAGGTACCTGCAAGTGGGTCAACATAGCTGATGGTCACCTATGAGTGGAGGGTGGTGATGGATGAATGAGGAAAGCCAGGCAAAGGTGATTCTTGGATGATCAGGAGTTTCAGCTGACTCTAGGAAGGAAAACCATCTGGGAAACTGATGCTCCAACCCAGATAATAAATTATTAATACTTGAACAAAGAAACAGGAGTGTGGTTGGAAAGGCAAGAACTTTCTGTGGCTGATTGAATTTTGGGATGGAAACAAGGAATGAATTCTGCATGCTTCCTAGTTTTTCCTATTGATAAATGAGGAGTAGGGTGGGGTCATTCTTTGGCTTCTCTGTTAAAATGGTGAAATATTGTAGTCTTTTATTACTTCAGACAAGTAGATGGCTTTATTAATCCTCCACCACCCCCAAAACAAGACAAAGCAAGTTGTTGGAAGTTTATCTGAGATTTCGCTCTTAATAAAGTCTCCACATTTTCTGTTTGGTCAAGAAAATTATTTCATCTGTCAAGTTCTCACTTCCAAGCAAGTTTTCCAAAGGCCCTTCTCTCTTGTTGTGGAAAATTTGCACCTGTCCAGATGATGGATTGAGAGGGAGTCTGTACTTAAGGACAGGTTAACCTCCAAGTCCTTTCTGCACTGTTCCTCATGTCTCTGCCACTGAAGAGCTTCTTACAATGTTCACTTCAATGCCTCTTTCTTGAGAGTAAACCACTTTATCTCCTTCCCGCCTCCAGCTTTTCCCATGCAATCTCTTTGAGTCAGCTTTAAAGATGCATCTTTAAGAAGAGAATCTCACTTTGGCACTCACTTGGGTGACCCATTTATGTGCTTCCCTTAAAATTTTCAACAAATAACATTCAATAAATATCAAATTGAAACACCACATACAACTTAATTTATACTTAGAGCTCCTGGGTTTAAACCTTGTGCAAACTTTCCATCAGTCTATTATGATCAAATGCAATGTCAAATTCAACAATGAATGTCTAAAATATTTGCTTTTCTATTAAAATGTGAGCAAGTTTTGTCCATTTTCTAGAATCTTCATTTTAAAATCCCAGTTTCCTTGGTAATCTCAATTAAGTTTTAGATTTACTAAAAAATGTGTCCTTAAGAACTCCGTATCCAGTCCTTACCTATCAGCATCTGTTGGAATTAACTAACCTACAGGGATAAAGAGAAAGTCACAAAGTTCTGAGCTTTATTAAGAACATGCCCCAGAGGTCTCAGATGGTTTATAAATGAACTCATCAGACATGATCACGCAGACACTTTCACGTCGTCTGCGCTACTAAGAGCTATCACGGTTTCTAATCCAGCTGTAGACCCATGGCCATGATGGAGTGTGGATGCAATGCTATGCTTAGGGCTGAAACAGTTCCCTTAAATTAGTTTTGTACCCAATCTTTCAGCCCTTGTTCAGACTTTTTCTGCCTTGTTAGGAGCCATTCCCTGAGTTATAGCCCTTAGCTTTTTAATTTGTTTTTTCTCAAATACACAATCCTTTCTCCTACTGACAATACCTCTTTGGTGGAAGAGTGTGTGTGTGTGTGTGTGTGTGTGTGTGTGTGTGTGTGTGAGAGAGAGAGAGAGAGAGAGAGAGAGAGCATGAGTGTATTTGTGTGTGTATGTGTGTGAGAGCGTGTGAGAGTGTGTATGCTCATGCATGTGTGTTTATTTCCTTGCTCTCATTCCTCCTGCTGCTCTGACACCCTCTGATTCCATGTGTTTGGATGGGTCGACAGGTTACTCACACTTCAAGACAAGACCCATGTTTCATTCTTACACTTCATTCATTGCTGACTGGTTCAGGGATGGACATATGGCCTGGACAACTCAGTAAGTCCTGAGATCAGGGTTTGAATAGAGACCATATCTGCTATTGCTGAACTGGTGGTGTTGGTGTAAGCCTAGAGTTGTTAGTGAACAACTTGCTACCACAATGGAGAAGCTGTTTGAGCAGGAATGAGAACATGGGGAGATTCTGTCAACGGCCATGGCATTGCACAAGTGCTGGGATCACCCGCGACTGGAGTTAGGGCTACGCCTGGAACTTTCATTAATGTGTCATAAAGGATGTTGCTGAAAGATGAAGTGTGACCAATGCCGCATACAGTTGAGAAGACCACGGATGGAGAAGGGCTCAGTCACTCAAGGAGCTGCGTACCCTTGAAAGGGCTCAGCATTGGTTGAGTGAATGAAGGCCATCATTTTTATCTCTGTAGGCTCAGCCACTTGCACTCTGCTTCCAAGTCCTCCCGGCTTCATTCCTCACATCTAGTTAGATCCCTGGTCTGCTGTTCATTTTCCATTCTGCTTCCCCAAAGTCAGTCATTTTCACAATGATGAAATCTTTGCTTATGCCAAAACTTTTAACTGAAATGGCTTCTCTAGCGACCTACTTTTCTATTTCAAACTTACATTTTTAAAGATGCAATTGAAATTTCACCTCTTGTGGGATCCTTTTTCCTTTGAGAATTCAGCTTGTTTTAAATAATGTCTATACAAGCATCCGTGATAGTTTGTCAATCTAATGAAATGGGTATAAGTTTCTTTCAAGCCATTGAGGTGCAAGGCTGGTGAAATGTATTCCTTTAATTTTTTAACGCAAATTTATAAACCAAGTGAAGTCTCCATCCATGTATGTGGATGGATATTCAGTATTTCAAGCATTCCCTCCTTTCTCTAGGTTCTAAGGGTTTCTAAGAGGAAAGCCATCCATTTCATTAGGTGGTCATTAGTAACAGAGCCCTTGGAACATCCCCATGTCTCCAAACAGTTGCACAAGCCTCCTCATGTCCCTTGCTGCCTCTGCAGAGCCATGTAAGAGCTGGAGCAGGTGCAAGTCCAGCCCTCAGGCACGTCCCCTCCAGCTCCCACCCTGTGACCTTCTTAGCAAGAATGTTTATCTCTACATTAGATCCCACACCCAACAGCCTCATTAATGCCTTGAATCCCTCTTTCCTAATACAGTGCCTGAGATCTTTATCCTTTTGAGGTTAGGTTTTCATAAACAAAGGCATCTTAATTCCCTCAGGGGACAAGGGAAACATTTTGCTCAGAGTCTCTAGGGCGGGCTATGCACGATAACTCATTCTTTACCAGTGAATCATGAAGACAAAAAATTTACGACTCAGGTTAGATGCTGGCCCATGTATTTGGTGATATGGTTGTCTCTTCATCTGGAAGGTAGGCTTCTATAAAGGAAGACATGTTTCTTACTTTGCTTATAGAGTCAATGTTTGTTTATAGAGTAATATTGTACACAGTATTCCATGTGCACTTTTTGTATTCAGTGGTCATGGACTAATAATAAATACAACAACAACAAAAATGCAATTGGCACAGACTGCCAAATATACTAAGTGGCAAATTTAAATAAAGAGCCTTAAGTCCCACTGCCTGAAGGGGCCAGCTTGGTGCAGTAAATAAGTCCCCCAGCTTGAGGGAATGCAGCAACCCCAGGCACCAAACACCACCCCAGTGACACTGAGCATCCACATGTTGATGATCTGGAAGGCAGGTCCGATTCTGCCAGATTTCTAACTTTTCAAGACAAGTCGTAACTGCACATTTTCGGGGATATCATCTAATTTTAAAATATTATCTGCAAACTGATATTGTTTTATAAACATTTGTAAATAAAATGAAATATTCACGCAAACCAGATGTGACCAGAAGGCAGCTAGTTTGAAACTTCTATATATTGAGTAGAACAATATATGAAAAGTATGAAAAACAGGAATTAAAACAGCAAGAAAGAAAAAGTAGATAGAGAGTTACCTCAGACAGCAAAGGCAATAACATGGTGAGGAAAATGATGGAAACCACGGAAAATGATGTACAAACAAGGGAAGGAGTGAAGAACAGGAAAGATGGAGAGAATTTTATAACATTATTTCAAAGGGCTATGTGAATAGTAGAATATAAATTTAAATTGTCTTTTATCAAAGGCAAAGCTATCGGATGTGGTGCTGTGTGACCTTAGTAACTGGAAAGAAAGAAACATGTATGAATAGAAACATGCCACACATAACAGGATGCCAGAGCTATTTTTTTCCTCTCTCCCTCTGTTTCTTTACTCTGTAGCTTAGCAGAGTCAGGCTTAGCTAAACACCCTCCTCTTCCTTCTCACTTATTTTTCTGGTCCACAGTAAGCACCAAACAAGTTTCTTCAGGGAATGATGTGGTTGCATCTCCACTGGGATTCTGCTTTCTGTTTCAAACAAATCCATCTGCAATCTATAAAATAGCATGATTACTGCAATCTATAAAAAGCATGACACTATTGTGTCAGTAGGCTTTGTCTTTTGCATTTTATGGAACATTTGTGCCAGGAGATTCAGTGATGAATGTATTTTCATAAACTTAATATAAACATAATATCTGCTACAGAAATCTCTATTGTGATCTTAATTGATAATGCCAGGAGAGAAAGTACTGATGGATATTCTGTTTACACCCTGTTTCTTAATCACAAAAAAATGCATTCTGAAAGGAGGTGGCAAGTGAACACTGAAGTCCATTGCATCTGTGTTTAGGCAAGTTTTAAATAAAACATCAAAACCAGACTTTGTTACATCATATGTCAATGCATGAAGAAGTAGACTCTAAACTGGCCAGCAATGTTCTCATTCAAGAAATGCAGATGCAAGGATATAAAATACAAAGTGGTTCTTCTGTCTCCAAGACTTTTTAAATTTGAGTTATTTTTAGTTATTGTTTATAGGTGAGGGAATAATATTTCCTTTCTTTCTTATGGTTTGTGTTAGTGCATTCTCATGCTGTTAGTAAAGACAGGATAATTTATAAAGGACTGGGTAATTTATAAAAGAAAGAGGTTTAATTGACTCACAGCTCCACAGGGCTGGAGAGGTCTCAGCAAACTTACAATCATGGTGGAAAGGGAAGCAAACATGTTCTTCTTCACATGGTGGCAGGAAGAAGTACCTACCAAAAAGGGGGAAAAGCCCCTAATAAGACCATCACATCTTGTAAGAGCTCACTCACCATTCTGAGACACATAAGGGTAACTGTCCCCATGATAAAATTACCTCCCATCAGGTTCCTCCCATGACACATGAGTATTATGGGAACTACAATTCAAGACAAAATTTGAGTGAGGACACAGCAAAACCATATCACGGTTTTCTGGGGTCCCATTCAGGGCCAGGATCTCTGTCCTAGAGAAACACTTTACATCTTCACATTTCTGTCTTCATTATCCTCATCACCACCTGCTCAGTTACTAACCCATTGTATGTGACTTCCTTTCATTTTTATTTTTGCCTTCATTCTTATCTCTGCTTTTCAAAATGTTTACCTTTGCTGATGAACTTTTTAGTACGTTGCCTTGCTTCCTCTGCTTTGCTAACAATAAACTATAATAAGAGGAGTTTAAGAAAACTTGGGTATGTCTTAGAAATTTATAAGCAATAACAGGATCAAAACATGTAATTTATTGATAGTTTTTGTGGTTCTATTCCTTTCATCTCTTATCATTCACCTTAATTTCAAAAGTGCAAAATAGGTCCATAGTTCTACCTCATTAGAAGAATTAGTGTCCTGAGGTTCAAAGAGGTTTACTTACTTGTCCAAGGTCGTATAGTTAGTAATTCTTCCAACCACATCCCAAACCGAAATGACTCAAGCTAAAAATCAAGCATTCTCCACTCTGAGCATGTATCTCCTGTTTAAAGCTGATTCACATATAAAAGGTTGTGTCATTAAGGGCTCATCCATCCACAGATGTGTGCTTTCACACAATAAATCTGGCCTTCCCACTGGTGAGAGGCTGGGCACATACTCCAGCATATCTCAAGGAGCTGCACTAAGAGCGGGGAGATTCCAGAAACATATGCACACATGCACACATGCACTCCCAATGTCATTCCTGATGTTTTGGAAAATCACACAGAAATGCTCTAAAATCAGTTTTCACAAGCTTGTGAAATTTGTGCAGATATTGGAGCTCAGATCATAAGCACTGAAACGCATGTTTATATTTTGGACAGGTAATCACTGAGTGATTTCCTACAAGAACTTGCCAGGCTAAAAATGATATGAACCTTACTATAGCATAATGGCACTTTAAACACATGGGGCAAACACCCATGGAACAAATCTTGTAGATTAAAGAGATCAGTGGATAAAATTTTGGCTGAAGACTTGGAGTTTTGAATTCCAGTCACACATCTGTTCTCCCATCCTCAAAAAGCTGAATCACCTGGGGCCTTGTTTTCTCATATATCAACTTAATGATCACTATAATTCTGCCTAGCTCCACAGCTCTGTTATTCTAAAACTAAAAACAGCAAATACACCAATGTAGGACTACCGAATCTTTGTTTATCATTCACTCTTTCAACTACAAATAATGAGAGCCTACATTTGACTAACTATCGTAATGGGGGGAAAAGCAAAACAAAAGCACAAAAATCCAAGCAGTAACACCCTGCCTGCTCTCCTCAAAGCTCCCTTCTCATTAACAGAGATGAGCAATAAACAAACACATAAACAAACGTATAGCCTGTCAGAGGGCAGTAATTACTGTGGAGGAAAATAAAAGAAATAGGAGAAAAGGGAAATGGGATGTCAGAAAGAGCCTGATGGAGTGTGGGGCCAGCGTTGCCATCGTCTGAGGACCAGGAGTGGGAGGTAGAGGTGAAGATGGCTATGATGCGCAGACGCAGGAGGGGCCTGTCCCGTGCTTGGACCTGATGGAGGAAGGAGTGGGTGCTCACAATGGTGAGGGAGTGGTAGTGGGTATAGACACAGCAGGGCACGTGGAGTGACGGAGCCTGCAGCCCTTGTAGACAGACCACTCTAGTGGCTTTATTTGGATACATGGATGCCACTGGAGGCTTCGAGCAGAGGAGGCCATCACTTAGCACAGGTCAAAGGCTCACTCTGGCTGCTGCACTGTGGACGGAGAGTGGGAGGAGGGGCACCCAAGGAGCCTGTGGGAAATCACAGTGAACCAACGGCAGGTTCACAGTGCAAACAGTGGAGGGGTGAAGAACAGTAAGATTCTGGATTCACTTTAAAGACTGAGCCAAAGGGATTGCTGGTTAAACTGAAAGTGGAGTGTGAGATAAAGATAAGACTCGGAACGTTTTCCATGCTTTTTGCTTGAGCTACACAAAGGGGCTCTGAATGGCTGTTGTTGTGAAAAGGTCGAGGGCAAAGTCAGTGGGAGGAAAACCACAAGAGGATGATGCCACAGGAGTCCGGTGACGACAGGGCTTCAAGGAAGAATTGTGAATGTGTCCCTCCGCAGCTGATAGGGTAAGAAGATGGGGTTTCTGTGGAGAGTTGTGAACTCATCCCAGTGCGGCTGACAGGGCAAGCCGCTTAAGAACTGACATTTTCATCTGGTGCAGCCACGTGGGCGTAATTGTGACATTCCAAAGAGCGTTTCAGGAAGAAAGACTGATGAGGGATTATTCAACAGCAAAGGGAAGGAGAGAAGTTGGAGCCAAAGACATGACCCCTTTGGAAGAGGTTTTCTTACCAAGGGATCAGGAAAACTGAGTTGTGGCTGCAGTCACAGCATCAAGTTTCTTTATTTTACAAAAAGATACTGGCAGTGTCTTTTGATGCACATGGAAATCATGTAGTTATGAAAAGTGTTGCCAGAGAAATGGGGAGAAAAGTGTGAGAAAGGGTAGGGATTTAGGGAGAGCCCAAGGGAGGGCCTTGCCTTTGCCTGGAAGATGGGCAGGTCTCCTACGACGATGAGAGAAGCAGAGGTCAGGATGGAGAGTCACCGAGTTGGAAAATGCTGTATTTAAAGTGTGTTAAGGACATAAACAGACACTTCCCAGAGCAAGAGTTTCAAACATCTTTTTGCCACCATGTAGGCCCTTACAAAATGGAAAGGGAAATGTATTTTATTAGATGTTTTATGTATTTGTCCCTACAGGGAAAAACAAACAGGTTTTTTTTTTCCTACTGAGATGAGGAATGCCAGAGGCGAGTCTGGGGGTTTGGGAAGAGAAAATAAGATGATGCATGAAGCCGCTGGAAGTCTCTATGTGCAGCAGTCTTTCATGTGGGCATGTTTTAAACTCCTTTGGGCACATCCAGCAGGCATGTTCTGAGGCTTTCGCCATTTTAATAGTCAAGTAGTGGTATCTCATTTTATTTTATTTTATTTTTGAGATGGAGTCTCACACTGTCACTCAGGCTGGAGTACAGTGGTGCCATCTCAGCTCACTGCAACCTCTGTTTCCCAGGTTTAAGCATTTCTCCCGCCTCAGCCTTCAGAGTATCTGGGATTACAGGCACCTGCCACCATGCCTGGCTAATGTTTTGTATTTTTAGTAGAGACGGGGTTTCACTGTGTTGGCCAGGCTGGTGTCTAACTACTGACCTCGTGATCTGCTCATCTTGTCCTTCCAAAGTGCTGGGATGACAGGATTGAGCCACTGTGCCCCACCTCGTTGTCGTTTTAATTTTTCACCAAATTTTTATTCTGTGAAATGTCAGACTACATAGTTTATATGTACTGATGATTTCCAAACATCTTTTTTTTTCTAGTTTACTAATTCTCTCATCCTTAACTTGGTCAGGTTTAATATTTACTTATTTACTCATTTAACTTTTATTTTAGTTTCAGGGGTACCTGTGCCACGGGGGTTTGTTAGACAGAGTATCTTGTCACTCAGGTAATGAGCACAGCAACTGATGGGTGGCTTTTCCATGCTCCCTCCTCCCGAATCCTCAGATAGGCTCCAGTGTTTCTTGTCTCCTTCTCTGTGTACTCCCGCAGTCAACGTTTAGTGCCTATTTACTTTAATCAAAGAGCTTCTGGACAGCAAAAGAAACCATCAGCAGAGTACATAGACAAGAAAAGGAGAAAATATTGGCAAACTATGCATCTGACAAAGGTCTAATATCCAGAATTTACAAGGAACTTAAGCAAATGGGTCTTCCTTGGTCTCCTTCAGTCAGTATTTTTCCCCCTCCTTTATAATAAGTCCCAGGTTTATTATCAACTCTTTTGTGACATTCTGTGGCCTCTATTCTGCAAAAACTCACTTTGGCATAGAGTTGCTGCCAGGCCTCTGGCCACGTGGTGATAACTCATCGCCTTCGTCATCACCTGTGTTTAATCTTGAAGGTAACGCGATGCCTCCTGCCAAATAAAGTATTGAATGCTCTGGTCTCATTTTGGAAGATTTTCAGGTTGGAGGAACAAAAGCTATACTCTTGGCATAAAACTGGTTTAAACTTAAATCAGTCCCTCAGTGTATTGGTTACCAGTCATCAGTGTCACGAACTCAACCTAAAGAATGGACGTATAAGAAAATTAGATTTTCTTAAAAGTGATTTATTATAGATAGAAGTCAGATATGCTTCAGAAATGCTTACAAATACTCAATGCCATTTTTTAAAAAGTAGTTTTTCTAAAATTCTGTCATATGGTGAATAGTTTATCCCAAGCCACAGATATTTAAAAGGCCTTCTTTAACATGGAATGATTATGGTTTTCTCATAACACACAAAATATTTTCATGGCAAGCAGAATGGTTTATGTTCTGTTTATTCTGAAATAAACAGAACAACAATAGATGATGCCACCAGAGCGATTGCAGAATCAGTTCATGCCATCTGGTTTGGGAAAGGCCGTCTACCTATGATGGCCAAGAGCTGAAGCAATGGGATGGAAATGTTGGAAAACCCATAACTTGCCAAGGACATCCCGCAGCATGCCGGAAGTGTGAATGTGGGATCTAAATTCTTTGTATTCACAGGAAACCTCAAATGGAGATCTAGAACTGACTTTTTTTTTAAATGAACATTGGTTTAAGTTCTGGGGTACATGTGCAGGATGTGCAGGTTTGTTACATATGTAAATGTGTGCCATAGTCACATGCACAGTGTTGCCCCCTGCACACCCTGTTCCCAGGTCACACAGTGTCACCCTCTGCACACCCCATTCCCAGGTGACACACTGTGTTGCCCTCTGTGCACATCCCATTCCCAGGTTTCACACAATGGTTTTCTCTGTGAAAACCCATTGCCCAGGTCACACACAGCATCGCCCTCCATGCACACCCCGTTCCCAAGTCCTTGTCTATCTTCCCTGGTAGCACAGCTCCCAACTCATGGCTCTCATTTTGGAAAATCTTCCAAAATGAGAGCCACTTTCCAAAATGAGAGCCACTCTGCAGTCACAGCCACTGGTTCTTGCCCTTCCTTATTGCTGCAGTGCTTCAATAGAGCATATGAGTTTTTAAAATGTAAAATAAGTATTATTTTTGGTAAAGAAATATTAACTCATTCTTGAGTTAAAACTAATTTGGATAGCCCCATCAAATACATTTTCAAGCATTATATTCTCAGCTCTCGTTTTCCTCCTTAGCTGGACTGGGTTTGCTTCTCTCAGGTGCCTGGAGCTTGACTCTAAGTTTTCGACTGAAGTCAGGTTGGAGACTTTCTTGTGCTTCATATTCTCTTGTCCATGCCCCCTTGGCCCTGGAGTTGGAGACGTTGCATTTCCTGGTGACACTGCTACTAATGGTGAATGGGTTCATTTCTGATTTACCCCAGACTCGGGGTGCAGCCCTTTGAGGCTCAAATTTGCAGTCACAGAGAAAATCTCCAGTTGGATTTCCCTACTGAGTGGGTCCAGGTTTCAGACCCTGGGGACTGTGAGAACAAATGCTCACGTTTTATCTTGGAAGGAAAGACAACTTCAGTGGTCTCCTTGCAGCTTTCTTTACCCTCACCTTGCTGAGAGTAAGAATTCCTTATTTAATTGTCTACTCATCGATGCGTTTAAGAAGCTATTGAATTTTATCTGGATTTGAAGTTGATTCAATGAGGAGGCATGGCCCAAGGATCGAGCTTGCTATGGTATCAAAAATGCATGTCATGATCATTTTCAAAGCAAAAGGAAACTTTTAATCCCTTGCTCGTCCATATTTCTAAGGAGTTAGTAAGAAAATGCAAAGTCTGATTCCCAAACGAATTTCTTCATAAGCAGAATTTAAACCTGCCTTCCACCTTGCATTTAGTTTTTGAATCCTGTAAGACTTAGATATGAATTGAAACACACACACACACACACACACACACACACACACACACACACACCTGGAAACTTTGTTCAATATTCCCTTTCAAGGTCCAGTCTCAACCACCCTCCCACACATATGGACATTAGCATAATGGGCAATGAAATAAAGGGAAACAATGAGATATTTTGTGTGAAATTGCCTTCCATTATGTATTTAATATCAACGCAGATTTCTCTCACTTAGTATTTGATTTATAAGTCTGATGATAACATCATGCTTTTCAAATTCTCAATCATAAGTCAATCTCCTGTAATACATTTAAAAAGTATACAATCATCCAGGAGAATGGGTCTTTTTCACCTGTTTTATGATAGATGAACGTGTTACATGTGTCATTAACCCTTCCATCCCACTCATTCTTCCTAAGGGTCATTTCCTACACAGGTTCATAAATGTAGACTTGAAGATGAGTTAAACTTTGTGTGTTTAAGATTTACTGAACTATAATGATTTCACAAAGAAAAAAATAAGTGTGCCTCAAAGGAAATAGATCTTTGTATCTACTTGAAAAGAAATTCTGTCACAGAAGTTTAAAATATTTATGTAATGGTTTTACGTTTGTAAAATGTACCAAGAATATCTTATTTGAGAAAAAAATCTTTTAAAAAGATAAAAGAGTTGCATATCTTTTAAAAAATTAATAGGCTTTCTTTGCTGAGCAGCCTTAGGTTTACAGAAAAATTAAACAGAAAGTACAGAGTTCCCCTGTATCCTCTGACACCACCCCTGGGTCTCCCCTCTGTTAAATTCTTGCACTAGTGAGGTTCATTTGTTATAACTGATGAGCCAGCATGATACCTTCTGGTAACTAAAGTCCTCAGTTTGCATTGCGGTTCACTCTTGGGGTTGTAGGGTTCCAAGAGTTTGAACAAATGTATAATCCCATGTACCCACCACTGACCTAAAAATCCTCTGTGCTCTGCCTGTTCATCCTTCTCTTCCCCCAAACTCCAGTAAACCCTGATGTTTTTACTGTCTTCATAGTTTTGCCTTTCCCAGAAATGTCATAGAGTTGGAATCGCACCTTATGTAGCCTTTTCAGATGGGCTTCTTCTACCTAGTAGTATGCATTTGTATTATATGGCTTAATATGGTGGGGCCAACCTTTCACTGCTTTCACGCAATAAACATAGAGGCTCACGTGCCTTTAAGAACCCTGTTGATTTGTTATCCTCACACGTCTATGCACCTTAGGAATTACATATAAGATCCAGGGAAATAAAGGGGATATTAATGTTATTAACCTAAGCCTGATTTACTGTAAGTCTTGAATAATGCAATTATGTCAGTGACAAGAAATCTTTCATCTGGATTTCCAATGCCAGAGTCACGCCAGTAGCGCCGAGTGGGCTGCCTGTCGTCTTCGTGTTGGTGTGGTCTGGCTTCTGAAAGGAAGACTAAACTCTACCCCTTAATTTATAAAATTAGGCTGAATTCTAATTTTCTTGCTGCAGTACACAATGTTTCACATTTTATTTTATGGTAGATATTAGAATTAAATAAAAATGCATCCCTGTTTTTCTAATAAGAGGCTATAACATGGCTTTTGTGGTTTTGTGTATATGCACGAGTACACACACGCATAAGCACATGCACAGGTATTTATTCTTTTCTATTCCTTTTTTCTCCTCATCTGCATTACCTTCCCCCTTCCATTTCTGATTTTTTTTTTTTTTTCAAAATCTTCTTCTATTCTCTCTTCTTTGCTTCCAACTAGCATTAACGTCTTTAGTCACTAGGTCTTTGCATCTCATGCTGGTACACTTGGCTGCATCAAATAAAAAGGCATTCAGATAGGAAGTTGTGAATTACAGAACTTTCTATGTAGCCCAAGACTTTCAACATATATTTACGCAAAATCCTAGAGTGAAGGGTGTCGCAACTACATTTACTTCTTTGTGTAGGACTTTCGTGCTGAGTTCAGTGAGGCACAGGGGAATTTTTAATACCTACAGGGTTGAGCTTGCTTTGAGGTAATGTCCCAGCAACATAAGACATTAACTGGCTTATGGAGAAAAAGTAAATCTGAGAAATATAATAAATAGCAATGACATTGTGGGAAAGCACTTTCTACACATTGAGAAGGTCTCCGTGCACTTATGGATCTGCCTGGGCACAGACTCACAAGTAGCAAAGGGTGTGAAAATACTGTGGGGGAACATTGCAAGTTTAGATTGCTCTGTTTCTTTGTATTAATTTCAAAATGCAGAAGTGATGCAATTATGGGTTTTCTTTGTTAAGTGAAAGAGGGTGACTCTGCGACTGTCAGGAGTCTTTTTTCTCAGTAAGTAACAGATATGACAGATCTTTTCACTCAAATGTCAAATTTATTATTTCAGAAAATGCTGTGAGAGTTGACCACCTCTTGTGAGTAAGCAAGGACTTCATTCTGCAAGAATCAAACTACAGTATCATAATAAATTGATTACAAAAATGTAATGCATAAATGGAAAAGAAATAGCCAATTTTTCATGTTAACTTAGAAAAAGAGTACCTTTATATCAGTAGGCTTCTAACCACTTATTTTGATTACAGTCAGAAAATGTGATGGAATGCCTTTGTTTTCTTTCATAAGTATGTGTCTATATGTGTAAGAAACCCAGATGTAAGGAAAAAAGGCAATTTATGTAACTCCTTAATGAATTCTTATAGACCTTTAATGATGCACATAAATCATACAGAAGTAGTTTAATCTAATTGCTTCTTGAATCCGTTGCACCACTAAGCTGCATTGTTATTGATCTGAAAAATAGAAAGGTATCCATGTATTTCATACTTTTTAATCAGTGCTGTTTATTTCCTCTTTTCAAATCTGCTTGTAGTGAAAATGGACAATGCACCCATGAGATGATATTCAACATAAAGCCTTAAAAAAGAAGGAAATCCTGCCATTTGTGGTAGACAACCTGGATCCACTTGGAAGACTTAGGTTAAGTGATATAAGCCAAACACACAGTGCTTATAGCTAACAATATTATGCTGTATACTGGAATTTTCTGAGAAGAGATCTTATATGTTCTTACCACACCCACACACACAAGGTCAACATGTGAGGTAATGGATATGTCCATTAGCTTGTTTTGGTTTTTACATTTTAGTGAGAATTATGCACATACCCTGTGACACATAATTGAGCTCTTTTCTTTTCTTTTCTTTTTAAAAATGTCTATAATTCAAAGAGGTGAGCAAATCAAGGAAAGTGGTGATGTAAGCAGTGAAAGCAGGCACATGCTTCTTCAGCATCTTCATTATCAGAGTGCTGGTCGTGCTAGAGCATTTTATTTCAAGAAATATGATCCATGACTTCCTTCTGCGCTGCTAATGTATAATTAAAAAGCAATCTGGGTGGAGTGCTGAGGATGATCCTCCTTTTCTTCCCCACTTAGCTGTAAAATGTACACTGGATTTAGAGAATTCAGTACAAAATAAAATGTAAAATATGTCAATATTTTTCATTTTGAATAAGCAATGAAATAATTATATTATGGACGTATCAGCTTAAATAAAATATATTATTGAAGTTATTTTTGCCTTCTTCTGTTTACTTTTATATAGTGTCTGCTAGTACACTAAATTATGTATTTTTTTTTGCCATCTATTTCTATTAGATAGTGCTGTTTTTGAACTTTGTAGACCAGTTGAAAAATGATTTTATTCTTTGTAATTCTGAATATGCTGGGGTACCATCAAAGGATTTTGAGTAGAGGAGTGATGTGGTGAGATTCGCCTTTGAAACACATCACCTCCGCTGCTGTGGGGAATGTCCCTCGAGGAGGAGTCGAAGGCACTGTGGAGGCAGGGGACAGAGTCTTTGCGGGATTGTGAACACATGAGAGGCCCATTCTCTGCCCCAGGGCCCTGGCACCTGCTTGTGTCCCTGTCTGGAGAGCGTTCTCCACGCAGCCCTTCCCAACCAGCCACAGCCCACTACCACTAACAGATCCACTCATGAATAGCTTCTTTCCAAAGCACTCTCCACAAACACCTCTCTCTGCAGAGTAGACAGCTTTTGAAATACGTTCTTTGACAACGGTTCCTTGTCTTTACAGAGCTTCCTCCCTCTGTGTTTATGGCAATTTGAACCACACCCACATTCTTCACCTGTGAATGCGCCCCATGAGGACTCAGCCCCCACTTTGGCTCACATTGGATCCCAGCCCTCTCACAGCACCTGTAACACACTTGGAGGTCAAAAAGTAATCACTGCATGAACAAATAAATTAACAGATGAGGCACTCGCTTCAACTTCAGACACTCCAGTACTGAGTAAACCTGACTGAAAAGATTTTTTTTGGTGTTGAACACAAGGCAAATGGGAACGCCAACTGACTCAAGTGCAGCAAATTCAAAACTAATTCCGGACACACCAAACAAGTCATGCCCTTTAGTAGACATCTCCAGCTCGAGTGGACTGATTTAATTCCTTCTCTCTATGAGTTTTACTCCCTACATTTTTAAGAGAGAAGCGGGGCTGGTGTTTAACGTTCTCTCCTGGTGACGCATCTTGCATCTTGGAGCAGGGAAATGTATCATTTTGAGAAAAAACATAACGACAAAATATTCTGAGCATCTCTAGGCCCACGCAGTGCACACTGGGGAAATCTTTAGGTTGAATCTGTAGGGTGCATCACTGCGGCTCTGCGGATCCTACAGATGAAGCGTTTGAGCAGGCAGTCATGAAGGAAAGAACAATTTCCAGACATGCAGGAAGGAACAATTACCTACTGACTTTTTCTATATGTGTTTTATTTTTGCATGTAACCTTTACCTTCCTAGAAACTATGGATTCTTGCTTTGTATCCCTGCATTATCTGGCACTGGTTTATCCCTGTATTGTTTTATTTTTCCTTCTTTTTTGGATTCTCTTCCACTTATAGATACCAAAGAGCAACTGAAGGTACTCAGTGACCTTCACTATCATGGTTCAGTGTTTGGCAACTGAAATGGATTATCTTTATAAAACTAGAGGAGACACCAGGCATCCTGTTGTCTTCTAGCACGAACAGGTGAAAGCAGCAGAGAGAACAGGTCTTAGCAGCTGATATGGTTGGGCTATGTGCACACCCAAATCTGATCTTGAATTCTAGTTCTCATAATCCCCACGTGTTATGGGAGGGACATGGATTCTCCTGATTCTGCACGGGGCTCAGAGGAAAATACCCCAAAATGAAGACATTAGAAGCAGCCTCAGAAGCAAAAGTTTTTCTCTTTCTTCCTGCCTTCCTATCTCGGAGTCCCTTTCTCCCCCAGGGCTGGCCATAGAAACTAGAATCCCTCTCACCAAAGGCGGCTCTTAGAAACCAGAACCCCTGGCTTTTCCCCAAAGCTAGCCACAAAACCTAAAAATATGATTCTAACTTTCCCCCTGCCTTTCTGCGTAAAAAGTAGCCAGATAAAGAAATTATCTGATCTACTTTGACTGAAGTTCCTAAGACCCCCATTCCAGAGAGGGTCCTGCTCCACACCCAGAAGGAAGAAATCCTGTTCAGAGAGGCCAAGAAGAATCTTGACACAGTCCTTGCTGGGTTTCCCTGGTCAGTCTGTCAGCGGGAGAGCATTGGCCTTTTTGTCAAATCACATTTTTTTTTTTTTGAGATGGAGTCTTGCTCTGTTGCCCAGGCTGGAGTGCAGCGGCATGACGTTGGCTCACTGCAACCTCCACCACCCGGGTTCTAGCAATTCTCTTGCCTCAGCCTCCCAGCAGCTAAGATTACAGGCACCTGCCACCACTCCTGGCTAATTTTTGTATTTTTAGTAGAGATGGTGTTTCACTATGTTGGCCAGGCTGGTCTTGAACTCCCGGTCTCAGGTGATCCACCCGCCTTGGCCTCCCATAGTACTGGGATTACAGGCGTGAGCCACCATACCTGGCAGTGCAATCACATTTCTATATGGCTGTCCATACCTCATTGAACCTAAGCATATGTCTTTGGGTCTTCATCCTGAAGGCTCCTGTGTTGGCACATTAATTTATGTGACTTTTCTCTGATTAACCTGCCTTTTGGGACTTGATTTTTCATCTAACCTTCAGAGGGTGAAGGAGAAGTTCTCCCTTGGCCCCTGCAATCACCTGTTCTCAGTGGCTTCTCCGGC
This sequence comes from Saimiri boliviensis, assembly GCF_048565385.1. Classification (NCBI taxonomy): domain Eukaryota; kingdom Metazoa; phylum Chordata; class Mammalia; order Primates; family Cebidae; genus Saimiri; species Saimiri boliviensis. The sequence continues at coordinate 111,629,525 of NC_133461.1, read as the reverse complement.
TGTTTCTGTGGAAGCCAAGGTGTGGTCTCTCAGCAGCAGCCCTGGAAGGTGATCAGGTGATCAGTCGATCCCAGGCAGGAAGCACAGACCCTCTCTCCTGGGCCCTTCTCTCTCCTCATGTTGCTCAAAGTCTCTGCCCCTAAAACCTAAATGAGACAATGAGGTAAGCTGATACTTGGTGGTGAAACTCTGAAAAGTTTAATGGACTCACAGTTCCATATGGCTGGGAGGCCTCACAATCATGGCAGAAGGCATAGGAGGAGCAAAGGCGTGTTTTACATGGCGGCAGGCAAGAGAGCATGTGCAGGGGAATGGCCCTTTATAAAACCATCAGATCTTGTAGGACTTATCCACTATCACAAGACAACCATGGGAAAAACATACCCCCCGATTCAATTACCTCCCACCTCGTACCTTCTCATTACACATGGGGATTATGGGAGCTAAAATTCAAGATGAGATTTTACTAAGGATGATGAAGTGTGGAGAAGAAGGGAGATGAAGGAAGGGAAGTTTGGTGCTTCTGGGGGATGAGTTATGGGAAGGCGAGGAGGATATGCAGGTAAGGGATGTTTATTAAGTAAGGTTTGCTATGCAGGTAAGAGTCATCTCAGGCAATACGAGTTAATCTCTTTCAGGTAAGAGAGAAGGCACCTTTGCAAATAGAAATATCTTTCGTAAAGTGAATTTTGTTTACCAAAGGGTTTTAGAGCTTTTCCTGCCTTTGCTGTTCCTCAATTGCCATCAGCTCAAAACAATCCTCAGGCCAGAGTGGCATTTGTTGGGGTAGCATCTTCTGATCCCCTTCAATGTCTTTGAGCAAAGGTTCCTATTGGAAACTCTTCTCCATCTCCCTCTGACGGTCACAGTGGCACTTGCTATGAAGCAATCATAGTAATGCTCTGGTGAGGTTAGTGTTAGACAGTGGATCCTCTGTTCTGTGGGTCACTGTGAATAGGGGCCTTGGAGACCCCAGCTCTGGGCCAGCCCTGTCAGGGGTTGTAATGGTCATCATTTCAGACTTGCCAGCTGAGCAGACAGGGGATGTCTTCTAAAGCCCCTGTGATCACACGACTTTTGGTGGCTCAGTTTACAGGAACCGTGCACTGCTCAGGCAGAAGCAGGGCTGTCCCTACATCATGCCCTCCTGCTGACCCACACCTTGGTGGCTCTGCTAGCGATGTTCCCGGAGTGTCCTGTGTAGCTCTTTGGTCTTCCCAGACCCTGCCCAGGATTGAAGCCTGGCCTTCAATCCCAGCTCAGTTTTCACCTGCAAACAAGGGCTTGTAAGATGGCTTTGACTGACGCTGAGTCTCTCTTTTGTTTCCTCATAACGCAGCTCTCATTTGCAGCTTTTAGGGCCTCAAGATAGAAACCTGTGTTTGTTTATTTTCTTCTCCTTGCAGTTTTGAAACTGGATATTTGGGAACATAGAAAGTAAGAACAATAGGAGAATTATCTTTTTGCTGAGTGTTTGTTAACATATATGTCTGCAGGGTGGCCTTGGAAAAGGCCAAATATCTTCTATTTGGTCCCCTATGAAAACCCAAAATAAAAATTAATAAAGCAATTTCAAGATGGGAACTTTTTTATTATTCTGAAAATGAATTAAGGCTTGTCTTCCAGAGAAGTAAGGAAATCAATACAAATTCATTTTAAATATTACTGCAAGCTAAAGCAATGCTTAATATTAAATTATATGAAAATGAATTATAAACATTTAAAAAAAAAACAGCCTCTGACAGGTACAGAAGGACCTTGTAATTACCTTTATCTAGGAAAATAGACACAGGAACAGAGTTAATTTCTAAATTAGTTTGCTTATTAGAATGTATCTTACTTGGTAGGGGACATTATTTCTCTAATAAGAAAGAACCTGGTGTTTTGAAAATATCCAAGCCAACTCATTGTGAAATGTTAATGAAATTGCTGAATTTCTCTAAAAAAGAAAAAAGATTTGGAAAATTGAGATCTTCTTGGCTTAACTCAATCTGTTTAAGAAATATGTCTGTAATCCCAGCACTTTGGGAGCCCGAGGCTCCCACCTAGGAGGCGGAGGTTGCAGTCAGCCAAGATTACACCATTGCACTCCAGCCTAGGTGACAGAGCAAGATTCCATCTCAAAATAATAATAATAATAATAATAATATGTAGTGGCACTATTTCAGGTTAAATAGAGGCAGCGTCTGTGATCAGCATCTCACACTGATTACATGTCTGAGATACATCCTCACCAGGGCCGTGGGGGAGCATAGTTGGACTGTGAGAGCTGCGTAGCTAGTCATGATGGTGAATCAGGGACGATGTTGGCCTCCATTAGTAGAAAGGAGATCTCTAACATGTGGCAGCTCCATACTGTGCGACGCTGAACAGCAGGGAGGTGCGATGGCCTGTGTGTCTGGGATCACCTTTCAGGCAGGGTGGAAAATATTCGGGAATAAGAGCCCACCCAGTCACAATGTGGGGGAGATAAATCATGACATTAGAGGGCATTAAACCAAGATGGCTCTTGGTGTTATGCCATTATCCCATTAATGGAGGAGCCTAAATAACTCCATCTCAGGTGTGAGGTCATGCAAAGAAAGACAGAATGACAATCCGGTCTCTGACAGGTTGTGCAGTTAGACTGATTAATCTGAACCCATTTAATACCATAACTAATATTAGATTGATGTGATCAAGATTTGATGGATAGGTTGGCACATACACACCATAGAATACTGTGGGGAACACTCCTGTGTGAGACCCCTAAAAGGCGTGAGTCTCACTATACGGTGAGTTTGATCCCAAACACAGTTTCCTACTGGAGGCAGTCGAGCTATCCGGAAATATAGGAAGAAAGATGAATGATCAGTTTCTAATATCAACCACAATATCATTTGGGCCTAAAACTATGCGTTGCTGCTAGACTGAGTGACCCCCTGCCGGCAACCGGTTCCTACTTTTAACCTTTTTTATGACTCTCTCTTTAAGAATAAGTTTTAACCTTTTCTTTACTTACCTGACTGCCTAATGGTTTAACTGTCGATATTTGCAAAGCAAATGCCACCATAAGGGATGGCTTTGATTCCTGACTCAGAGACTCCTGAATGGGGAAGTTGAGTTAAGTTGAGTTAGGAGTAGACAAAGGAGAATCCGGTTAAAAGATATTCTGATAAGCAAAACCAGAAAACCTTTTCACATCTCAGTTCTAAAACAAGATCAAACCGGAGATACCTGCAGCCAGGAGGAATAATGTCTGGATGTAAACAAGCTTTGTGATCACAGGAAATTCTGTTACTTTTTACAACCACTGATTGTGTATCTGACTTTTCAATTGTATAGGCCATGTAAGGTATACATTTGCATTTCCTCTTGCAACCATTGTGTATCTGATTTCTCTATTGTATAGGCCATGTGAGGCATACATTTACATTCCTCTTACTATGACGTAAACCAGAGCCAAGAAAGTGTATTTATTCCTGGCCTTTGAAAAATAAAATTTGCTGTTTAGGCACAGCCTATCAGCCCTCCAGACGCCTCGCTTTCTCTCTCTCTGTCTTTATTATTTTCCCAGGCGCACTCCCTCTTCCAGGTATTGGGACCCTCTTGCAGGTCGAGAGACCCCGGGCAGACGTGCCTACCCGTCCCGGACGGTCCACGACAGAATACTATGCAGCCATAAAAAAGGATGAGTTCATGTCCTTTGCAGGGACATGAATAAATCTGGAAACCATCATTCTCAGCAAACTGACACAAGAACAGAAAACCAAACACCGCATGTTCCCATGCATAGGCAGGTGTTGAATAAGAACACGTGGACACAGGGAGGGGAGCATCACACACTGGGGTCTGTTGGGGGATGGGGGACTAGGGAAAGGAAAGCGGGGGGTGGGGAGATTGGGGAGGGATAACAATGGGAGAAATACCTAATGTAGGTGATGCGGGGACGGAGACAGCAAATCACCGTGGCATGTGTATATCTGTGTAACAATCCTGCAAGGTCTGCATGTGTACTCCAGAACTTAAGGTATAAAAAATACCCCCAGAACCACAAAACAAAACAAACAAAAATTCCCACAAACATTACATATCTCTTTTTGAAATCTGACTTTATGGGACAACAGCACATTTTTGGTTTTAGGGGTCAAGAGAGCATCATCAGTAAGGCATCTGGGGTAAAGTCAGGTTGTAGTTTGTGTTGTGCTTATCGGCTAAGTAAATTCTCTGACATTACTGGTTGGTAATTCGACTTGCCACTGTTGTCGTGTGGCTGAAGTGGGAGAATTTTGCCCCAAGGAAGGAGAGTGTAAAGGGTTGACATTTTGCTGAACCACTTCTATTTCTTGCTATCCCATTAGGAATGCATTTGGTAAATATCCATTAAAAGGCGGCATTGGATACAGCAAGCAGCTACGACAATGTGGACATCAGGTAGGCCAGTGTGCCAGGAGACAGGGGCACTCTCTTGCAGCCACTGCTTTCTGAGCTTCAGAGATGATGCATGTGGACAGAGACAGCAGCAGGGCCTTGTGCCAACACTGCAGCCATTCCCTGTGGGCACACTGGCCCAGTTAAAGCCCCAGTCCACGTGGACATGCTGGGCACACGCTGTCCTTTGCTGCCTGACACAGAGTCAGACCAGTACCTGGAGCCAGGCCATCTTCAGGACAGAGCCAGCTGTAGGGTCATTTTGTGTGGCTTCCAAGACAGTCAGGTGGGAGGGTATTTGCTGTCTGCAAATCTCTTGAGCTACAGAATTGTGGTTTGGTGGAGCATGCAAATGTTCTACCCTCTCCTTCCAGAAATCCTGGGTGTGCATTCCTGACTGGGGTCCACAGCAGAGAAGGCGTGCAGCTAAATGCACTCTCAGGACATCTCCTCTGTGCAAGGCCCCCTATGGTTCCCGGCTGCACTGACATGTCCCAGCACCCACAGCCTCTGCGCATCCTGTGGGCTCAGCTCAGCTGCTGTGGAGTGAGTTGAGTGCTGCAGCAGTGCTTGTAGCTGGCATAAGGGGTTCCCTCCCGAAACTTGCAGGAAATCTTTTGGCAGAAACACAAGCTCTGTATCGAGATGTTCAGAGTGTAGTGTTCTTGTTTCTGTTGCCCTGTGTTTTGGAGTCATTAACTCACAATCAGGCTCACCTCTGCTTGGGGTAATCATTCCTGTCTTAACCTCTCACCAGGGGAGCCCTGGGTATGGACTGGGATTTTTGCATCTGTGAGAGAAATGTCTAGTGCCTTCTTAGAGTTATAGGGGGGAGTTGGACCTCGTGCATTATAAATCGTGTTCAAATATTAGTATTATTTAATGTGACAAGTCTTTGGACCAATGACTATTGAGTTTTAAAATATAGATACACGAAGGAGAAATTGATATTTTTGCAAAGATAATAACACGATGGCTTTGTGTATCTTGGTAAGTGAAACATAGACTAACTTGTAGAAGTTATTGGAAGGCATATTTTTTTTTTCCTAAGAAAAACTTTGAAAGATCTGTGAGGTGGCCAAAGAAAGAATGTACCCCCTCAGGAGGCAGCGTGCCTTCTCCTTGTACACGTTCAAGCACAGGGTAACTTACTGTTTGGCTGGATCGTTAGAGAATGGATTAAAGTCTCACATCATTGTTTATCATTCGGTAGAATTTTTTGTTTTTGTTATAGTTCTATAGTTATTGATCTATCCAAAATCTTTACTAACCTTTTAACTGTGCCTATAGCATACACCAGTTCCTGTCTGGACTAGTTATACTAAGAGGTGTTAATTGTAGTATTTTCATGCTAAGATTTCTAACTAGAGAATATTGTATGTCAGAGAGAATAAAGTCCAAATGTGACTCAATGTATTTAAATCTCTCCTAATTAAAAGTAAACTCCCATATCTAGATAGCACCAGACACTGCCAGCCTTATTCATTTGTCATTCCGGTGAGGATATATTTTTGATGATCCAGTTTGCGCTGATCTCATGCCTAATGGTTTTGAGCACTTGGCTACGAGTGCACCATTTGGCATCTTCTGGGAAGTGCTTGTGTAAGTCCTGTGCTTATTCTTTATGGAATTGTCTGTCCTTTCCCACGATAATTTCTAGCAGGTGTTTGTGCATCCAGGGTAGGAGTCATTTCTCGGATAAACAGACTGCAAGCCTTTTCTTCTGCCCTGGATTTTTCTTTCATTCTCTTTATGGTACTTTTTTGGTAAGCTGAGATTCTTAATTTTAATGTACTGCAATGTAGTTACCCTTTTGTTTCTTTTTATGATTAGTATTTTCTGTTGTTTAAAAAATGCTGTTCTGTTATATTCTAATATTGTTCTACTTTCTATTTTTAGTTATATTAACCATCTTTAATCAAAACTCTCATATTCCTGGAAGGTCTGTGACTGATTCATGCCTTCGAAAAACTGGCAGTGTCTACTAAACTAACTTGTAAATATTTCCTAACACACAGTATTTCCACTGCTAGATAAATATTCAACAAAAATAGATTTATATTCACCCAAAGACACTACAAAAGTTAAAGTTTATAGCAGCCTTACTCACATTAGTCCAATGCTGGCAGAAATTCAAATAGCCATCAAATAAGAATGGGTAAATAGATGTTGATATGTTCTTGTAAGGAAACACTACACTGCAAAGAAAAGAAGGCAGTTACTTGCAAAGACATGGATGGATCTCAAAAACATGATGTTGAGTGAAGGATGCCAAGAACAGGCCATGTTCACACTGTTGGGTACCATTTCTTGGCATTCAAAAACTGGCAAAACTAATGTATGCCAATGGAGACGAGAACAATGACTACTTTTAGTGCTGACACAAGTACTCCCTTTCCAGCTCCCCTCTTTGCTAGGAGCCATTTTCATTGCTCATTAAAATTCTCCACCTTCACCATCCTTCAGTTGTCTGTGCAGCCCCATTCTTTGTGGACGTTAGCTTGAGACCTGAGTGAGTATCCAGAAAGGCCATCACACTGGTCCTTCCCCCTCACCAGTCGGGGGCAGCAGCCCCATGCGACAAGAGAAGGGGCCAACTGAGCTGATGGCAGAACTCAGAAAGCACTGTAACACCCCCTCTGGGGCTTTGGGATCTCAGGCAGCTCCACCTGGGCACCACTGCGGGCCACGCATGGAGCTTGCTCCTGTATCAGCACCTGGAGCAGTTGGCCAGACACCATACTTGTTCACTCATGTGCTCCCTCCTGCAAGGGGCTGGGCACAGCGGGCTGAATGGAGGGGCTCCCCTGCCTTGAGTGGCAAGGGGACTGAGAAAAATCCTGCATCAGAAGGTCAGAAAAACCTGATCAAAGTATTCACATTTTGGCCTTTTGGAGGAAACTAATGAGCAGAGCTTGATCAAGTGCAGTCACAACCCCATTCTCTTTAAGGTATGAATAAATTATTATGCCCATACTTTGAATGCAATCAGGAAAAGTATCTTTCTCAATGAAAATTTTCTCTAATATTGTGTAACAGAGAACTTCAGCAATTCTTCTATCTCATTACTGTTTTTAAAAGCTTGCAATTGGGACCAAAAGAAGAGATTTCTAATGAAACCTAAATATTAAGTCTGTTGTGCATTTTCAAAGTTACAAGTGAAAGAAATCTGGGAATTAGAACAAAGCTTTGCCTGGGTTTCCTTTTTATTTTTAAGAAGAATGAGATAGGGAATTGCTTTGGCTTTTACTAGAAAAGTTTTGAAACCTACCCAGGTGATTAACTCCCTATTTTCAGAAAACAACTGTCTTACTTCTGCTTTATATATAATTTTCTATGAAGTACTCAAAGTTCTTGTTCTAATCTGTGGCTGAGTTTCAAACATCCTCTGAGGCTCAGGGAAATGCTATGGAGTATTTGTTGAAGCAAATGTAAAGCTCAGTGAAAACTAGCATTTGAATTTTAAATAGGCATTATTCACAAAATAAATAGAACAACAGCCATGAGATTCTACTATGCTTTAATCTTAGGTGGGATTTCTAACTTTTCAAAACAGTTTTGTTATGGGAAGTTGTAGCTCTTTTAAAATTAAAAAAATTATCAAATTACATAAGGATTGCTATTGAATGTTTTGCTGAGCATTTGTAGGAGAGTAAGGGTTTGGTGTGGGGATATTATCTGGCACAACATTAATTTTTAGATACTTAGATACCCAAACAAAATGTGAAGGAAGCAAATGAGTATAAGATTCTGGAATTAAAATATGAAACAGGTCAAGAAGTTTAAAGAGTTCACTTGAAATTCTAGGAAAATTGTAGGAAGATTGAATTGTAGATATAGTTTTGGGGGCCATTGGTTTATGAATTGTATTAAAACCATATCCTGGGTGAGATCACCAAAAACCAGTGTAGATACAAAGAGAAGAATTATAGGCCAGGAGTGGTGGTTTAAGCCTGTAAGCCCAGCACTTTGGGAGGCCGAGGTGGGCAGATTAGGAGTTCGAGACCAGCCTGGCCAACACGGCAAAACCTCGTATCCACTAAAAATACAAAAATTAGCCAGGCATGGTGTTGGGCACCTATAATCCTGGCTACTTGGTAGGCTGAGGCAGAAGAATTACTTGAATCTGGAAGATGGAGGTTGCGGTGAGCCGAGATAATGCAATTGCACTCCAGCCTGGTCAAAAAGACTGAGACTCTGTCTCAAAAAAATAAAAATAAAAATTATAAGAGAATATAAATGGAGACTTTACTATATTCAAACAGTGCTTTTTGTGGCAACCAGAAATCAGAATTAAAAGGTAAAAGCCCCAGATTGCATAAAATGCAAAGTTTATAGCTAAATATATGTTTTTCCTTATAAATTATAAAGCCTTGCATTTATAATCACAGCAAGGGGTGCTTGTGTTAATTTGTGAGTTTCTTCGTGAAAGCCACAGCAGCTCCTTAGTCTCCTCATGATCCCCGGGAATTAAAATCCAACCCCACACAATTCCGAGGTCTGTGTACCTCAGGCCTCTGCACACCATGTACTTCTGCGGCTTCCTTTCTTTGGGGTGGGACTCTTCAGGATTCCGCATTCTCCATGCCAAACTGCAGCATAATCCACTTCATCCCTCCTGACCATGGCCCCTAAACAGTCAGCAGTTTCAGAAGAACATGGTCTAACCTGGAGTTTATATCCTGGTTTCCACAGGATCATATTTTTAACTTCATGTTAGTTGTTTAGCATCAAAACAGAGTGTGTGACTGTGCTAAAACAATCCAGGGCACAATAAAATGTTCAAGAGTTTATTTTAGTAAAAAACAGTTCCTGAATCAGGGCAGCTGCAAACCAGAAGGGGTTCGGGGGCTCCTCCTTGTAAGCCGTTAAGGCATCAATAACTTTTTCTGTCTTAAAGCCAGATTGTATTGCTGGAAGGTAAATCAAGGTGTCAGTCTATGAAAACAAAAGAAAATCAAAAGGTTCATAAACGGAACAAATCATGGTCTTATTCTTTGAATCCCAAGGGCAGCCAGTGGAGATTTCTAGACCGGAGTGGTGTGAAGCACCTTTTGGTGGCAGAATGCAGAAGGCAGATGGATTTCTCTGATTGTGACATCAGGTGATGTCCTGGAGATCTCTTACAGTGACCCCCAAAGCATCACCCATGAAGGCTGTCCATGTGTGATCTGTTGCAGTGATTTTTCTGAAGTTTAAAGTTATCCAGTTTCAGGTTTCAGGGCTTGGGAAAAGGGCAGTTTTAATTTCCAGTAAAACTAGAAAATTCCAGGATTCAATTCAGTGCACTTTTCAAATCTAGGTTAACCACTTAGCTTCCTTTGTTGACTGCTGTTTGGCATGCACACAACAACAGAGAATCCTTAGTATTTGAGTTGTTTTTGCCAAAAGGAAAGAAAAGTGGTAAACAAACGATTTTGTCTCTTACTTGTTTGAACTTACTTTTCAGGTTTTCAGATTTGTTTTGCTTTTCTTTCATCATCACAACTGGTATGCTTACCTGTGCGTTGTTGCTCTGAGAAATAGCATTACATCAGAAGCACAGAGTGAGAAGTCTTTTATCGTTTAACATATGTTCTTCTTCAGGTAAAAAAACACTTTCAAACTAACTCTTCCAATCTCTTGTTCTCCCATATATTATATTTTATTATTTATTTGTTTGTTTGTTTTGTTTGTAGAAATTGATTTATTTAAAGAGAGAAACAGGAGAAGGAGAGAGAAAGAAGCAGCTAACTCTCACACTGAGTGAGAGAATCCAGAAAGATGGAATCAAGGAGAGGAAAGCAGCTTCCACACTGAGTGTCAGGGAATAGAGAGAGATGGAGTTTAGGAGGAGAAGGCAGGCTTCCACGAAAGGGGACTCCAGAAGGAAAACCCAGGAGAGAGAAAGACGGCTTCCACGAAGGGAGTGTTCGTGGAAGGGGACCCAATCATGGAGTCCCATCCTCCTGTATATTTTAAAGGACTGTCTGAAACGTTCACAAGCAGAAAAGAAGTCTTCTCTGCTTTGTAACTTTCCATATTGATGTAGCTAAGCCACGGTTAATGTGACTATGTAACTTACATTTTAACAACGTCAACCACAAGTTAGTCTACTTTTCAGGCTTGTTAGTCAGTGCTGTAGTTTGGATATGGGTTGTTTGTTTTCACCAAAACTCCTGTTGAAATTTGATCCTCAGGGTGGGGAGGTCAGTGTTGGGAGGTGGAGTCTCCCAGGAGGTGTTTGGGTCATGGGTGAAGATCATGAATGGCTTGGAGCTGCTCTTTGGGTAGTGACTGAGTTCTCACTGGAACTGGAACTGAATTAAGACTGGATTTGTTCTCACGGAAACAGAGAACTTCCTGCGGGAGCGCGTTGTTGTAAAGCTGGGACACCCCTCAGGTCTTCCCTGCTTCTGGGTGCCTACTTCCCCTCGGACCTTCTCTGCCATGTTGGAACAAAGCATGAAGCCGTTTCCTGAGTCCAGGGTCACACCCCTGAACTTCCCAGCCTGCAGTGCCATCTGCTAAATCCATGTCTTTTCTTTATAAATTACTCAGTCTCAGGTATTCTTTTTTTATAGCAACACAAAATGAAAGAAAACAGTCAGAAGGGGGCAAGTTGTCACCACGGCTTCATAACAACAGCTGATTTTCATTAAGCACAATGTGAATTTAATTACTTTTAATGTTACTAAAGGTGTGTTGGAACGTTTTTGTAGCAATTTTAAAATTAAGTCTATTACTTCCTCCGTACCATGAAATTCTGATCACTTTTCATAATCTTCTTTTACATCCTCATAACCCATGAGTCATAGAATGAAACTACTTAGTAGTAGCTTTTTAACTGTTAAGCCTCTAGCGTTTGAGAAAGTCAAAAATTATCAATGCGTTCCACCTCCCCCCTCCACCCCGCCCCAGTCTGGCTATTATAATAGGCAATTTTAACTTCAGATGACTCATTTAAAAGAATACTTGTTAGTTGGGGGGCAGAAAGTAATTACAAAGAACAGAGCATTTTTTTTATTGTGGAAAGATCTCTGTGCAATATGCAGACAAGAAAATACTTTTTTCTGCTCCCCAAAGACATAGATGGTCAATAAGTGTCTTCTACCACAGGGTGAGCATTAAAAAAAAAAAGCCGTGCAATGTAGATTTAGTTAGGGGCATTTTCAAAACATTTTCCTGCTGCAGGAAGATACCATTGTTTGCTTAGATAACAATAATTCTCCATTTATACCTTATTCATTGAAACTTCATTTTGTTCTAGTTTAAAAATATTCCCAGTCAAAACACCATGTTTCCAAGCCTCTGTAAAGAGGAGCCCACTGGACACAGCTCTAACCAATAAGACATAATTAGAGACCACTCTGTGTTTGCTGGGAAATATTTTTAAAAGCACCAAGTGCAGGTGACCTGCTTGTGCTTGTCCTTAGTCCCGTGTGTCCCCTGCCTGTCACAAAGATGTGATGTGCAGAAGAGAAGCAGCCATTGTGGGCCACGAATGATAAGGCAATTGTCATGTTAAAGAAGTCAGCACAGACAGGACAAGGGCAGACTGAGGAACAGATGACATAACGCAGAAGCCACAACAGTCCTGAATGTTCTCCCCCGAGTTTTTGAAATATGAGAAAAATAAACACTTCCATAAACATATATATTTCTCCTATTGGAGTTTTCCCTCATGTGTAGCCATATGCAATATCAAGTATACAAGCATCTATCAATTTCAGTATTTCCATGTGCTTGTGAAATGGTGAAAAATAGCCAAGTAGGCTACTACCCCTTACAGAATTAAGCTGGCTATTAAGATGACCCAATAGACCCATAAACTGGATTTTTTTAAATAGCAGTTCTGGAAATCTGTACTTCTACACATATTCTCAGGTAATGGTAATCAGTATGGTTGCATTACCATGTTTTTGAAACTACTATGAATAGAATTTGTAAAACTACTATAGTTTTGTAAAATTACTACAAATAGAATTTTCAGTTGAATAATCTCTTAATGACTGAACTTTAAAATACAGTGATGATGGTGAATCGATAGTTCAGGGTGATTGTGTCAATGCAGTACATTGTTGCTCATGGACTGAGACTGAGAGAGGGTATAGAATTAGGACAAAGGATTCTATCGTTCATCACTTCAGACAACATTTGAGCATCTCATATGGATTAGGAATTGAGGATGGAAAGGGATTCCTCAACGAGTGAACAGATTATTTCTTAAAAAATTATAAATAAAATGTATATATTTTGCACATATTATTGGTTTTATGGCTTTTATTCAACTACGCTTGCATCTAAACCATGTTAAATCACACGAAATGTAAGGAAGAAGCAAGGTCATTTTATGTGTATTCACATGTTGCATTCACAAAAGTACTTTAAATGCTATACACTGGGTTCATAATTGTCTGTCTCCATAAATTCTTTATGTCTCTGAATGAATAGTATATACACACGTTGAAAAGTACTCTCTCCTCCCAGCTATAAAATCTTAGCAATAGGCAAACCAATGTCCAGATGTGTTAAGAAAACTCTGAAAAATTTCAGGTTTATCCTGGAGAAAATGATGTGTGTACTGGGTTGGAGGGCCAGCATTTACTCACTGAAGAATTATTTATTGCCTGAGGTTTGACTCGATAGCAGGTTCTTCTGCAGGCATCAGGGATAGAGTAGAAATGAGACAGGTTGTGTATTGGATCTTATGATGCATTCCTTCTAATTGGGGAGACAGACAATATATTCAAGACAAAACTAAACATGTTAGTAGGGTAATTTCAGATTTGGACTCATGTTTTTAAGACACTAGAGCAGAGCAATTTAATAGTGAGTGGGGAAGAGCCAGTGACATTAGGTGGCCTGGAGTCCTGAGAATGTGAAATTTGAGCTGAGGCTTCAATGACACCTTCAGCCATACAAAGTTTCCCGCGAGGAAATCCCATGCATGACACCTGTCTGTGATATGTGTCTGTTTTACCGCCCTCAGACACTGGAGAAGGCGGCTCCAGGAGGACCTGGATGTGCCACAGCCACTGCAGTTCTCTGAAGGTGTGCCAGCGTGAGCACAATTCCTTCCACTCCTCTTTATTGACGTCCAGGGTCTGGCACTGTTCCTGGTACTGGAGCGATAATGGTGAGAAACAGATTTCAGAAACTTTAGCCAAGCAACTTGGAGGTTTGTTTTGCTGGGGAGGAGGTAGGTCTGATGGAAGAGAAATGAAATTTGAAGACCTCAGGGCTGATGTGGGAGATAGGAGGAGAGACTCCCAAACATATTTGTCTAAAATGTTGAGGAGAAGATAAGAAAATGCCGGTACACTCAAGATAATAAGAACAAGGAAAATCTTGGTGATGAGTGGACAGTGGAACCAATCTTCAGCAGGTGAGACTTGAATCTATTCATGTTACCCTTATAGCCACCAGAGTTTTCTTATAGTGTTTCAAACTTGCTTATCAGAAAGTTATAATTTCTAACTGGAAATTTTTAAACAGGGATCAAACGAACCGGAAAGACTAACATAAAAGCATTCTCTAAATATTTCTCTTCAGTATAATCATGACCCAATGCGTTTGGATAATCTTTTATATTTTTGTGATTAGAATTCATACAAGATTTATTTTTTGAGGTTTAAAGATGTCCTAGTGAATGGGGATTTGGAGTATTAGAAGGAAACTTAAACATCTGTTGACCTCACGCTTACGATCTGTGATACTGTTTTCTATTTAAATTGTCTCATGTAATACACACGAGTCCCAGGAGACACGTGTGTTACTAATTCTACTTTGAGGTAACTTACTTTGAGAGTCTGAGAGTTACTCCAGAAATACGTGTGTGTATTTATTTTTATAGTGCTCAAAAATAAAATAGTTTGTGGTGATAAATCAGAACTGAAGAATGAAAGTTTAATTTCTGAAATTAGTATTTCCTCAGCCAAATCTCACAGAAAGACTCTCAGAGGTCTGGTTGTTTTTGTTGGGGATTGTATCTTCCTGAGGACTGGGAAAGGTTTGTGTGCACATCAACTGCAATCGAGTGATAAGAGGAAACTGAGGGCTTTGTGTGGAGGGGTCAACTTAACTAGGCAGATGAGGGTATATAAAAGTTTCCTCTGAACTGCAGGAAAAAAAATTGTTTTAGAAAAAGGGTGGTCCCTCCAGAATATTTGAGTTTGATTTCTGGTTCCATGCCAAACTTCAGAGCACATGAATGTGCTGCTTTCAAATGTAGCATTGTGTGAAAAAAATGATGGAGATGACCTGATGGTCCCTCTCCTTTGACCCCGTGGGAAGGAAAAGATTCCCTCAGTCAATGGAAGAGGGTAGGGATAGGAGCAGGCTTTTTAGTATTACTGGGGAAAGTACATTCTTCGTTCTTACAAAATCACTCTTTGAAAAACACGTTGCACTAACCTTTACATCTTTGTTCCTTTCAAATATGAAAATTTAATGGCTGTGATGTTGGTTATGATACATTTCAATTGTTAAAATTAAGCAATTTTACTCGCACCTTAAACTTTGATGGAATGGTAATTTTCCTGGCTTTTAGTAGCTCTAAATCAAAATTGGTCAAGTCAACTTAACCATAATTTAGTAAAATAAAACATTTCCCTGTGGTCTGACAACTTCCATGAATAATGCATCTTTAATAGTTGTCAATTAAGATAGTTTTTAGAGATTTATGATGGAGGCATAAATATCTCCAGAGGTTATTTATGGCATAGACTCAGACAATGCTTTGGATAAAGCTACTCCGACGGCATATAAATTACCATATGGTGTAAAAACTATAGAAAACACATTGTATGTCTGTATTTGCTGTTTCCTGCTTCTTTTTCTTCCATCTTTCACTTGTCATTCCACTATAAAAATCACAAAATTTTAGAGTTAAAAAGAATCTGAGACATTATTCAGACTAACCTCCTTATTATAGAGATCAAACACTATGATAGGCATTTTGTATATATTATATGAGATGTGATGTAGTTAAAGAGGGCTGCGACTCCTTTGAATTAATTCAGAAGCCTATAAACGTATGCACTTGAATCCCATAAAGAATTAGATTAAGACCAGTTTGCATTTTGCACTTTGGGAGGCCTAGGTGGGAGGATTGTTTGAGCTCAGGAGTTTGAGACCCCATCTTTCTCTCTCTCATTCACACACTCTCTATTATATAAATATGTGTGTGTGTGTGTGCGTGCATGCGTGTATGTATGTGAGTTTTTGTATAAAATTGCTATAGAAATACATTGAAAACTTTAATGTTCAACAACAGAAGACTGAAAAGTCAAAAAAGGTAAGAAAATGACAAATAAGATAAGTACTCTTTGGTAAATGCTGCCATGGCAAACTTCACGCAGGAGCAAGTGCAGGCCCTTTGCCACATGGCTGGACAGACCACCCCATTCACCGCCAACCCCGCTGTCTCTCTTCCCTGTATCTATGCACCACCATCTTGCTAAGCTGGGGGCTCTGGCACTTTAGCTGGGAAGAGAAAGCATTAACAGAGGCTGCTGACTGTTTCTTCTTCCCTGGTTCACTCTTTTAAATGCATGTTTTGAGTTTCATGCACTCCTCTGAGGTCTTCCCTCAGCTCGTGAGGAATCAGCTCTCAGATCCACGAGAGAGAACATTAAGGGGTTTTCATCAGCACCATTGCTTTCTGGAGTATGATAAGCAGCATCCATTCCTGGTCCACAGGTAGAGGTAGACACTTGAATAATCATGGGATCAATTGGGAAACTGATGAGATAAAGTAATCAGGAATTTCTTCTGGGAGGACCCTATGATGGTTCATCTGCCGAGGAAGTCTCTTCAGGGGCCATGGAAATGTCACACTTACTCTGGCCCATTTAAATAAAGTCAGCATTGGTGCAGAAGTCAACAGAAAAGGTTTTTGAAGCCGATTCAGGCATCTCTATTCTGTCTCTTGAAGATCTACAGCTTCATCTCCTGTGTTTGTTATGTGAAACCTCCGTCTTCCAACTTCTCAGTTACTATCGCCTTCCCCACTTGGTCTTTCATCCATGGAAATCCACTCAACTGCCTAGACCAGTCATCCCCAAACTACGGCCCTCGGGCCGCATGCGGCCCCCTGAGGCCATTTATCCGGCCCCCCTCCGCACTTCAGGAAGGGGCACCTCTTTCATTGGTGGTCAGTGAGAGGAGCACAGCATGTGGTGGCCCTCCAACGGTCTGAGGGACAGTGAACTGGCCCCCTGTGTAAAAAGTTTGGGGATGCCTGGGCTAGACCTTCAAACCAGGACTCCTGTGTGTGACTCACTAAAGTGACTTTGTAGAATACTTCTAGTATATGACGCCCTTCTCCATTAACCCGCTTACAGCAAGATCCTACCTGAAGAGTATTTTTCTGTAACACTGATGTGACCCACCAAAACATAGAACAGAGGTCCTAGGATGCCCATGAGTATTATATTAAATACATCCATAAGCCCAGAAATAAATTCACACAACTACAGAGAACTGACTTTTACAAAGCTGCCAAGAACACACATTGGGAAAAGGACCGTCTCTTTAATAAACGGTGCCAGGAAAGTTGCATGTTAACAGGCAGAATAACGAGACTGGATCTCTACCTCTCATCATCACAAAAATTAACTCAAAGTGGAATCAAGACTTAAATATAAAACCTACTGGAGGAAAATATAAGGGAAACACTTTATGATATAAGGTGGAGCAACAATTTTAGAAACAAGACCTCAAAAGAGAAAACAACAAAAACAAAAATAGGCAAATGGAATTATGCCAAACATAAAACCTTCACAGAGAAAAGAAAACCATAGAGTGAAGAAACAACCTACAAATGGCAGCAGAGATGTACCACACCCTTCTGGAGTTTCAGAAAGAGCTGTCCAAACTGAAAGAATAAAAACGAAGCTGACGATTCTCTAGCAGAAAGAAAAGGAAGCTGATACTTCTGCTACTGATGCAGAAGTTGAGCGTGCTGCTTCAGTTTAGCGTTTGTGCAGGTAGTAGCGTGAGATGGATACGAAGTATATAATTTGTTTTGTGCTGTAAGTCAGTACAATGATTGGTCAATCAGCTCTCTTACCTTTAAAATGAAAGATATAGTTTAGAAGTACAGTTCCAAAACACAAAATAAGGAGTGGTTTCCTCTCTGCCAGGAATGGAGAACACAAATATAATTCCCATGTTATAGATTTTTTAAATTGTGCTTTTTCTACTATATTATTTTAAATATCAAAATATAAACTTGATAACCTGATGATAGAATTAAGAGACCTAATTTAGAAAGAGATAGAAAAGTAGTGGCTAAGTTAGCAAGACGGATTAGATCTCAGATTGAACCTATCCAGGGCTCTGCTGGGAGAGTGTGAGAATGAAGTCCTCCTGGAATTAACCAGACCATGTCGGCTGTGACCTGACAGCAGCCTTCACCATGCCCAGAATCCCACATCAGGCTAAAGCCAAGGTTCAAAGGCATCACCTCCCGTCATTATCTGCCTAGATGCCAGAGTGAAAGTTCACAGTCCCAGGGCATTCTAGTTTATTTTCCTGAGTACCAGCTAGTTCTGATGTTAGAATTGCTTATTTACTTCCATAAGTCTTACTTTGCATTTTATATAATTAGATACTTGATACTTGGTATGTATTGTGATTTAATAGTTCATATTCAAATCCAGCTGTTAGTTTATCTGTCTGTTGTCTTATTTGTGTGTTGGTGAGGTTGATTTTTGGTAAAAGTGTCATAAAATAGAATCCTCTTCTTTCTGTTCGAGAGTGTTACTGATGAATGCAGGAATATGGGAATAGACTCATGCAAAGGCAGGAACCCAACAACCCAGCACAGCTGGAGGCAGCAGGGGGATGCAGCACTCCTGGGAGCTGGAGGCTCTGTTCCAGCTTGCGGCAGGCACCTGTGTGGCTCAGATGGAAAGTCTTTGCGGTGCCTGTCAGCTTCCTGCATCCTTGGGGGTCTCCAGCTGATGGGGCAGCTGTGACTTCACTCCAGAAGTCTATGGGCTCCACTCTGACAAGCTGACCTGCACGGATGTGGGTCTTAGATACAGAATTAGAACCCACACCCGAGGAAGCACCGTCATGGTGGTAACCAGTGCTATTTTGTGGATGCTCCAGAGAGCGGGGCCTCCGCCTCTCCACTGACTTGAGCTCACCTGGATGTCTGCTGTGAGGGCCCACCTAGCCAGCAGGTGTGACCGCTGTGACTTCAGGAGAAGAACAAGCAGACACTGGCCTGTGCCTGGAGGCTGGTGCTTCTCTCCCAGAGTGAGGGAAGCCATTGTTTACTGGGAAGTGCCTACAAACTATGTTTATTTTTGTTTTTCTAAGAAATATTTGGATTGACTGAGGAAAAACACATTGGTCTATCATTATGCAAAGAGCTGAGCAAAATGGCAAACAAAAATCTTAAAATTTGGCTGAGTGTGGTGGTTCACACCTGCAATCCCAGCATTTTGGGAGGCTGAGGCAGGCAGATCACTTCATGTCAGGAGTTAGAGACCAGCCTGGGCAACATAGTGAAACCCTGTCTCTACTAAAAATATGAAAATTAGCCAGGCATAGTGGTAGGCACCTGTAATCCCAGTGACTCAGGAAGCTGAGGCAGGAGAATTGCTTGAACCCAGAGGCAGAAGTTGCAGTGAATCAAGATCTACCTTGGGTAACAGAACAAGACTCAGTCTCAAAAAAACCAAACAAACCAAACCAAACAAAACAAAAATGGTTAAATTTCAGATTGTGTAACCTGAATTGATGACAGTATGACAGAGCCCAAGGTCAGGGAGGTGTAACTAGTCGGGCCTCCCTGGTTACAGAGCAGCAGCAGAAACACTGGAGAACACAAAGCTCGTTCATTCATTCATTCATGCATTCTTTATTCAGTCACATAATAAATATCTCCTGAGTGATGACACTAAGCCAGGCAGTGCCCTAGGGCTGGAAATGCAGTCATAAACGCAATACAATTCTTCCCATCGGTAAATTTATACTCAAGTAGGGGAAACAAACAGAAAACATCAAGAAAAAATATTCTATTTTAATAGAAATTGTAAAACCTCAGAATGTTTTCAGGAGGGTGTGCTAGAAAAATAATTCAGGCTTTCTGAAAATATTTAGCTGCGTCCTGTAAAATGTGCTACTGGGAAGCAGAAAAGGGAGAAGAAGCCAGGCAGTGAGGAGGCAGATTCAGGGTCTGGTGAACATTTGATGGTTTGTTCAGGGTCAAAGGTGCAGGAGAACCTTCTCATACTTTGGAGGTCGTGCCTCTGGGGCTTCTGAGGTGGGGCAATTGGATATGGAGTTTGTGGGAAGGAGAGGAAACAAAGATGACTTCTTGAATTATTGATTGGAGCAACTTGGTAGACAGTGTGCCATTGACTTAAATAAAGAAGAAAGCTTATTATTCATCTACAGACTTTTTCTTTCCTTTTCTCTCTCGTTTTCAACCCTGCTTCTGTCCTGTCCTTCTTCCTTCTTAACTTTTTGTTTTTTACCCTGGATTTTCTGTCTTTCAAAGAAGAGGAAGAACTCCAGATGCATTGATTGTGAGGAACAAGTTAGACTTGCGTACCAGGCCTGATCACAGGCTACGGTGCTTCTTACCCATGGGATTTACTTTCAAATGGGAAGAACAAATAGGAAATGGGTATACACAGGTATAATATAAATCCAGAGTGAATTGTGCAGTGAAAAATGCATTGTAAGTACAATGGTAAATGGATTTACTACTGAAAGAAAAAAAAAACAACTAAATCTGGATGGATTCTATCACTCACCTGTCCATTGGATTGGTGTTCAAGGGATAGAATACCAGAGATGATTGGGTTTACCTCCACCTTTAATTATCGCAAAGAAAAGGGAGATTACCACGCTAGTTCCTCCTCAAGAGGTGTCTTTTCATTTGCATTTTCAGTTCTGTAATAGTTCTGCCCAAGGTTATAATTTCTAGCTTTATTTTTCCTGAATGAAGAAAACCAGTACATCTCTAATTGGCTGACTTTAGGAGATAATAATAAAACTCACAAGGCATCGAATCTACTTGTATCTCAGAAGCACCAAAAAAGCCATTAGAATGGATATTTTTCATGTCATGGTTAAACATGTAAACATGTATTATAACAACATATAGGACTCTGCCAGCGATTGTCCATGTGAAGAATATATTTAAAAGCTGATCCAATATAAAATAAAAAAATATGTAGAATACAGGATAAAACCATAATGAAACGTTTGTGCTGCCTTGGGATCTGGCATTGATGGGGAGGTAACGTAAACACATCTGCTTTCAGACCTAAATAGAACTTGATTTGACTAACAGATGCCTGAGCTATTTGTTTCATTCCTTTTACAAAAGTTGAAAGCAAATACTTTAAAAAAGTTCTTAACAAGAATCAATCCAACAAAAATTTGCTAAGCATTATACAACAGAGAGAAAGGTCTATCTGTATGTTAACCTGCCTCAGAAAAAAATGCGACTTAGAGTGAGGATTGTTAAATTTTAAGTCATTCAGAAAGCAGTCCTCTAAAAAGAATAATAAATTAAGTAGCAACGAATCATTTTTTAAATGGAAAAGATGTAAAGATGTGTTTAAACCTCAGGGAAAAACCTTTCTTTCCTATTTTAAGGTGTTAACAAAGTAATCTCACTTGGAGTTACTTCTTATCTTTCTTTTTCTTTATTAGTCCTTTATTTTCTTCTCTCCTTTATAAAGCTGGAGGACATAGCTTTTAAAGAGGCAGGAAATAAATTCAGAAGACTACAAAAGCTTGACTGGACTA
Organism: Saimiri boliviensis; assembly: GCF_048565385.1. NCBI lineage: Eukaryota > Metazoa > Chordata > Mammalia > Primates > Cebidae > Saimiri > Saimiri boliviensis. The sequence goes on along the minus strand of NC_133461.1, from coordinate 111,608,354 downwards.
AGTCATTTAGCAGAGCACAGAGGTATGAATGAAGAAAATAAAGGTGTTATTTAAAGAGATTTCAGTTGAGGAAGTGGCCCCAGATAGCTATAAGTAATGAAGGGAAAATTGCTGTCTTGCACAGGGTCTTGAAGATAGAAGGTGCGAAAATGTGAATGTCAGGTGGAATTCTGCAGGGTATTAATGAAAGGATTAGAAGGTCGGCAGGACAGAAAGAAAGGTTAATTTCGTGGCAACATTTTGAGCAGGATTATGAGAGGAAACATTGAAAAGAAAGACAAACAGAGAAGGATTACGGTCAGCTAGAATCCTACAATGGAAGGAAGGAAAAACGAATATTATACCTGCACAAATTAAGATGATATTGGCCACTGAACAATGTGAAATGGGCATGTCTGTTAATAATTATCTGGGATTTTATAATCCTTACTGGATGGAGCCAAGATGTGAATCTGTCTTTATGTGGTTTCAGATCTTGAATTTTTTCCAGCTTTTGTGTCTTATCAGTACCTGACACATCCAACATTATTATACATGGCAATTTCCCAAATCCAGTCCTTACAGAAACTTTAACATTTAAAAAGAAATATTTATTCTTTGTGAGTCTCAAGGGACTGGCTAAATGGAAGATCAACTAAGAAAACTAAGGTTATGATTGTCTAATTCAGTGATGACTTTATCAGGGCATTGTGAGTATCTATCTATCTTCTACCTATCTGCCTATCTATCTACTTATTTATCTATATCAATATCTATCTACGCATCCATCCCTCCATCTGGTTGTGCTTCTCTGGGGAGCCCTGTCTAATACAGCAGACTGCAATGATCTAATCTTCTACTGCTTTTACTTGCTCACTCATTTTCCACTTACTCCACTGCTAAGTCATTATCACGAAATATATGACCCACTTTTTCAACTAATCTTTAAGCTCCTAGAGGAAGGGTGGTATCTTGGTCTCCTTTTTTATCGCCTGCTGCTGTCTGCCTGCCTGGCTGTGGCATTTGCTGTCAGATATCGACTCTGGGGTATTATCCGACTGCAGGGGTCTTGGAGCCAGCAGGAAGGCAAATCAGTGAATGCAGAAATAACTTTTGGAAAAGTAGCTGAGAAAAGGGCTTCTTAAGAATTTTTCTTTATGTTTTAGCATGGGATTTCAGATTTAAAAACAATTTGTATTCAAATTGATGAGACATTTTACTTTAAAAGAAACATTTTATAAGGAATCAAAAAAATATACTTGGGATATACTTTCAAATAATCAAGTTTTTTTTTTTTTAAATCAGTCACAAGCTCTAATTTTAGTTCATGATTTCATGAAAGTTTTGCCATCTGGATTTGATGAGTGATGTGTGAAATTTTCGAAATATATCTCCATTAATTATTTTGGAGATAGTTAAAATTTATATTAAAGTATATATTCAAATATATTCCTTGCTAAACCTCAAACAATGGGTGAAGAAAATAACCCAGAGAAAAAGAAATAAAAACTTGACGGAAAATTGTTGTGAAATTTGCTAATTAAAGTGGCAATTTTGATCTATGTGAACACATACCAATATACCAGTAAAATATAAGCAGAAGTTTCCTTAATTGAACACGTCAATGAAAAAAAAAAAAAACTGTGTAATTTCTCATTCTTCACTCCTAACTCTTGAAATTGACTCAGAAATTTCTAGAATACTCTAGTGTTGGAAGACTGCTTAAGGAAAAAAAGAATAGATTCCAAAATTAGCTCCATCAATTTCTCTTTCCTGAGGTGTGTCACTTAGCTCTTCTCAACCCTCAGTTCCATCTTTGAAAGGGGGTACACAGAACTTCTCACAAAGGTAACCTTCCTAGTGGCATATGCAGATTTTAGGAATTGGTGATGATTCACTGATCAAAACAGATTTGTGATGTGGCTGTCAATGAATGCAGGCTGCTCACAGCCCCGCTATCCTCTCAACCAGATCTGTGCAAGACATTAATTTCACAACATAAAGTCTTAAAAACATTGTTTTGGGGGAATCTATTTGAAATATTGTCTCCAATCCTCCATAAAGAAAACAAAGTTATCTTCAAAGAGCATCTCAGATGAGGTCTCAGGAAGACACTGGTATGTGGTCATCAAATCTGTGTCCTTCTTTTCCTGGGCAAAAAGTAAGGGTAAGCTTCCAGCTGATTTAGCAGCATGTCATGACCCATAGGCTGTGGTCGGAGCCCTGCCACGGGGCTCCTGTGGGAGGCATCTGCAGCTTGGCTTATGTGCATTCCTGGGTGATGCTTGCATTCTTCCCCATCAGCTGTCTTGTTATTGATGCACAGGCCACCTTGGAAACCTCGGGTGAAGACAGAAAAACCATCAGCCAGGGTCTTTTCACAACCACAGAGAGTGGCACCACCGCCCACACACACCAGCACATGCAAGACTGAAAGTGAGTAATTTCTATTAAGAAGGAAGCATTTTTTTTTTTTTTTTTTTTTTTTTTTTAGTTACAAATTTTAGCATTACCTTAACCAGTACAAGTTTTTGGGACAGCATCTATCCAGCACAGTGTGGTGAGAGAAACCAGAACACAAAAAGATGGATGTGTGTGTGTGCAGTTATGAGGGCAGGGGTAGCTAGGGTACAGGACCTTTAGGCTCCTATTTTGCATCTGTACTGGAGCTTGAAGTCTGCACAGCTCCCCATCAGGGAGGAGAGATGGATCTGAAGTGACAGAGAATGAGGGGAGATAGGACAGGGCCTTCCAGGTCTCCCACTTGTAGGATGTGGCTATCTGAAAAGAGAAGGGGATATCTTCATCTTGGAAGTGAGTACGAGCATCTAGCCTTGGCACTGAAGAAGCAGAGGTAGCATCTAGCAGGGTGTGGGAGCTCAGGGTACAGTGGGAGCTCCCATTCTGGACTCCAGGGTGAGATAAAAGGTGAACAGCGCTCAGCACCCAGAGCAGCCACGCCTGGTGCCTGTGCCTCTGCTCCAGCCTCAGAACTTAAAGGTCTGGATTTCGCTTCATGTCCACCTTCCAAACACCATACATGAAGCCTCTGTCGCCTCCTGCTAACTCAGAAAGTATGGTGTCATGTTGGATTTCATGCATCAGCTTGGCCACACCCTGCTGCACAACTCCAACTAATCTATAAATTCTCCTCTTAGCTGAGTTGGCACAGCATAAAGCCCCCACACAGGGCTGCCCCGTCCTGACTAGACTTAATACCTGCTAATAGGAACAAATCTCAGGAATTGGAAAAATGAAAGTGGGTCTAATACACATTCATGTTTAATCTCTTCAAATCCTTCTAGTTAGCCTCTGGCAGGAATCACACACGAAATCATACCCTCAAGGATTTGTCAGAATAAGCCTGCTCTGTGTCTACTTAAAAACGAGGTGGGTTCGATTCTAATCGGGAATGTGCTCTTTTCTCTTTCCTCCTGTAGATGCCAGAAAACATGTCAATACTTGGATTGGCTGAGGAATTGCATTAACTATTCTTAACAGCTGTGTTTTAAAAAGGAGGGCTCTGAAACACAAATGGTTGATATTTTGAATTAAGGAATAACTAAAAACAGTAATAATTTATTTCATATGCTGTTTATAGGTAACTTACACATACGTTGTACACGGTAGCATATATTTAAAGGGGAGTTAGAAAAGAATTAATATGCAGTAGCTGAATAGCCCTTGGAATTAATCTAAAATGCAGGCCACTACGGTGTCCAAAGTGTTTGAGTTGGCGGCACACTTGGCTTCCAGGAAGGTTCAGTCAGTGTTTCCATGAAGACCCTCCCTCCCCACAAGAATGCTCATGGTAGGTATCTGACTCAGCACAGCCTTCCTTCCACTCCAGTGTGGACCTAGAATCCCTTGTATCAAAACAGCATAGGCTCCCAACTGATAGAAGTTACACTTGCGGTAACAGCTCCCCTTTCTTTCTTTCTTTTTTTTTGAGACGGAGTTTCGCTCTTGTTACCCAGGCTGGAATGCAATGGCGCGATCTCGGCTCACCGCAACCTCCGCCTCCTGGGCTCAGGTAATTCTCCTGCCTCAGCCTCCTGAGTAGCTGGGATTACAGGCACGCGCCACCATGCCCGGCTAATTTTTTGTATTTTTAGTAGAGACGGGATTTCACCATGTTGACCAGGATGGTCTCGATCTCTTGACCTCGTGATCCACCCGCCTCGGCCTCCCAAAGTGCTGGGATTACAAGCTTGAGCCACCGCGCCCGGCCAACAGCTCCCCTTTCAAATTCCATGTTGTTTCAAGCGCTGTCTTCAACTCAGAAAAGGTAATTTAATCAGTTGTATAATTCAAGTTGACCGTAAGATAGAGCAGACACATCGCTCAGGTGGAGTACACTGTGCAATCGGAATGAGGAATGCCCTCACTTTGCCTCAGTGATGGCTCTTCCAGGACTCTGCTCATCACGTGCTCTGCCCAGACGCACCCAATGAAAGCATTAGGAGAGGAGTTCCATGTGGCCCGAGCATTAATGTGTTTTCCTTTAGAGATAAAAACGTATTAATTTATTAATGAATAAATTAATTAAGGGCTCGAGATTCCTTTATAAATGTCTATATTCTTTAGTAGTACAAAACTTTATGCTTAACAGAAAATCAAATCGAGTTGCTGGTGGGGCCAACATTCTTTCATTAAATGTGGAAGCTGAAAAAGTCAACCATCTGAATGGAAGATGAGGAGAGGAAGCACCTTTGAAAGGGTAAGGAAGCCCTGCATGAGCCTATCCTACACCCACACTACCGTGAGAAAAAAGGTCAGACTTTCTTTAATTTTACGGTATTTTAAATGCTAAAACATTTTCAGGTTTATTTTCTAATTGCTGCTATTAGAAATTTAATTCTGTTAATTGATTTTCTATCCTGCAGCAAAATTGAGCTCACCAATTTTAGTAACTTCTTTATGACAATCATGCCTTCTGTGGACAAAGAACCACTTCCTTCTCCCTTTGCATGGGTGTCTTTATTACCCTTCCTTGCATCATTATACTGGCTAATATCTTCAAACAAATCTTGAAGGAAGCATCCATCCACCCATCCTTTTTCCTGACCTTATAGAAAAAGCATCCAATCTTTCACATCAAGTTCAAGTTAACTTTTCATGGTTGCCATTTCTTAGGTTTATGGAGTTCCTTTGTCCTCCTAGCTTGCTGAAAAATTTCATAAGGAAAGAATGTAACATTTTATCAAATGTTTTTTCAGCAGCTTCTGATTGGAGCTGGGCATGGTGGCTAATGCCTGTAATCCAGCACTTTGGGAGGCTGAGGCAGGGGGATCACAAGGTCAGGAAATCGAGACCATCCTGGCTAACACGGTGAAACCCCATCTCTGCTAAAATACAAAAAAATAGCCGGGTGTGGTGGTGTGCACCTGTAGTCCCAGCTACTGGGGATGCTTAGGAGGGAAATCACTTGAACCCAGGAGGTGGAGGCTACAGTGAGCCGAGATCATGCAACTGCACTCTAGCCTGGGCGACAGAGCGAGACTGTATCTCAAAAAAAAAAAAAAAAAAAAAAAAAAAAGAAGAAGAAGAAGAAGAAAAGAAAAAATGAAAAATGGCACTTCCATGCATGAAGCCTGCAGCACTGGAGGCAGCTCTGAGTGAGTCACAGGTGAGCAGTGAGTGAACATGAAGGCCTGGGGCATCCCGGTGCATTCCTGTAGATTTTATAAGCACTGCACATTTAGGCCACACTCAACTTATAAAAAAACAACTTTTCTTTCTTCAGTAATAAAGTAGCCTGAGCTTAATGTAATTTTTTACCTTATAGGCCTTTAAATATTTTAAAACCTTTTGACTCTTTTGTGATAACAATTAAATCAAACACAAGAGAAAATGGTGCAACCAAGAGATGTATGAGGTAAACATGAGAAGCATGAGGCTGCCATCAGCACATGGTGCACAGTTTTACAGTAAACTTCTTATCTTATAAGCAGAAGGAGAACACTCTAGAATAATGATAAGAAGCATAGTCTAGTAAACATATAAACCATTAAGATAGTCACTTATTATCATTATCAGGTGTGATGTGTTGAACATGATTGTATGTGTGGCATTTACATAGACCTGGCAGCACAGTGGGTTTGTCAACACCAGAGACACCACGTATGCACGAGAGTAGTGCGTATGATGCCTGCACCACAGTGTGATGATGGCTACGACCTCGTTGGCGATAGGGATTTTTCAGCTCCATTGTAGTTTTATGGAGCCACGGCCGTCTCTGCAGTCCTTGTATCCTTACGGTTGTTATGCAGTGTGTAATTTTATTTGGAAACTCTGTTAGAAATATGGACGTTCGGAACTCTAAATTAGGATCTTATACGGTTAAGCTTAGGACTTCTAAGCATTAACCCAATAAAAATTAAGGCCAAAGTCCACTCAAGGATTTTACATGAATGTTCATCCCGCATCAGCTTTGTTTACTACAGCCCCAAACCAGAGCTGATTCAAGTGCCCATCAGCAGTGGGGAAACTATGAAACATTTAACATTTCATACAACACAATATTACTCAGGAACAGAAATACATGGGTGGCTAGTAGCCATGAAACAGATACCTCTCATTCGAATGATGAAAGGGCACAGAAGGGGGCTTACTCTCCGCTTCCCTTTCTGTGACGTTCAAGGTCCACACGACTGACTAAGCAGCGATGGAGACCTATGCAGTGGCTGCCTCTGGAAGGTGAACTTTGGGAAGGCCTTGAGGGAACTTGTGGGGAGACGGAAATATTTTCTATCTTGATTTTAATGATGTTGACCCATGGGGCATATTTGTTTGAACTTGTTGAATTGTACAATTAAGGTCAGTACTTCTTGCTCTATGTAAATTTTGCCTTAATTAAGGTTAGTCTTAATATCCACTCACGTGTTCTAAAATGCCTGTTTGAGGAAAGGATTCAACAGTGCCTGTTGATACTATTGCCATTATTGAGTGTCTCTCTGCAGGACACTCTTTGCTGAAATCTGCTTCTGTGTATCTGCTCTCAGCATCTCTCAAGAATATTCTTTCACAAATGAAATTTATCCACTAAGCAAGCCTTTACTAAATGTACTCAATGTGTGTAATGCTTGAGTCACATATTCCATTGCACCACTCACAAATGCACATACACATTCAATGTTCAAATTCTTTGCTATTGTAGAAAGGTTTTTTTCTAACGAAGTCTTACTTGTGCACTTTAACGTGAACATTAATACATGAAGAGGGAGTAAATTTCTGACAAGGTAACTACACATTTGTTGTAAAACTCCTGAATTGACCACTTTCACTGATCTCAGTGAAGTGTATTTTAGTTAAAGGTGGCGTTCAAGTTACAAGACTCGAGACGGCATGGTGGCTCTAACATCGCCTGAGGAGCTTTCCGCCTTCGAATCCAACATTTACCACTTCCTAAACATCCAGTCTCCAACAAATTCCTTGACATGTCTATGGCTCACTCAAATTGCTTATCTGAAAAATGAGGATAATAATAGTAAGTTTGTTGTAACATTGAGAAAAATGAGTAAATGCATGTAAACAGTACCGTGCTGGTGGTATAGAAGGCTCTCAATTGATATCAGCTTTTTTATTCTAATCAGTTTACTTATTTGATAATCAAAGAAAGGGATACTGTATAATAGATGAGATATCCTTAACCTTACCAAAATTAATCTATTTTAACTCAAAAGTTAGCATCATGTAAAAACAGGCAACAGGCATGAACAATTCGAATCTGGATCTAAACAAGATACACATTATTTTTTATTAATATTTATATTATTTATCTTTATCCTGAGGAAATGAGCCTCAACAAATGTGTAAGAGAGGAAAGCATACAATTTTGACAAAGAGGGTTAAGTATTCACGTTTTGCTGATAATATGATTGTGTGCCTGGAAGATATTCTGGAGTCAACCAAGATTAAAAATAATAAAAACATTTAGTAAGTTAGGAGGATACACATTAATATATAGAAACCAATATTTTTAATATATGAAAATCACAACTGTGGAAATGTAATGAGAGAAAAACTCTCCTTTGCTTGAGCATAAATACTTGAATATGAAGGTCATAGGAATCAGTTAATTATGTTAACAGCAATATTGACAATAAACACGTCACAAAGTGTTTACTACCTACCAGGAACTACTATAAGCACTTTAATCATTTAATACACACAATCTTCCTGTGAGAAAGACCCTGATATTTTCTCCGTTTTCCATGTGAGCAATTGAGACATATAAAACTTAATTAGTTCACCCAATATCCCATACCTATAAACTGTTTGCAATGGAATTTGAATCCAAGGGTGGCGTTTGAGGCTAGTTCTTATCCATTAAACTACCTTTATACATCTATTCTTAATATGTACATGATCAATATGAAGGAAATCCTTGACATTAGTAGAACTAGATGGATTTGTAGGTGCTCACTGGTCCAAGTGGTGTCTCCTTCGCTCTGCAGACTGTCGGCCCTCTGCATCCCAAGCTAGGTGCCTCTTCTAGAGTGGAAACCAGGCCAGAAGAACAGCAGCTCTGCTACCCTCTTAATTTTATTATCTTCAGAATCTTATATGGGTAATTCTTGAATATTATATTAATTCTCCAATTCCTTGATATAGTCTTATAATTTATTTTGTTCAGATTTTCTTGTTTCAGTGTGAAATTTGTCCTAATTTCTTGATTTCTTTGTCCTCAGTTACAAAACCTGAAAGTCCTACGTTATACTTCTGAGTACTAGAATTTCTGCACTATTAAAAGTGATAAGTTTATTCCACAGTAATACTTCAAGTGACTTTATTACTCTTTTGCAACATTTTCCTGTTTATATAGGAGCATTCGCTGCTGTGTGACTATGTAACATGCCCAGTTGGAAAAGCTGCTGCAGATCCTGATGCACATGCAATGTTTTTGGTTGACATACGCGCACCACATTGCACACAATCCTCCATCTGGTAGAACTGATATCAACAATATGTGTTCTTACTTTGTAAAAAAGTACAAGGATACTGTGTATGTGTGTAAGAGGCAGGATCCAGGAAAAAGCCATGAGCCCACCTCAGAAATGATCCAAAGCTTGAAGCTGGTTTTGACTCCTTATGCACAGAGGAAAATAACATTCCAGGGAGAAGCAACTACACAAGCAAAATCTTGCGGTCTTTTACAATGGTGCATTAAAGAAGACCTAATTATGTACCTTCTTCCCTGAGATCCGATCCCTGTACCCTCTCCCTTTGCTGTTTTCAGAAGTGGAGCTCAGCCCTGGAGTTTTCCTGCTGGAGCTGGCCTGTGACCTGGAGCACAGGTGGCCACAAATGCTCTGGGCTCATGCATCTTGGCCTCCAACCTCCTCAGGAGTCTGAACTTGTAAGTTTTCGCTATGTTGTCAGCTCTGATGCCTTCAGGAAGATTTCTAAATACACTGTTTTTCAGTGATTCTAGCTTTCCTCATGACGGGGAATGGTTTACAGTAAGTAGCTTCCAACAATGAGAACTGGAAATCCCGAGCCACATTGAGGGCCTCCCAGAGACAAGAATGTGTCTTACCCATCACTGTGTGCACACTGCAGATGGCAGATGGGGCCCACAGGAAGGCTTTGCTCCATAGTCAACTGAGTGAAACCTTGCAAGGTTTAACAGAATCAAGGAGAAATGTCTAAGTCAATGAGTTGTGACTTTCACCGTAGTTTTACTTCATGATTTTAGTATTATTTCATATTAAATTCAAATAGTTATAAAATAGACAAAACCATAAGAAATGATTTTGAAATATGATTGTAAAGTATTCTCTGGTGATCTGTACATCAATAACAAGATAAAACTAGAACTAAAAAATGTTGTGGCCTGGTTCAAGCGGCTTGTTTAATGATTCTATGGACTACGGGGATTTGGGGGATTGGGAACTGTTTTGGGGATTGGGAACTGTTTCTGTAGTCAGATAAGAATGACTTTCCCCACCCTCGGTGAGGGCGGGAAGAGGTGCTTTCACATGACAAGCACGGTTTAACAGAATGCAGTTTCTGAAAGCCAAATTTGAACTGTAGATGTGAGTATTAGCATTTATGTAACTTGGGCATAAAGGATCAATCAAGCACATATGGATCAAACATTTGCTGTTGACGAAGAGCACACGGCCAGTTTTCACAGGTGCCAGCTCCATTTGGCACTGGAACTGTCACCAGGGCCCTCCTGCTTCCCAGCAGCCTCTCCAGCCCTGGAGACTCAAAGGGCATGAATGCACCGTTGGACCCAGAAACTATTCCATGACCCTGAAATTAGCCTCAGAGCACACTCTGTATCAGCCATTTGAAAGTAAGATGCTCGAAGATGATCCAAGTGCAGGTTGGCCGAAGGTAATCCTCAGAGGAACATCCGATGAATGAAAAGGACAGAAGAAAAAACACACACCAAATTTCCTTGCAATTTCTCCCGACTCCTTTGTTCTCCTTCATGTTTCAAGGTTGACAGGCGCTTGGAAAGATGCTTCTGTCAAATCTATTTCTGTGGCAGCATGGCCTTGTGTTATGTACCTGTGAAGCGGGTGGGCCAATGACAAGCTGTGAAGATGGGGGTTTTCAATCACTCCCCAGTGGGCACTATCGACCTGTAACACAAATGTAAATAATGTTTCCTAACTTTTGTAGTTTCAAAGAATTCCTGGCCAATGCATGGAATGATGATCCTAGGTAAGAGATTTAAAGAGTGACTGAGATTCCAGGGAACTGATATGAGTGATGAGAAACATGGTGGAATTATTACATTGGGATAAACATAAACTCTCATGTGAAAACAAAGCAAGATGCATTTCTAAGTGAAGGAGAAGCATGGACGTGTGAAAAATCACATGGCGGCTTTGTGTATCCCCAAGACCAAAATGAGCCAAATCCGTTACCTGGCTCCAGGAAAGGCTGATGTGCAACCACATTCACTGTCGGGGGCACCCATGTTTAGCATCTACAGATCATAAGGCAGTGTGGCACCACCATGTGTATGATAGAACAATTTTGATGTAGGGGCATAGAGGAGATGCATTCTTAATGGCAGTGGGGTTTTCCAAGTCAGTTATGACTGTGAAATTTAGGTCAGTCATGCTTAAAGGACATCCTTGTGAACTCTGTATCGGAAGCAATCCTATCACACATGGCTGAAAAAACGTGGCTGTCAGACAGGTGGCCCAGCCACACAGCATAAGCAACTATGTCACCTGCAAACTATTGATTGAACTTAGGAAGACAAATCTTTGATGGCAACTGATGGCAAGGTAAAAAAATGTTCTTTTAAAATTTCACAAGCTCATTTTTGTTATGGATTAGAGAGTACTTACATTGCAGGAAAAAAGTGTTATATACTAAATTTAGAAGAAATTGTGGGGGCAGTGGTCCCTCGAGTAGGGTAACAAAACTTACTTTGAAGCTTATGGGGGTGAGTGTCATTGGAGCAGGTAGAGAAATCCCATCAAGGGAGGCAGGGGCTCATTTTACCTCTTTGGGAAGGGATTAAAAAGCGACATGCTGCTCCACAGTGATCTGTTTCGTTTTCTTTAAAGGAGAACAGTTTGAAATATGAGTCATAAGATCCAAAAAGGTAATCTAAAACTTCAAATGCATGAATCATTCAGGTCATGGGTGAAGACCATATTTAAAATCATCTGTTGATTTTATGTGTGTTGCAATAAATATAATCTACATGTGGACTATGTATCTTACACCTAGATTTATCTCTTTTTTTATTCCAAAATAAGCCTATGGATGATGACTATGTTATCATTCACCTGGAGGCAGGTTTTATTATTATTGAAATTCTGTCTAGGGATTATTGAGATTGTGCCTAATTCATTTGTGTGCTATCACGTAGAAACCTTCATTAACTGAATTCAGAAGCAGAGAAGTCACAACCATGGTGAAATTCAATAAGTAAGGATATAAAATTTGACATATCCCTTGCAGCTGATATGCAGCAAAATTATGGTATACATTATCTTAGGGATCTGGTTAAAAGCCCCACCCTGGTATCTGGTGATGGATATAATTAATAAAGTCAATCATAAATAATTATATATAGACCTTAAATGCAAGTGAGCTTTTCTTTCTGTTGGATTGCCACATACTATTGTTAATAAATCAGACTTGAAGATTGCTTTTAAACCACAGCACATTGCTAATAACTATACAAACACAGTCATAAACCAACAAGGAAAGTAAAGTAAAAAAAAAAGAAAAAAATTATTACTGAAGTATCAATCTTTTGTTTTGGAATTCAAAGTAAATGCAAGAGTTCTGAGATGGGCCAGTTTGGGTCCAAAAATTAAAGAAGGGACATGTATTAATTCACTTGATGTGGACATATGTTTACTTTTCACTTAATACACACCATCTCTTAATAAGAGTATCAAACAATAAAGGAAAAATATTGAAAATGGATTCAAATTCTAAAAGACTTTTTAGGCAATTTGAGTATTTTGCAGTTAATTATGGTAATAACTTGAAAGGCAACATTTGCATTGTTTACGAAAGTACCATACTCCTTACAATAAAATTGTCTGTGATGTTTATAAGAGCATATTTTAGAGTCTCCAAAGTTTGATCCTCAGATTTCTGGTTGCAGCCAACAGCCATTCATGGTGAGAATTACTTTTATAGTAAAACCAGAATATTGACTTTGCTGATTATTGGCACCAGGCAGAGTTTCTAGACACAATTTTATGGATTCGTTTTAATTTTAAGAATGTGTGTCTGCAGTGATTCAGATTGTCAGTGTCATGGCATCTTAGTTTTACTTTTTGTCAGAATGACATAGTAGCCACCAGTGGAGGACAGCCAGGAGCAGCACAGTCACTTCTGCCTGTTGCTCTGGCACCAACCCAGGCAGCTCTGCTGTGGCTTCTCCTGGGCATTAGTTGGCCTGTGTCACATTGTCAGAACAGGTGGCTGCTGTGTGGTGCCATCGAGTCCCTGCTAGTTCCCCTTCTCCTGGTAGGGTCACCCGTTGCCCAAGGAAGCCCATCTACCTGGCAGGTGACCTGGAGGAGTAGCTTCCCCGAGGACCCTTAGGCTTGGCCTGTGAGTGTCCAAATCCACGACTCCTAAGCACCCTGGACACCCTCCAAGTGTGGGTTTTCTCGCATTGATAATTGTTTCAATGCTGTAAATGTGAAGCTGGTGCCATAGGAGAAATCAAGGCAGTAGGACCAGACCAGGAGTCACAGTGCTCTTCAGCCCAGCTGATGCACTTTTCAAACAACACAGTGTCTGTCATGATTTCACAGAGCGTGAGAAAGTCAAGATGGTGGTGCCCTTCAGGTCAGCTGCCGCAGTCTGCACTTCTCCTCAGCTGTGTCTAAGCTATGGTTCGTCCTGTTTCTTGAACTGAGTTTAGTCAGCACTTTTTATTTCTACCTTACATACATGTTTTTACTAATTCATTTTGAATAACCTCATCAAAAACTGTTGATTATTTTTATGGTGGGATTTTATAGAACTGCCATTACAAAAGAAAACATTTTTTATTGCAGAAATCATAATAGTTAAGATTCTAAATTTAGAAATGATTATTTGGAATAATACTATTGTATTACATTTCAAAAACAAATGCATTTTCCTGCTTCACAAAATTGTTACTCAGTGTTTTCCATAAATTTATGAAAAATGAAATTCACATAACATTACATAGAAAAATACATGTAAATCTTTTGAGCTCCTACTACTTAGTCAGAACCTATTCTAAGTGTTTCATTGATATTATCTAACTTAACCAAATAGCCATGAAACCAATTCATAGCAAAATTAGAGGTAAGGTAATGTGAGAAAATACAGAGGCATGCTCATTTCCCATTACACACTGCTATTAAAGGAAAAGTGGTCATTTAAGCAATCGTTTACATATCTTTGTTATTTCAAAAAGGGGTCTTGATTTTCATATTCAAGATGGAGTGATCAGACTCAACTTTCATAGAGAAATGCTGTCCCACTGCAAACACGTTTCTGTTTTCCATGCACCCATCTGATCAGTGCATCAACCTGGGAAAAGCTCTGTACCGTGAACAGGGAGACAAATTCATTGATTCTCGTTGTCAAGTTATAAACATGGGGCCATCTGAAGCAATTTTTAAAATGTCACTTGGTGGAAGTTAGAAAATAAAGCTATAATTACTGTGGCAATGTCAGGGAAAGGGGCTTAGAGCTGTCAAAATAAGGCAGTGAGCTCTGGGCTGCAGGGGATTGAAGCAGCTTCCCGTGCAGCTCCCAGACTGCTCACTTGCCCTGGCTTATGACAAGCCATGTCCTGGGCTTGGGTCAGCGGTGGAGAGATGGCCCTGGCACAGTCAGGGCCTAGGAGTCCTCTTAGCAGAACTCCACTATCCTCAGACTGTGGACAATCTCTTATATGCATATGGATGACATTTTCTATTGACTGTGTTCAGTGACACTGGGAGCTAATTTCCATATTAAGACGCCACTGCCTTGCAAGAGAAACTGTCCTGGAGTTCCTGGGAGTGCTAAAAAAGAACCCAGTTAAGGTGAAATATAAGCAGGAGTATTCCTGATACATATTTTTAGGGCAAGCTTTCTTCCTCAAAACACAATGAGGAATTGTGTTTTATAATTTTGCACTTAAAACTGTTGTCTCATACTGATCTGCTACTAAGTATATTTATATTAATATTAGCATCTGCAGGGAAAATGCAATATCATAAACATGAAAAATTCATAACCCATGTCATTGCTAATAAAGACCCTATAACCAGAACGCTGAAAATATTCACAATAGAGAAAATAAATTAATATTTTAGTGAAACTGGAGAATGGAAGTACGTTTGAGATCATGTTATAATCAGTGGTCATGTTTTATGATTAGGTTGAAAAGTTTACTGTTGTCAAAACTTGCTCAAATAGTAAAGAAATGTCTCTAATAATTGCATTTGACAATTTAAACTCAATTGTAGTGTATTAAAAAATTGTTTCCAGGGAGGTCTTGAAAATAGTTTGTGCCTAATAGGAAGGATAGCATAATTTTAAATGATGGGTAGGATACTTTAAAAATTTTTCTGCATATTAAAACATTTAAATTATTAGGATTAAGAAACAGACAGTTGAAATACAATTTGGTTTAAATTATGGGCACATGGAATTTGAAATGCAAGGAGGGAAAAAGCTCATTTTTTATAGCCTGGTCTCTTTAGGAATGGTTTTAAATAAGATTTATAGTGAACGTTTTCATTGTGAAATGTTAATAAAGTATCAGATATTTGAAAGATTTAATAGAAGATAAACGACGTGCCTTGTTTGTTGAGCCCACCAGTTAAAACTTTATTTCTGTTGGGTAAACGTTTATGGAGTTTCTACTCTGTATTCAGCTTGCATTGCTGTGAGAATTCAAAGATGCATGATCAGTTGTTCTTGACCTCAAACCCCTCATAAGTCAGTGCAGGGAAGGACCCAGGATGGGGGCTGGAGAGGGCAGGTGGGCGGGCGGGGGCCATGGATGCTGAGAGGGGCACGCAGGGCTGTTATCCACTGCAGTGGACAAGGGAAGGCACGTATCCAGGTATAGGTGGTGATATAGAACACCAACACAATCATTCCATCTGGATGCTTCCTTCAGTCCCCCATGGGGACTCACTGATATTTATTCAGACATTCTGTGTGCCTGCTTCACATGTCTGCTGTGAACACTGCAAGTCTGCCTGGGGCTTGCTAAGGACACGTGTTCTGCCTCAGAGTGGAGGCTTCTCAGCATTGTGGGCCGATGTGCATGTGACTTCTCCACGCTGGCCTCACTCCTTAGTGTGGGGCAGCAGGACCCGGCGTCTAATCCAATCATCATGTTGGTCTTTTGGGGAGGTTTAGGATAGAGATTATGGTGTCAGCTTCATGGACAAAAAGCTGGGGTTCTGGGAGACTACAGTGACAGAATCAGCATTTCAGTAACTGTCTTCTGACCACCTTTCTGCCAATTTGTCCATTTGAGTTATTGAAGTCTCTTAAGGAAAGCATAAACAAGAAATTAAAATAAAGTTCTCTACTGGAGTCCTGTACCACTGTTGGTAGATAAACAGGCTTTATACTTTGAAGAGGCTGATCATATGAACTCTCACTTTTGCAAACATTTAGTGTTGTTTTGTTTTGTCTTTTTGTCTCTCCCTCCTGTTACTGCTGTTCTGATCATTAGAATGGTATAACTGTTGCTCATGATAATTTCCTATCAGGAGAAATTTAGTGACATCTGAACCTGGAAAGTCTTGAAACAAATCTCCAACAGCACAAAGTTTCGGAAAGACAGGCTGCCCTCTGCACAGGTGAAGAGAAGTCCCTGGGGCTGCCTTGGGACTGTGTGCCTCTCTATTCATGAAAAACAGAATGATTTAGAGCCAGAATATGGAACATCCTGATCTGGCCCTTCCCTGTGGCCCCATCACAGCCCACAGCCCCCTTGCTGGTTCCCATTCTGCCCCTGTGGAAGATTGCAGAAACCACAGATCCTTGCCAGCAGTCTCACCAGTGCCCATAGGGCTTTCTCACTGCTGCTAAAGGGCCTCCCTGGAACTAGCATATTACCCCCCACTGCCCTGCTGCTTCCTGCAAGTACACCTCAAATAGATGTAGTTGAGTCTTGCTGTCAGGGTCTGATTTCAACAGAAATTTAAAGAAGGTACACACGGCACATTTTTAGAAGATTTTCAATGAGCCACAGGACCACGTGGGCTCATGCAAAGGTGAATGGTATCTTTCAGAAACCCAGATGTGCACCATATCTTCAGGACTGAAGATCATGGATTGATGTTGATTACCTGATCCTTCTCTCAGTCTCAACTGCATTTGCCCCTGGAGGACCTTAAGAGTTTTGCTTTTCAGAGACAGAGAAAAGGAAAGACAGAATGACAGAGACAGAGAGACAGAGAGATGGAGAAACAGAGAGACAGATACAGAAAGACAGATACAGAGAGACAGAGAGAGATGGTGCATTAGTCTATTCTCACATGGCTAATAAAGACATACTTGAGACAGGGTAATTTATAAAGGAAAGAGGTTTAATGCACTCACAGTTCCCCACGGCTGGGGAGGCCTCATAATCATGGTGGGAGGCAAAGGAGAAGCAAAGTCACATCTTAAGTGGCTGCAGCAAAAGAGTTCATGCAGGGAAACTCCCATTTATAAATCCATTGGATCTGGTGAGCCTTATTCACTACCATGAGAACAGTATGGGGGAAACCATCCTCATGATTCAATTATCTCCAACTGATCCCACCGTTGTCAACATGGAGATTATTACAATTCAAGGTGAGATTGGGGTGGAGACACAGCCAAACCGTATCAGATGGAGACAGAGAAACAGAGATGGAGAGGCAGAGACAGAGAGAGAGAGAGAGAAAGGCAAAAATGTAATTTATATTTTCTTATCCAGGATGCAGATTTCACAAATACCACTTTCCTCCCTCACTGTCAGCAAGAGGAAGCAGCCTTCCTCCTCCATACTTTCTTGTCCCAGCTTAGACCACAGGGGGTTTTGTCATTTACCAAACACACCAAGATGCTTTCTGCCTCTAGACCCCATTTTCCATTCCCTGCCTATGGGATTCATTTTCTAAAGAGGCCTTTCATGTCTGGGCAGCATAGCCATTGGCCTGCCTCCATCCACCAGGGTGCTTGTCCTGGGAGGGAGCCCTTTGCAGCCTTGGTTGGGCCTGATGTCTCACCTTCCTCCCAGCAGGGAAGCCACCCACGTGAGGGCAGCCTCGGCATGAACAGTGTGCATGCCAAGTGCCCCCAACAGTGCTGGCCTCTGTGCTGGGCTCTGTAGTACTGTGTTGAAGAGATGGATAGTTAAGTGAGACTTTTCTAAAAGAGTAACAGAACGTCATGGAGTACACTGTTCAATCCTTTAAGTCACCTGTTTAAAAATAGGAGGGCGCCGGGCGCGGTGGCTCACGCCTGTCATCCCAGCACTTTGGGAGGCCGAGGTGGGTGGATCACGAGGTCAAGAGATCGAGACCATCCTGGTCAACATGGTGAAACCCCGTCTCTACTAAAAATACAAAAAATTAGCTGGGCATGGTGGCGTGTGCCTGTAATCCCAGCTACTCAGGAGGCTGAGGCAGGAGAATTGCCTGAACCCAGCAGGCGGAGGTTGCGGTGAGCTGAGATCGCGCCATTGCACTCCAGCCTGGGTAACAAGAGCGAAACTCCGTCTCGAAAAAAAAAAAGAAAAAAAAAAAAAAAAAAAGGAGGGCCCCACATTGCTTGATGCCAATCCATAAAGACACATCACACAGAAGTCAACATAGGACTTTCCTGAGAACTGCTGGCCTGGCCTCCCCTCCTCAACTGCCTGGCTTCTTTAAAGCAGAATTCCCTCCTCCTTCTGAGGTTATTGCACCAAGGTCAAAGACTGAGTGGTGACTGGTTTCTCTGAGGATATTTTACCAAGTTCACATAACGAGTGGCACCCACGGCTTCTCTGAGGAGATGACTCTGAGTTAACAGACTGAGTCCTGCCCAGTTTCTCTGAGGAGACTGCACCGAGTTCACGGACTGAGTTGCACCTTGGTCCTTAGAGGAGATCGCAACGAGGTCACAGACCGAAGGTGCCTGACTTCTGAGGAGAATGCCCCAAATTCACACGCCAAGCTGTGCCCAGTTTGTCTTAGGAGATCGCGCCGAGTTCACAGACCCAGTGGTTCCCGGCTTCTCTGAGGGCACTGCACGAGTTCACAGACCGAGTGGGGCGCGGCTCCTCTAGGGAGTTTTTTCCGAGTTCAGAGACAAACTGGTGCCGGCCTTTCTGAGGAGCAAGCCCCAAAATCACACACCGAGTGGTGCCTGGCTTCTCTGAGGAGATCGTTCCGAGGTCACAGACCGAGTGGTGACGGCCTCTCTGAGGAGAAAGCCCCAAATTCACACACCGAGCGGAGCCCGTATTCTCCGAGGAGACTGCATGAGTTCACAGACCGAGTAGAGCGCGGCTTCTCTGACGAGATGGTTCCAAAGTCCCAGACCAAGCGGTGCCGGCTTCTCGGAGGAGACTGCACGAATTCACCGACCCAGCGGGGCGCGGCTTCTCTGAGGAGACCGTTCTGAGGTCACAGACGGAGTGTTTCCGGCTTCTCTGAGGAGACCGTTCTGAGGTCACAGACGAAGTGTTTCCGGCTTCTCTGAGGAGACCGTTCTGAGGTCACAGACCGAGTGTTTCCGGCTTCTCTGAGGAGACCGTTCTGAGGTCACAGACCGAGTGTTTCCGGCTTCTCTGAGGAGACCGTTCTGAGGTCACAGACGGAGTGTTTCCGGCTTCTCTGAGGAGACCGTTCTGAGGTCACAGACCGAGTGTTTCCGGCTTCTCTGAGGAGACCGTTCTGAGGTCACAGACGAAGTGTTTCCGGCTTCTCTGAGGAGACCGTTCTGAGGTCACAGACCGAGTGTTTCCGGCTTCTCTGAGGAGACCGTTCTGAGGTCACAGACGGAGTGTTTCCGGCTTCTCTGAGGAGACCGTTCTGAGGTCACAGACCGAGTGTTTCCGGCTTCTCTGAGGAGACCGTTCTGAGGTCACAGACGGAGTGTTTCCGGCTTCTCTGAGGAGACCGTTCTGAGGTCACAGACCGAGTGTTTCCGGCTTCTCTGAGGAGACCGTTCTGAGGTCACAGACGGAGTGTTTCCGGCTTCTCTGAGGAGACCGTTCTGAGGTCACAGACGAAGTGTTTCCGGCTTCTCTGAGGAGAAAGCCCCAAATTCACACACCGAGTGGTGCGCGGCTTCTCCGAGGAGATTGTTCCAAAGTCCCAGACCAAGTGGTGCCGGCTTCTCTGAGGAGACCGCAGGAGTCCAGGGCCAGAGCGGGCTGGGGCTTCTCTGAGGAGACCGTTCTGAGGTCACAGACCAGGTGGTGCCGGCTTCTCTGAGGAGAAATCCCCAAACTCACACAAGGCGTGGAGCCGGGCCTCTCTGAGGAGACCGCACGAGTTCCCAGGCCGAGGGGGGCCTGCCTTCTCTGGGGAAATGGTCCCAAAGTCCCAGCACGGCTGGCGCCAGCTTCTCCGAGGGCAATGCACCAAATTCACACACCGAGCGGTGCCCAGCTTCTCTGAGGAGACGGTTCCAAAGCCCCAGACCAAGCGGTGCTGGCTTTTCTGAGAAGAAGGAGCCAAATTCACACCCCGGGCGGTGCCTGGGTTTCATTGCCGAAGTATCCCTTGCCTCGTGGAGTTAAGCTATTGACACGGAGTTACCTTGTAACAGTCCACCTGAATTGTGTCTAATTTAATCTCCTGGCCTGCAACAATTAATAAATAATGCTTCCGTGTAACCTTTTATTGTTAAGACAGCTTCCGGCTACTCAAAGTTACATTACGTGACTTAAAAGAAGTACTGAATAGAGAGAAATCGCTACACAGTATTGTGATTTAACTTTGTTGCCTGTCGACAACTACCAGGCAGAAAGAAACATGACTGAGGGATTCTGAATTCCTGCAGGATGTTGAGAGCAAAGCGACACTATTAATTATTGCATGATTCCAAAGTTATTTAAGGTTGGGATGGATATGTTCATGTTTTGGAATGACTTTTGAAATTTAAAAAAAAAAGTTTATTATCCAGTATTTTAAATCTCCTTTAAGGCATGAAAACTTTTAATAGAAATAATTTATATTTCAAACACCAAAACCATTTTCAATATTTATAACTTAAATATCTTGCAAAATTATAAAATAAGAGTGGGATCAGGAAAATAGTTAATGTATTTCTAACTTTGAATCATTTTTAAATATGTTTACTTAGAGATCAATGAGCTCCACAGAAATTCTCTCTCAAGATAGTCAAAGCTTTGAAGATATTATGGGCTATGAGGCTTGGTGAAATGTGCACTACCTGTTCAATTACAGACCTGGTTCTCTAACAGGTCCTCATTGAAAAATATTGATTTCATTTTCCAGCCCTCACATTCATCTCATACCATCAAAAGGTGGTAACTTCTGCAGCTGTTTTCAGAAAAAATGCCAACAAATGCAAAGCAAATCACTGTTTTTGATGAGATTTGAGGCAGTAATTCTTAGGCCCCCAAGAAGACCTAGAGTAATTGTGGGTGACATTTATCTTTAAAAGTATTTCCTAAAGTGTATGATAATTTTTGCAAAGTAAGTGAAACATTTAATGTTCAGTTATTATAATAAAATATAAAATATGTGCATAAAATGGAACACAATCACAGACATACAATGGTGTTGGAAATGGAAATAGAGCTATTAACATTTAGGATTAGTGATTGTAAACAGTGGTGTGTTTTGACAGTAGCTTTGTTTACCTTTCTCTTTTTAAGAATGTTGCTTTTGTTCTTTTTTTCTTTTGGCTCTTCAGAATATTTACTCATTTTTCACTTAGCTTATGAAAGGGGAAGTGACTACTGAATTTTAAAATGAACTTTTAGAAATGTTGAAGTCTTTCAAAAGTTACTGAACATCTATTATATGCTAACTTCTGAAAAATGAATTTAAATTAGGTATGATGTTTACTATTACATTTCTGTTTCTAGTACACAGACATATATACATAAGTATATGTCTCCGTGTGTGTGTGTGTGTGT
This sequence comes from Saimiri boliviensis, assembly GCF_048565385.1. Lineage (NCBI taxonomy): Eukaryota > Metazoa > Chordata > Mammalia > Primates > Cebidae > Saimiri > Saimiri boliviensis. Next base: position 111,586,816 of record NC_133461.1, on the reverse strand, counting down.
GTGTGTGTGTGTGTGTGTATGATCACTCATTTCTTTAAACACGTATGTTCATATATATGCGATGTGCTGAGGTGGACCTTTAAGCAATTTACAAATAATGATATATTCAATAGTTCTATACACAAAGAGGCATAAAATATATACACAGACAAAAAGGTTAGCTGGCCGCTCATAGAGTAAGCATTCCAACCAAAGATTTGTTACATAACAGAGAAAACTTTTCAAAACAGAGCTATATCTTATTATGTCTTATATAGCAACTATTTTTCCCCCAAAAGCTGTTTAGGCACCAGTAACAAAATAATTCTCTTCTTCTTTTTCTCTCCTCTATCTCTCTCCCTGATCTACCTCACTGTGATCTCTCCTGAGAGCTAGGGCAAATGAAAGACAGGAAAGCCCCCAAGCCTTGTGGCCTGTGCTGAGGCCACCTCTAGTGTGCAGAAGATACTCGCAAATGCTGTGGCAGGTGCCAGTTCCCCACTAGGTCTGCTCTGGCATGAACAGCAGACAAGGTTCTCCAGAAACGAATTCTACACGGATGAAGGAAAATGCTGGCCAGCAGATTTAAGACTTTGGTTCAAGAAGTTCTCACATGGCTGGGCACGATGTCTTACAGCTGTAATCCCAGCAGTCTGGGAGGCCAAGGCGAGTGGACCACAAGGTTAGGAGTTGAGACCAACCTGGCCCACACGGTGAAACCCTGTCTCTACTAAAAATACAAGAATTAGCCAGGTATGGTGTCACTCGCCTTTAATCTCAACTACTCCAGAGACTGAGGCAGAGATTCGCTTGAACCTGGGAGGCAGAGGTTGCGGTGAGCCAAGAGCTTACTACTGTACTCTAGCCTGGATGACAGAGCGAGACTGTCTCAAAAAACAAAAAGAAAGAAAGAAAGAAAAAAAAAGCTCTCACATTTTAGAGTTTTTGTTGGAGATCTCTGGTGTTGTTGGTTGAGAATAGTTTGGTGGTGGGATTGATGCCAGGCCAGTCACTGAGCTGGGTTGTGGGGGTGCTTTGTTCCTGTGGGATCAGCTCCATGTGCATCTGTTCAGTGCTGGAGGCCCCTGCTTGGTTGGATTATGGGATTCCACTTTTCTCTTTCAAGCTGCGCTTTGCTTTTAAGCTATTGCCTTTCTCCATTGACATCTTGGGCTAAAATGAAATACATTATTTAAATGTTGGTAGATAAACACATATATGTTGTTAAATCAATGAGTTTCTTTGTAATGGTTTCCATGTACACAATCGTCTTTTCCTATAAACCATGTTTATCCAATAGGCACATGGAAGTTTTTCTGTAAATAGAAATTAGGGCTGAGGTTTTGAAAAAATAAAATAAAATAAAAGACATGGCCCTTCATCTTCCTTTCATTTCAGCTTCCAAAAGGACAATCATGTCTCTGTATGTCTGCCTCATAGTGTCCTATATTACTGATACATCTGTCTGAAGTCATATATCTCTGTGTTCCATGCCCTGTCCTTTCATCTTTTCCGAGTCTGCTGGATTCAGCCCACAGTTTATAGGTGTGTTCAGTCACCCCACCCTAACAGTACAGAAACAACAAAATCACTTTCATCTTTTTTAGTCACGCAACCTTCTTTCTAGTTAGCACTTTATTTCTCTCTTTTAAAATCCAGATTTCTTTAAATAAGAGCCAATTGCTATTGTCTGTCTCTATTCCTCAATATCCCCTGATGTATCAACACATAGAAATCGTTTGTTCACTTTAACACAGGAATTGTATCTGCTAATGAATACTCCCAAGACTCCTTAATACAAAATCCAATGGAAGGCATTCGATGTTCTTTGCATACAATCTTGTTGGAGCATACGACTTTCTAAAGCTTCTTTTCTTGAACATTTCTTCTTCTTTGCTTTCAAAGATATACTTCTACTACTTTTGCTGCAATTTATCTGGGTATTACTTTCCTGCCTTTTTAAGTTTCATTGATTTGCAGGAATGGCACAAATGTAAAGCATATACTGTATGAGTTTCTACATACTTATTCACCATAAATCCAGAAAATTAACACACCCAAATCACCCCCAAAATTATTTTCTCATATCCGTCTTCCTTTGCCTCCAACCACAATCTTATTTTCATCACTAAAGATGCATTTGCATTTTCTAAATCTTATTCAAATGCAGTCATACAGCAAGATTCCCTTTTGTGTCTAGCTGCTACACTGACTCTATCTGCTTCGGGATTTATTTGTAGTATTGCAGGTATCAGTAATTTGCTCCATTTTATTTTTAAACAGTATTCTAGTGTATGGATATGTTATGACATTGTAATCCACTTGTTTGTTGATAGATCTTTGGGTTGTTTCCTGGACAATAACTTTTAAGGCTCTCTTTAATAATTGATCTCATTTTTGAAAAATTCCCTTATTATTCCTCCACGTCGACAAGGTTCTGCTTGGTTAATGATCCTATACACTGTAACCCACACTTTTTCATTTGCACAACTGCTGCTTTTCTAGACTGGGAAAGTGATTGAGATGTTACAGTGGAACCCTCAGAGTGTGTGTGAGCACTGCTGAGTTATCTATACCGTGGATAGGGGCCACAGTGCTTCTTGTAATACAGAATGATTGAGGGACTTTAATTCAAACACGTCCAACCCAGTTCCTCTTCTTGTTCTTCCTGTGTGGAGCTGGGTTACTCGATCATGCCACTGTCCTCCAAGTCAGAAGAGCAGTGTGGTTTTGCAAAAGTTGTTTAGGTTAGAAGAGAAACAAGAACATACTTGAGTTGAGATGACCTGGCTTCTGTGTTTTGTAGATTTATTATCTCAGGCAGATTACTTAACATTTTCAACCACTGACCACATCTACCAAATAAGCTTGAATTGTGAGTTGAATTGTCTGGTTAAGTTTATCTCAGGTGTCTTCTATGTGTAATTGATATAGCATCAATTTGTCAGAGGATTACATGAGATAAAGCTTGTGAAAGCATTTTGTAAACCAGGAAGTGACATATACATATGTTAATATTGTTAGAAAGTTGTGGGGAAGAACATGAAGAGAGAACTCCAGCCTAGAGTTAACTTATGAAATTCTAAAATGTAGTCTCTTCATTACATGATTCCAAACTTCTAGAGAAGTGGGACCAGGTGCTGTCTTATTCTGGGAAAGTAGTCTCAACCCAGGCTGCACATTAGAATGCTGTAGAAAGTCTGAAAAAGTCCTGATATCTGGGGTCCAACAGAGACCAATTAATTGAGAATCTTAGGACACAGGCTCACGTTTTCATATGATGATTCTGCCTGGATTCTGCCAAGGCTGTACCCAGCAGAGCTGAGACTATGACTTATCCTGTTCCTATTTCTGTTTGTTATCCTTGGCCTATTTAACAGGTTGGATTTAAGTAGTAGCAAATCTGTAAGATACAACACCAGGCACTCAGTAAATATGAAGTATTCTTCAAAGGTAGACTCCCCCAAACTCTCCCCAGCCGGATTTAGAACCAATCACCCTTGATTGCAGACAGGTCTTACATATTCTTCATATGATCTGAAGCAGAGAGTGAGGCTCTTGGAGAGAGGTGGAAATGCATTGTTGTCTTTGAAAGTTTAATAAGTTTTGGTTGAGGTTAAGATTGTTAAGACTGTTAAATATTCAAACCAGTTTTCTGAAAAGGACTTTTCCATTGAAAGGAAAATTTGAAAGATATTTTAATAATTTCAGTGTTAGCCTCTGGGTAGAATTTTCTTACATTTAATTATGAATTCCCAGGCTATCTTTTCTACTGATATATTCATAACCACATATTCATATCCATAAAAATAAGCAATTATACTTTCTGCCAATGCCTGCCTGAGTAGCTACATGTAGCCTTCCTACTTGATGAAAGATTTCAGCAAATTTAATATAAACACCTCCTTTAAGAGCATCTGAGAAATGAATGAATTAAAGTATGTTAAATTTGCAATGCAACTAAAACTTAGTAGAAATCTTTGTGCTCAACTAAATTATACTTTAAGCTAGAAAACTTTAGGCAAATCAGTATTTAATCCAGAGATTAACACTACATCCTGAAAAAATATATAAAAAACATCTCCTTATATATTTTTTCTGTAAAGTTACACCAAAGCATCATTTAGGAGACCTACACTACAGACATTCTGTGAAATTCTGTGCATATTTTAGTTTTCCTTACTAATAGAAATAGTTATAAAAGTATTTTTTATCTTATTGCCTACATTGCTTTAAATGTGTTTAGCTGTCTCCTTTTAAACACATCCACCCTTTAAATGTGACACAGAATTCACTTACAAAATGCCTTTCCAATGCCTGATTACTTGACTGGAAAAGTAAGTTAGCCAATCACTTTGCTGGAATAGCAGCCCTGCTTCCCTGAAGGAAATAGCTGTCAGGCCACCCTTGGGGATCTCAGAAGAAGGGTGAAGGGGATCACTGTGTTTTTGTATTACAGGCAGTGCTGCCAGGACTCCTAATGTTCATCGAGACATTTTACCTGAGGATTCTCAAAACATAAACTGCATCTCATATAAACCATCTCCTGTGTGGTACGTGTTTCCCAGAGATGTATAGGTCATTTAATAAAGAATTACCTGCTGGCACTTACATTATGTTGTTGGCAGAAAAGTGCCTTATAAATAGGGACCATTTTTACAGTGTAATATCCATAGGGTCCCTTGGGAGCCTGTCTGAAAATAAGGCTATTTCACTACCAGGCATGCTGGCTTTCTGGCAGGTCAGCGGATTCAGCTATGTGAAGTGCTAATTGCTGAATTCCAAGACTGGGACACTCTTTCTGTTACGCAATAGTCTGAGAACTCCACCTTCCTTCTCACAGGCTGTTTATGACTAATCTGCAGTTCCTTATTAGAAAGACGGAGCTTATTCCTAAGGGTGACCTAGATGTGAAAAGCTTACATTTTCCTGCTAATTCTCTAAGTTAGCAAATTCTCTAAGAGCAAGCTCCTGCTAAATCCGTTTAAGCTGGTCTTCCTCTTCCTCAGCTTATTACAGTATTAGAACTTTTGCCAGTGGCACAGATTAAGGGTAGAATGAAAAGTAATGAAAACATTCTCTTTTATAGCTGTCAGGATAAATATCAAAATAAGATATTAAATTAAAAAATAATAATAGGCTAAATAGTTTCTCCCTGAATATAGTGGGAATTTTATCTTTTCTATCATATGACCTCAGAGATGTATGCTCAGTCACACAGGGAGCTGTGTCTTCGTTTTTCACCCAGAGGGTGTCTCATGCCTTGGGTGTACACTCTGTTCCTGAGGGTCTGTCTCACTCTTCAGGCTGAAAATTGACTGCTAATTCACACTCTGTCTCCCTTGAAGGGTCATGCTTGCAGAAGAGCTCAACTGTAGGGCAGGGAAAGAAAATCCTTCTTCTTTCTTTTCTCTGACAGCCCTATCTCAGCTGTCATTCTCCAGGGACCTCTGCTGGGAACTAAATTCCTTGAGGCCATGCCTGTACTTGCAAATACTTCTTAAGCATCTTCAAATGTGTTAGAAACAAAATCCCCACTTGCTGTTAGTAGAAGAGACCCCTGCTAAGTCATAAATGAGTTTCTGCTGCCCAGGAGTGCCTGTCTACCTGGGGAGCTTATCCAGGGGTATGTGCAGACTGCACAATTGTTCAGTGCATAGCACGGATGTTTCTTTTGTTATGAAAACCAAAGAACTGCCTCCAACAACCCTTCTGGACCCAGGTGCACACACCCCATTCTGTAGGGTATCGTGACACATGAGCAGGAAAGAGAAGAGGTTCAGGGAATGTGTGTGTGGACAGGGAGTGTAGGGGCCTGTCATTACAAGAATCTTTTATTTGCTTCCACACTGCCTTGTATCTTTGAAGAACGTATCCTCCCCAATTCTTGGTCTCTATGTTTTTCAATTGTGTGACTAGGCCATACTAGCTGTGTCAATATCATGCATCCTAATGTCTAATGTGAATGAGCTGACAAATCTGAGATCCTTTGCAAGCTCTGAATCCTTGAGTCCCCCAGCCTGTGGGACTGCAATGTAACTGTACCTGTTTCACATAGGATACTGGGGCACAGGAGCCCAAATGACTTGCCTAAGATTACTTGGGGCCGGAAGATGATTCTTATGATGGGAGATTCTAACATGCTGGTTCTAAGGCACAGACTAAGATTGAAACCCTTGTCTAGCAGGTGCTCCTGTGAGCTTGTTTTTGTTCATGCTTGTACAGTTGAAGGGGAGAAATGCTTAACTGGACTTTCAAAGGTTGTGAATGATCAGCTTCTGTGCTATGACAGATTGTGCTAAGTCTAGAGATTTCACTTCCGAGTGTTTCCAACATGCTAGTCATAGTCAGACCCACCCCAAGCATGCAATTGCACACATAATCATGAGCACCCTTCAGGGCTGACCAGGCACCAGCCATGTGACAGGCACCTTGTAACCATCATATCCACCAGCCTAGGAGTTATTTACTTGGAATCTCCTACACCCAAATACTGACAGGAAAGCACAGGTTTAAAGCACAAAGGTAATTATTCAATTATTCCCATGATGTGTGGAGCCAGGATTTGAACCCGGATCTTAGCACACCTCTTTATTGTGGTGTCCCAGGGTTACTGCATCCTCCAACCAGGGCTCTTCACAGCCTTTCAAAGAAGACAAACCCACACTGCATACCAGTCAAAGGTTACTCTCAGGGCACGGCTGTCTGCAAGGCACCCTCTGCATAGCCCAGGCAGGGGCATGATGGGCTGTGAACATGAGCCTTTTAAATCAGGCATCCCACTGGCCACCAGTGCTGCCACCACAAACCATCAAACTCTATTTATACTAGTTAAATAGTTAACACAGGCACCTGTGGTTTGTCAAAAAAAAAAACCATGTTTTTTGAAAGATATACAAATTTAAAAATATTACTAACCTTTTCTTTTTCTTTATCAAACGGCTCTGTCCTTATGTTAATTTCATTCACTAGAACTTTATGTTCTTGGTCCCAAGTAACTAAAATACTTGGTCCAAATTTTTGAACTGCTAGCTTTGCTTTCAATGCATTATAACACAGATAGAGGGAAGGAATTACGAACCAGCCTGTCTGAGGAGGCTTGATCTGAAACGTTGAAGTCCTTCTGCTCTGCTTCATAGACAGTTGTGGAGGGCACTGCACTGAACGGCAAAGCTGGATTCAAGCCAGTACCTCCTGCATCCCTCCGCCCACACCTAAGAAACAGGCGAAAGAGCGCTCCCTCTTCACAGCCTTACAATCCAGAGGTTACACACATACAATGACTATAACATATTATATAAGTGAATATTTTTTATAAGTGTATAATATATAGAATATATAGCAAATGAAAATAAATACAGTCTTCTTGTTATTGGAGGCCTGCTGTATGTAAAATTTAATATGTATAATAAGACATATGTAATATAGTATGCATTTTATGTGTACATCTCTCATATTGTCTTAGGCATCATGGGTGCCCAGGAGATGTAATTGTTAGTATTAAACCAATGTGTTAAGAAAGACATTTAGAAAAAAAAAAAAAGACAACAGAAATGTTCAGACAGGCAAACTGAGAGGTGGAAATAGGCAGAGCTGATTTAAAATATGAGGGCGATACAGTAACATGGCTTCAGGGTGTTAGGGTCCTGTAAACTCACCGATGGCCATAAGGGATCATGTTTCCATTTTCCGTGTGCCCAGGGTCCTGCTATGTCCTGCAAGTTATGTGCAGGCCACTGTATTGAGGCCCTGAGAACACCTCTTGTGCATTTAGACAAAGGCCAGGAGGTGTCTTGGATGGGAAGCCTTGGATAATGGTCAAGAAAGTACCCAGGTTATCTGAGGACTTGGAATCATCCGTTTCTTAGAACTGACCAAGTTGTACTTTGCCAAATCAACATGCTCCTCTGGGACACTGAATCTCAGTGACCTCTGGGGTAGGGGTTCACACCAACAGGGGCTGCTGGGAGATCCAGGTCATGGCTACAGCTTCCCTCAGTGGCCCCAAGGGTCCCTGTTCATTCAGAGAACCCTCCTGCCAGCCATATACTGCTAAGCGGGCAGAAACATGGTGTCAAGGCTACTGGGTTGATTTCATCTTGCTTAATATTTGGAGAATTCTGTAATTGCTAGTCTTTATTATAAAGAAGTTAAAAATTCACAAATATGTCACATCACTAATGCTTTTTTTAAGAACACATATTATGAATATATATATGCACATATATAACACACACACTCACAATAGTCCTGTTTTAATTTTATTCCAACTGTATGCCTTCTGTGTCTACATTTACTAAAGGACCATTTTGACTGTTTAATATTTTAGTGCTAATTTACATGCTACTCCTTAGGTTTGAATAACAACCATTATTTATTTTTAGGAATTTAAAAACTCAAAAAAATTAATCAATTGACTTTACTTACCATTATTTATGTCCATGGTAATATTTTGCTAAGATACAATTTAGCTATGCAAATATATGCACACTTTATGTCTAGAAATCCCATTTAATTTTAATAAGTTAGTAGATAAAATCATATATTGTTGAATTAAAAGGATTATGAATAAAGAATAAAGCTGGCTATCTCACTGGAGGAACTTTTATTATTCAGTAACTTAGTTATGAATCAAAATGAGATCTGTAATGAAAATTTGAGTTGGTCCCGTCAAATCACATACTTTAGGAGCAAAATTCTTACAATTAGTTTCTTAAGAAGACAGCAGGAAACAACCTGTAAACCACATTCTCCAGAACTTAGAAGATGGCCCATGAAAACTTCTCGCATGATTGTTAAATCTACATACAGTAAGTGCTCATTCTAATCCTGTGACGAAATGCAGTTTTGGAAATTCGAGCTACCTAAAAATGTTCTTAATTGTTGTTGTTGTTTTGAATGAGTATTACTTAAAAGCTTATAAAGCATTTAATTTAAAGCCTGTAGAATATATTTTTCTCCATATTTGCCAAGTTTTAAGTCAAAAACATTGCAAAAACCATTTCAGACTATGGAAAGCATAATTCCATTAAATATAAGTTTTCAAAGCAAAAACGCGCTGGAGCGGAAGTGATCGTCAGGCCGGGGTGCAGGGATGTGGGTGACCAGCCTGTGCCGGGAATTGCAGGTGAGTATACTGCTACAACGCCTGCCTGTGGAAGCACGTCTCTTTCGTAGTTTCTCAATGAACTTGCATTCCACGTCAGTGCCAATGATGGCTAATGGCCAGCACAGCTCATTCTCATCCTCCTACCTGATGATACTTTTCTTGTGAAAGAGAAGTTTCGGGATGCAAATATGTACTAGTGTTCTGTCAGCTTTAAGAATCAAACCAGAATCTGGGGCTAGATTGGGGCCAATACATGTAAATGTGCTGTTTTCTTTTCTTTTCTCTTCTTTTTAAGATGAAGTCTCCCTTTGTCACCCAGGCTAGAGTGCAGTGGCTCAACCCTGGCTCACTGCAACCTCCACCTTCCAGGTCAAAACAATTTTCTTGTCTCAGCCTCCCAAGTGGCTGGGACTACAGGTACCTACCACCACACTGGGCTAATTTTTGTATTTTTAGTAGAGACAGGTTTTCATCATGTTGGTAAGGCTCGTCTCAAACTCCTGACTTCAGGTGATCCACCCGCCCTGGCCTCCCAAAGTGTGAGCCAGTATTTGGAGGCAGTATTTATTTCATTTACATATCTAGAATGAGCTTTATTGTCTGGTTCATTTTGCTTTGTAGTTAAAAACAGTTGGTGTTTTTATACTTACACTGTCTTGACAAGATTATCCATAGTCAACATTAAGGTACAGAATTAGTATAATTCTAAGATATAATCTATTATAAGGAATATAATTAGTCTCTTATCACCTTTCATGAGAAGTAAACAAGAGACACTAGTTAAATACAAACAATTGTAAGAAGCATTGCAAATTCATGTTAAATATTCTAACATGGGAAGGAAAGCCTCTCACTGCTGTTTCTGATTCCCATAAGTCACCTACCTAAAGCTTAAGCTCAGCTGATTTCCAAAACTGCATTATTCTCTTCTCCTAGCATGCACTTCTACTGAAATTGCTTTTCCTGAATATTGTTCACTATTTAAGTCTTGCATGTTTTCCTAAGGAGAAAATTTAATCCCTTCTCCTAGATGTGCCTTCTATAAATATATTTCCCGAAAGTAAACCAATCCATTCTTAATTCCCAAGGCCCCTATGGCAGGGACCTCTCATGCCTATGACCATAGCTAATGATTTATCTTATTTATCACATAATGTGTTCACACTGCTTTTTAATGTCACCTCATATTACAGTACTTAAATAACTTCCCCTAAAGCACTAAGCTGAACCGTATTAAATAATTTTACTGGTGAAAGCAGTCAAATATTTATAATTATATGGAACTAAACTATTACCAATAACTATTCATTATAAATAAGTATACAATATATAAATATAAATATAAAGTAACAATATATATTATGTGTGTTTATTATTTATATGACAGTATATAGTGGATGTTATAAAAATGAACTATTACATAACATATTACACAGCATATGTAATATATAAAGGTTAAATATTATACATGAAAATACAGGTTGAGTGTCGCTTAGACAAAATTCTTGAGACCAGACATGTTTCAGATTTTGGACGGTTTTGGATTTTAGAATACTAGTGTATGCATACACAATAAAATAACTTGGTGATGACACATGAAATTCATTTATGTTTCATATTCACTGTGTATATATAGCCTAAAGGTAATTTTATAAAATATTTAAACAACTTTGTGCATAAAACAAAGTTTGTATGCATTGAACCATCAGAAGGCAAAGATGTAAGCTGTGGAATTTTTCAATTGTGACCTCACATTGGCAGTCAAGAAGTTTCAGATTTTGGAACATTTTTGATTTTTGAATTATAGATATTCAACCCATTTATAGGGCAGGTAGTAAAACAGTCAGTATAAATGATGGAATATATATTGTTTCTTTTGTAAAGTATATTCATAATTGTGCAAAATAATGAAATCCAAGACATTTCTCCAATTTATTGATAGCTTAAACAACTATTGGCTCAACTACTTCAGAAATCATTTGAATATCAGCTTAGACCTAGAGTTTTATGTTTTTTTAAGTTTTAAAATAAATTATCACTTGGCACATAAGTAAAAGCTAAATGCGAGTTAAATTAATACGCTTAATAATATATATGTGTTGAGCACAAAATTATATCATTTTCCCAATTATTGAATTAATTACATACATTTTTGTTTCAACAATTATTCAAGATGGTTTGCAAAATACACATAGCACACACAAGTAAAAATAACGGAGATTAAATGAGCAAAGTGAGAATAAAAGAAAACATGAGCAAAACCAAGGCAAATTGTCACCACAATTCATTCTGTGGATTCCCTTCAAGCTTCCTAAGTGCCAGGGAAAATGGCAAGCATGAGACCCAAATGATTCACAATCTCTTCAGGACAAAATTACATTTATGACTATGTAAGAGTCAATTTATTTCTTTAGCTGAAGCTAAAAACAAACCAATCACTTCTACTTCAGTGTCTCATTAAAATGTAGTTCCATAAATATCTCTGTGTTCTCTCTTCAAATAGCATCCACGTACCAGGTACAATAAATGTTTTCATTGTGAGAGTGCATGTGTGTATGTGTGTGTGTGTTTTAGACAAGAGTCTACCTCTGTCGCCTAGGCTGGAGTGCAGTGGAGCAATGCTGGCTCACTCCAACATGGGCCTCCAGGGCTGAAGTGCTTCCCGGCCTTGGGTCGCTAGGATTACAGGCACACACCACCAGGCCTGGCCAATTTCTGTAGTTTTTGTAGAGACAGGGGTTTCACCATGATGGCCAGTCTGGTCTTGAACTCCTGGGCTCAAACGATTCACCCCCCTCAGCCTTCCAAAGTGCTGGGACTACAGGCATGAGCCACCACACTTGGCCCTAGTTGTGTGTTACTTTAAATGCCCATCACTTTTCCCTGGATCTTTGGTCTTCATTCTGAAGGTTTACATATACTCACTCATAAATCCCCATTTTTCTTCTCCAGTTAACCTGCCCCTTGGCGGTGATTTTCGGTGAAGCTTCAGAGGGTAGAGACGAAGTTTTCTCTTTGCCCTCTGAGAACTATCAGAAGACTCCAAAAGGTGCAGAGAAGAGAAGGCATGCAGTCTGTGACGCAGCATCCAAGGAAGAGTGGGTGCTGAGTTGACTCAGACTTTTTCTTGCCTTATTGAATCCAGGAGTGGATGTTACTTTTAATTTCACTCCTTCTTTTGTCTGCCAAGGAATAAAGCAAATGCACAACAGGGAACTTGCATGGATTGAGGTGTGATTTAGGGCCCTCACCTCTGAGAAGCTCTGAGGGTCTAATTTAGGGCTCTCACCCTCGGGTCTTACATGGGTCCTGGGAAGCTGCCCTTGGCATTGCTTACAGGTTTTTCTTTGTATCATTTGCATGTATTGCCATTTGAATGAGCACTGTCTCCCTCATTCAGTTCTAAGCTCCTCAGAAGCAGAGAAAAATGCATCTATGTTCTGAAATTGATCCAAGTATTAGAAAGGATAATTTAAATATCTGGCACTAGTTTTTTTCACGACAATCACATATAATGATGATTTATCACCTTTAACCACTCTCTTCCCACTTTCTCATCCACGCTGATGCCAAACAAATGCAGTCCTCCTAATCGCTGAAGAGTGTGATTAATGCTCTCTCCTCTGATGGAAGCACAGAACTCAAAACAATGTTTTACAGCAATCGCCTCAAGGTCAAATTATTATGCATCAGACTATACCTGATCATGAAGCTTAAAGCTAAAGTACCAGAGGTGTGGGAGAGTGTCGTGTGTGTGTGGGCGCTGGTGTGTGCAAGTGTTGACCTGCCAACACTGACAGAGGCTGTGGTTTGTCTATGACTAAATTGAGGATAAATTCACAGGCAAGTGTCCTGGAGGCAGGTGCCTCATTACCACAGGTTACCATTATATGCTCTGTTGTTATCAAACAGGGTACATCTTCATCATCCACTGAGCAAACAGGTGTCTTGTCTGTGAGAACCAACAACATGAACAAAACGTGCCCATTGGAAAAAAAATGCATTACCTTAGGAAATATGAGTGAAAATAAATGTTATAATATAACTATATATTGTGGGGTATACGATCTTCTCTATTTTGAAGGTTAAAAATAATGCTTTTGAGCATTTCTCATCAAAGGTTAGACATCCTGGTCCCATCCTCACCATGTTATACCACAACCCGATCATATAAACAGGTGTGTCACGTGGCTTGATTTTAAAATATTCTGTTTAATAAATATAGTTTAACAATGTAGAGATATAAGAAGCAACTCACAACACATTTTCAGGGTGTGTGTGTGTGTTTGTGCATGCTTGTATGTGTGTATGTGTGTGCATGTGTGTGCTTGTGTGTGTTTGGCATCTGAGAAGAAAGCAGCTTACTGCATTGGGAAAAGTCATGCCATTGGTTTAACCCTTTCTTCCCTCATAAGCCTATGCATACTGAAATCTTGAGTGCAATGTTCCTTCTAACAGATGGAAAGGAATTGCCATGAACCTTGCAGGTGTATAAGAATTTCCTTTGAAATATCTTAAAAATACATATTTCTGGACCCCATTAAATATCTTAAAAATCATGCTTATACAGTATGAGACCTGGGAGCTGTATATATTTTTATCCCTCTCACCTCTCCTCAGATGAACCAGGCATAGCTGGTCTGATCTAATATTGTTTTGGGACAAAGATTTAAAAATCATTCTAAAATTGAAGATGTTTCTTAGAAAAATTGCTATTCAATCCATCATACAAAATATAAATAGGGCAAAAATGATCTCAATTTGTATATTCCAAATATAGACATTGGAAAAAATAGGCCTTCTGTGTTACATCTAGAAATAATAAACAATTCTTATTTATGTATCCAGTGTGAAAAAAATAATGAAATGCTACTTTAAAATTACACACAGGAGGTTTAGGCAAGAGAATCACTTGAACTGGGGAGTCAGCGGTTGCGGTGAGCCAACATCACACCACTGCACTCCGGCCTGGCAACAGAGCGAGACCCCGTCTCAAAAACACAAACGGTAAAAAAATAAAGTTCACGTAGATCTTACTATACAATTCAAACATCAAGCAATGCGTTGAGGAATAGCAGTGCCTGGCTATAAAGAAATGGACTTGGGGCATTTTTCTGTGTTTGTTTCTTACTCAATAGCAGGTAGAGTTAACAACAGGGAGGATGTGCTTGCTTCCACTTGTAGGTGGAAACTGAACATATTACATCTTAACATGTTTATTTGCAGCTAAGTTTAAATATATTACTTCTTAACATTTAAAATTTTTAGCTACATTTTTAATTGTAGCTAAGTTTAAATACAGAATTTCAACTCATCTGTCTGTGATTACCTGTCTTGCAAGTTTTGCACAACACACTGAGAATGAGAAGCAAAAACTAAGATTTTTGAAGTTGGTTACTGAACAGAAGCACTTACGATAGCTCAATTATATGTGTGCATATATATATATATATATATATATATATATATATATATATATTTAACTTTAGCCATTTACTATTCACATACATAAATACATGGTTTGAGTTAAAGAACTTTTTTTCTTCCTTTTCAGGTGACTTAAAGCTAGTGTCTGTCTTGGGTCCCTTAGATTTAGTAGAAATTTAAAGTCATTGAAGTGACTTTGAGATTATCTCTGCATTTTATTATTCAGTACAAACAATGAATATTACAATATAAAACATACAGTTATTTCGCACTTAAAAAGTGCATTCATGTTTCTTCTCAGAGCTTCTGTCTGCCTCTGTCAGGATTCCTGACAGTTCTGAGTTCTTGCGGGTGAGGCACTAACACCTAGAAGAGTCCATGATGAGCTAACATCATGCAATGGTTTATAATGGAGTTCAGATTCGTGCCCAAGAGAGTCTAATGCAGGAAGTCACAGCAATTAGTGAGCACATTAAATTCACAGTGTGAGTCACAAGCTGCTCTGTGCACCATGTGTGTATTGATTCTTATAATCCTCATAACAAATTTAATGAGATAGACATTACTATAATTATTTCAAGATAAGCACAGGAATATGAGATAATTTAACCAAGGCAAGTAAGATTTGTATGCCACAGACCCCTGTGGCAGTTGATGAAAACTGTCAACTGCTTTTCAGGGGAAAAATATGTTTGTGAACACTGTAAACAACATTAAATTAATGGGACTACAAAAGAATGTCTATTGAAACAGCTTTGGCTAAGAGACTGCTCCTCTATGGCTGTTCCTTAGCATTCAACCACTGCTACCGTTTGAACTCAGTGCTCAGAGCTAGTGCAGTCATGACTGACTGCAGCTGAGAGCCAAGCACTCACATTGCTTCATTGCGTGATTGCAAAGCCATCGGTGGATTCCCATTTTCTCATATGGTGTGGGGAAGACATAACTGTGATATCATTTCACTTATTTTCTCCTCTTTGACTGAATTTCACCCACGTAAAAGGTCCTAGTGACTGATGTTGGTTCTATCTGCTTGCAACATTCATACAACTTCCCCCACACCATAAATATCAAAAATAGATTTTTGTAAATAACATTAAGAAATATCAGATATGATTGACACTTGTTAAGCATTTAGAACAGAGTGTCATGTCTTTTGGCTTCCCTGGGCCACAATGGAAGAAGATGAATTGTCTTGACCCACACAACACAAAACACACTGACAATAGCTGATTAATTTGAAAAATCACAATCTCATAATGTTTTAAGAAAGTTTATAAATTTGTGTTGGGCTGCATTCAAAGCTGTCCTGGGTCACATGCAGGACAAGCTTGATTTAGAATATAACTTTCAAAAGACTAGAAAGTGTGAAACAAAGCTCAGGAAAACATCTGTAACTTAGATGTCATTTACAGATATTCTTGGGTTTCACAAGGAGATGTAGACTTGACGGACATAACAGGATTCCTTGAGGACAGTGACTCTGTTTTCTTCTCCTTCTCCTGTATCGAATGCAGTTAATGGACATGTCTATGTTCCGAAGAAATTAGATGAATCAACTAATGAAATTTAAAATGGAAGGTGGGAAATACAGCTATTAAAATAGTTGACCCATTTGGGTGATTTAAGGTCCCATCTCTTTGTCATTTCTCCCAGGATGCCTCTTTTAAACCAATCGGTCTGACTGAAGAGAAAAAAAGTCTTTCCATATTAATAGAAACTCTACATTATCTTCATGGTATGAGGGTAGCTTCACTGCCCCGGCAGAGCTTCCAGATACATTCTCATGGTTAAGGTCAGATATATCAGATAATGTGAGCTTAAAAACAAAACAAAACAAAAAACACCTGTATCCCTAACCAGAAATGATCACAAACCACAGTTCATTTAAAGATGTAACTCTTTAAATATAAAGTGTGACTGTAGAGATTTTGGAATTGTAAAGCAGATTGATAAAATGTTAGAGTTGGGGAAAAAAGGGTTTTGGAGATCTTGTTAATCTCCATCTGAGAATCACATGAATGGAAACCCTTGAGCAAGATTTATTCTCTCTAGCAAGCAGTTAGTGCAGGAGTCTGAGTGCACTTATTGGGAATGTAGAAGAGAGACTGCTGTGATTGGAAATCTGAATCACAGGATATATATTAGATTGGCACAAAAGCAATTGCAGTTTTCACCATTAAAAGCAATAGAGAAACCAGAAACTACTTTGCACCAACCTGATATTATTGAAGCAGGACTAGAAAGGTCAGAGTGGGCTTGCTGTAGAGTATACAGTATTACTGTCATCTAGGAGGGATGAGAAAAAACTCCTTGTTCTTTACATGGCCAGCAAGGGATGCAACGTTATGTAAATGTGACTTAATGTTGTCTGGAATTGAGTTCCTGCTGTAGAAAACTGGGAGAATATCACTTATGATGTATTTTAGTGGAAAGGGACAGGATTCAAGGCAGAGGTTACAGAAAATTTGGAAAAAGTACATTCTATACTGTTATTTTTTCTTTTTCATTTTTTCTTTGGTATTTTCCTGCTATCTAATTCAGAAGAAGTGTAATTCTAAGAGTAGAAACAAGTAGCAAGACAGTTTAATAAAGGAGAAAGTTGACTTCAATGACAAGCATAGCACAATCATAGCTCACCGTAGTTCCAAACCCCTGGGCTCAAGCAATCCTCCAACCGCACCCTCCCAAGCACCCTGGGACTACAGGTATGCACCACCGCATCTGGCTAACTTTTATTTTCATTTTTTGTAAAGACAGGGTCTTGCTATGTTGCTCAGGCTGTTCTCAAACTCCTGGGCACAAGCAATTCTCCCACCTTGGCTTCCCAAAGTGCTGATATTACAGGTATGAATTACTGTATCTGGCCTAAAAATCTTGAATTGGGATGTTTAACTCACTTATTTTGAACTTTTCTTCCTTAGTAAGGTAAATTATTAAACAAGTTTTGCTTTCTGTTACAATTATTTTGACCTATAATTGGTTACAAGTTTAATCTTTACGTTTCCAAGTACAAAAATGTTAATGGTTATATTTTTTATTTCTACATTATTTGTGTTTTGATGGGAGAATCTACTCCAAATAATAATAATACTCTCTTGAAGTTTTTGAGAGTAAACATACAGCCATGTTTAACCCTATAGTATGATTGATAATTGTTGGATTCAGGTTGCTCTATGTGTATGTGTGAATGTGTTTATAAAATCATCACTGCTGTATTCTTATTGATCTTAAAAATTGCTTATGTTTACAAATTACCGAGATCTATTGGTAAAACCTTTCCTGTTAAAAACAATAGATTTATCAATCTTTGTGTTTCGGTGTATTTTTGAGGTAATTGTTTTACTATCTCATTAAGTGCAGACTCATTAACATTTAATTTTAAAAATATCATGTATCTCAATTCTATAGGTTCTATTTGGCTCTTTGCCAAAACTATGCTTTTGTCTTTTGTGCCATGTTTATATATTTACAAACTTCTACTTGTTTCCTTAAAATAAGAAGTAGAATTATTTTATAATCTGAGTCTTGGATAATTCCAGTAAGTGAAATTGTTATGGTCTGTTTCTGAGATCTGATTGTTCTGTTGTTTCTTACATGCTGTGCTTTCTGTCTTTGGAATTTTTGATTGTGAGCTGCTTATTTTCTTTATAACATAACCTATGTGAATTCTTGGACGTCTGGGTTCTTCAACACAGTGTTCCAGCAGAGGATGTAATTTTCATCTCCGCCAGCCGAGGTCACAAACACTGGGGCGGTGCATTATTTTTAATTCTCCCTCACAAACCACTTTCAATTGTCATTTCTGTTTGCATTTAGCCCACATGTGAAGCCATGAATTTCGGCTGAAAGTCTGCATAAAGATCAGCTTTGTAACAGAATCTCAGGCAAATTGTTCTTCGGAATCTCAATAAATCCGCCTTCAGAAATGCTGGTATTGCTGAGTGAACGTCGTAAAGTTCAGGGACCTTGGTGAAGATCCTGTCTACTGCACACCATGCCATCTGTAATGTGGGCCAAATGCATAGCCCTGGATTCCAAGGCACCCCCCATGGAAGCTGACCTGAGACCCCCCCGCCCCCCGCCGCCACTGCTTGCACGTTGAGGCCCTTTTCTGGCTCAGTAACACGTTCTCAAGCAATCAATTAATCAATCAATATTAACGGGCCCATTCCTTTTATCAGTCGGTGGTTATGCAGAACATCCAAAATTTTAGGTCCCCCCATCCTTGAGAGAGATGTTTCAAGATCCCCCTGGAAGCCTGAAACCACAATAATACCAGACCCTGTATATACGCTGTGCAGGATTTTTCTTATGTATTCATACTGTACCTAGAATAAAGATTGATATTTCAAGCATAATAAGAGATTAACAATAGTAACTAAAGATGGCACAGAACAATTATAACGATATAGTGTAATAGAAGTAATGTGACTGTGTCCTCTTCCTCTCTCAAAATATCTTATTGTACTATATCCACCTATTTTTGGACAGAGGTTGACCACAGGTAACTGAAGCCACAGAAAGCAAAACCACTTGTATGAGGGTCACTGAATGCATATTGACAGAGGCTGAAATTCTTTTTATTCTATGGAGTGTGTCTTTCTTAATGGGCTGAACTTGACATTAGTATTCCTTTCCAAAACAGACTTCACCTACATATCATTAAAGTAAGCCTGTGTAGTAGCCTCTTCTGTCTTTTCCTTTCTCTCCCTGGAATGTGTTCATTATTATTCTTCCTCTCTCTGGTCACTTTCCACTTGCTGTACATCCTTAATGATATTACCCATAACCTGATCTTCTGCTTTGGTTGCAGAAAGCCCACCTTTTCCTTCAGTGATAGAGTCACAGGTTTTTTGAAAGTGTAAATGTATGTTCATCAGACCATACTCTTTTTTCTTAAAAAAATGTATTCTTGTTCTTTCTTCTTGACATTCTATTAAGAGTTGAGAAATGTAATTACCATTGAGCTTTTCACAGCGTAACATCTCTCATTACAGAGGCAAAGCTGAAAAAAAATACATCTCTTAGTAAGTTTTATTATTTTAGAGAAAAGGCAGTATATATATATACACACACATACAAACACACACTCAGACACACATATATACACACAGATACACACACACACACACACACACACACACATATATATATATATATATATATATATATATATATATATGAAGACATTCCTTCTGTCATATTGTTTTTCTCATGAACTTAATAGCATTATTGTAAACCTGTCAAAGACTGCAGGTAAATATGAAGTTTAGATTTGAAGTCATATCGAGTTATTAGCTGATGAAGAGAATTGTGTTGGTTACGGTGACAAGGGAAAGAATGAGGAACAATTTAATAATGATTTTTTGAGTATGTAAATGCGATTTCTATTCAGGGAGGACTCTCTCTTCATTATTTATTTTTAAAATGTAGTTAAGGAAGTGGTTTTAAGAGGAATTTATGTTAGATGGATATAGATCAGTGTAGGGTCAGGAACCACGTGGCTGATGTCCTTCCTTTATGTGGCCTGCATACAGAGCACTGTATGGGTTCTGTGGTCTTTCTGAGATCACATGTGCTTGTAAGTTCTGAGGACAGATGTTTTTTACAACTGCCCTTTTCCTTCTAGAGTGACACAGGCACCTGGAGAGGTGAGCGTGTCAGCAGTTCTGTGTCTTCATGAGATGAGAGGTCTCTGTGCTTTTTCTCTGATTCTTCTAATAAATTGTCTGAGCCATGAGATGCAGTATCAGGCCACAGTTCAGGCTGTGAGATAGGAGCACGGTGTGGCTGTTCTTGTTTATGTCACCAGCTAGTTGTGTGATTGTAGGCATCTGGGCCTTAGGCTTCTCAACTATTAAAATGATAGTTGATGAATGTATTCCTAATCTAACATGAGACTTTTGAGCCAAAAATTACCTGCAATAGTTAAGGGTCAGTCGACATGAGATTTCTTCCTACCTCAAATTGCTTTTTCCTAATTAGCTAAAGGAAATAAATTAGTTTAAGTAGGTAGGACCTAACCCCCTGGAAGCTACTCTGTTGTGAAGTTACTGTCAACAGGTGTATTGCCAGAAGGCTAGAATGAGAATCTTCAGTTGTACTTAGCATAATTAATGATATCATTCAGAACAGTTAAAGTTTAACACAAACTAGAAAAGTAGAAAGAATTATATAATTTCCTGAAAGTACAATATTAGAAAGGATTATAATTAAAATAAAAACTGAACAAATAAAAAGTGAATGCATAATTGAATCATATTAGAATCATGTCAAATACTTGGAATGTAGATAATATGGATAAAAACACTAACAATCTATGAGTCTATGTAGAATAAATACATGGTAAAGATTCTTCATTATATATGTCTATAGAATTGTGCTAGAGATGACATTTATTACAACAAACACATATTCAGTAGAAACCTGTCATACATGAACCCGTCCTAGGGCTTTCTGAAGGAATGAATGGCAGAGGGACTATTTTAATCTAGAAGGATAAGAAAGTTGACAATCTGATTAAACCTAAAAACATTAGGAGGAACACGTAAGATGGTCTACACAATAGGACACCAATTCGAGAAATATTCACACTCTCTGGAGCACTGGGGATGTTTAGTGATACATGTGCTTTGGATAGCCAGATGGCTGGGAGAGCAACAATGTCAGGGTCTGCGGTTTTCTACATATTTGAAAAATTAGACTTCAACACAAGTCATGAGGAAGGAAGCACCTGTGGGTGACAGGTTGTCATTGTATAAAGGAGCTGAGGTTTAATTAAAAAATATAATTTCTATCTTCTTCCAAAATTTTAAGGTTCAATGAATCACAATGGAAACCTAAAACGCTAAAGACAGACACCCTGCCAGTTGTGCATGGTGGGTTTTTAAAACTATTTTTGTTATAATTACTAAGACCATACAGATTTTTAAAATTAATTTACTAATTAAATAAATATTTACTGAGCTCCTTCTATGCACAAGCACTTTTCTTGCCTGTTCTTGATGATGGGAATAAGACAACAAACGAAATAGACAAATTCAATCCCCAAGAGAGCTTGTATTCTAGTAAGAAAATGGGCAATAAATCAATTTGTATGCAGAATGATTTCAAATTTGAACTAGTAAGAACAATTATTAAGTGGGATAAAATACGCAAAATCATTTTGTTAGATTGGCCAGTGACTCTTTCTGATGATGTGATGTTTGGGCAGAGGTATGAGTGACGTGAAGGAATCACTGAGAGAAGAACCCTGCAGCAAGAGAGGAGAGCAAGCAGAAAGGTCAAGGAAGGCGTGTGCTTGCTGTGCCAAGGGCAGTGCAGGAATGTAGATGTGGTGAGATCTGTTCGTTCCCCGAGGGTGGGTGGGGATGAGACGGGAGGACATAGGCATCTGGGTGAGTTGGAGGTCTCCAGTTCAAAGCAGGCTCTTCTCAGCAGCACCACAGGAGGCTGTGGCATCTAAAACTCACCACACTCACCAATCTACCTGCCCTGGAGAAGCATGGATGGAGAGCGTTACCCATAGGTATGGGTGGGGGATCTTATCCAGGCATTTTGGGTCAACCCCTTAAGTGTTTTAAGGGGGAATGTAGTTTTCCAGGTACAGTCATGTGCTGTTCAAGGATGTTTTGTTCAATGACAGATCACACATACCATGGGAGTCTCGGAAAATTATAATGGAGCTGAAAAATTACTACTGTCTAGTGGCATTACAACCATTGTAACACGGTAGAGTGGTGCATTACTCACATGTTTGTGGTAATGCTGATGATAACAAACCCACTGTGCTACCAGTCACATAAAAGTCTAGCACATATGATTATGTACAGTACATAATATTTGATGATGATAAAAAACAACTATTTACTTGCTATATTATACCTTTAATTTTTATTTTATTTATTATTATTATTATTGGGAAAGAGTCTCACTCTGTCACCCAGGCTGGAGTGCAGTGGCATGATCTCAGCTCACTGCCACCACCCCTCCCCAGATTCCAGAGATTCTCATGCCTCAGCCTCCAGAGTAGCGGGGACCACAGATGCATGCCACCACAACAGGCTAATTTTTGTATTTTTAGCAGAGGTGGGTTTTCACCATATTGGCCAGCCTGGTCTCAAATTTCTGACCTCAAGCTATATGCCTCAGCCTCCCAAAGTGCTGGTGTGACAAGTGTAAGCCATTGCCCCTGGCATTTTTATTGTTAGAGTATACTCACTTTACTTAGAAAAAATAACTTAAGTGTAAAAAGCCTCAGGCAGTTCCTTCAAGAGATGTCCAGAAGGAGGCATTGTTATCATAGGAGATGACAGCCACATGCCCCTTATTGCCCCTGAAGACCTTCCAGTGGGACAAGATGTGGAGGTGGAAGATGGGGATATTGATGATCCTGACCCTGTGTAGGTTAAGGCTAATGTGTGTGATATTGTCTTAGTTTTTAAAAGTTAAAAAGTAAATAAATGCTACACATTTTAAACTCTAGACAAAAGTTTGTAAAATAAGGACATAAAGAAAGAAAATATTTTTGTACAGCTATACCATATGCTTGTATTTTAAGTTATTACAAGAAAGTCAAAAAGTAAAAACAAGTTTGAAAGTAAAAAAATTTACAATAATTAAGTTAATAATTTATTATTAAAGAAAAATACTTTATAAATTTAGTATAGCCTAAGTACACAGTATTCATAAAATCTACAGGAGTGTTCACTGATGTCTTAGGCCTTCACACTCACTCACCCAGAGCAACTTCCAATCCTCCAAGCGCTATTCATGATGAGTACCCTATACATGCATACCATTTTTAAAAACCTTTTATACCATATTTCTACTGTATGTTTTTTGTGTTTAGATATGTTTGTATAAATAAATATGTACCATTGTGTTACAACTGCCTACAGTATTCAGTACAGTAACATGCTGTGCAGGTTTGTAGCCTGGTAGCACTGAGCTGTACCATAGAGACTGGGTGTGTAGCAGGGGATACAACCTAGATTTGTGCAAGTGCACTCTACAATGTTCGCACAATAATTACATCACCTAACAATCTATTTCATAGAATGTATCCCTGTCATTAAGTGAAGCAGACTGTTTAAGAGGATCACTTAGGGTGCACTTTGAAGAATCAACTGCAGAGGGCAATAATTTGGAGGAGTTAGACTAGGGAAAAATAGTAGCTGCTCTTTAGTTTGGTACCAAATAGCTGTTATTTAGTTTGGTACTGTGTAGAGAGAGATGCATTTCAAAAGATATTGCCTGACATTGTTGATGAATTATGTCTGTGCAAAAATGAATAAAGTCAAGATTAACACCAGGGTTTTTTATCTGAAGTGAATGAAGTGAATGCGTGAATAGCCATGATTCAGTCTTAACCTTTGCATGCACCTGTCCATTTTGACATTTTTATTAGCGGAAACGCCTCCTTGGAGTCAAGAAGCTCTCCGGCAACATCAGTCGATCAGTAGACCATTTCTGTCTCTGTCTGGGTGATGACAAATAAAAAGAGGACAAAATACAAAACACAACTACCGTTAGACTCTGAAAAGTAAACAAAAGCAAGTAGATTGCATGGGAGACTCGCCCACAAGTGGGTGGTTGTGTTGTCGGTTGGTCGGTTTCTCATCCTGCTCTCTTTTCTCCGTGGCTCCGCCCTAAGAGTAGGTCTCTAGGACAGAACTATCTCCAAGGCGATGCAAACTCTGATAAATCCCGGTGTTCCTTACAATGGAATGATTTATAATCCTTTGGGTGTATACCCAGTAACTGGATTGCTGGGTCGAATGGGATTTCTATTTCTAGGTCCTCGAGGAATCACCACACTGTCTTCCACAATGGTTGAACTAATTTACACTCCCACCAACAGTGTAAAATCATTTGTATTTCTCCACATCCTCTCCAGCATCTGTTGTCTCCTGATTTTTTAATGATCACCATTCTAACTGGCATGAGATGGTACCTCAGTGTGGTTTTGATTTACATTTCTCTAGTGACCAATGATGATGAGCTTTTTTTTTCATATGTTTGTTGGCTGCATAATGTCTTCTTTTGAAAAGTGTCTTTTTGTGTCCTTTGCCCACTTTTTGATGGGGTTGTTTGTTTTATTTCTTGTAAATTTATTTAAGTACTTTGTAGATTCTGGTTATTAGCCCTTTGTCAGATGGGTAGATTGCAAAAATTTTTTTCATTTTATTAGCTGCTGGTTCACTCTAATGATAATTTCTTTTGCTGTGCGTGCACACGTAAGTTTATTGCGGCACTGTTCACAATAGCAAAGACATGGAAGCAACCCAAATACCCATCAATGATTAGACTGGGTAAAGAAAATGTGGCACATATACGCCATGGAATACTGTGCAGCCATAAAAAAGAATGAGAGAATGAGTTCATGTCCTTTGCAGGGATATGGATAAAGCTGAAAATCACCATTCTCAGCAAACTGACACAAGAACGGAAAACCAAACAGCACATGGTCTCACTTATAAGTAGGTGTTGACCGATGAGAACACATGGACACAGGGAGGGGAACATCTCACACTGGAGCCTGTTGTGGGGGTGGGAGACTAGGGAAAGGATAGCAGGGAGTGGGGGGATTGGGGAGGGATAGCATTTGAAGAAATGTCTAATGTAGATGATGGGGTGATAGATGCAGCAAACCACCATGGGTGTGTATACCTGTGTAACAAACCTGGACATTCGGCACATGTACCCCAGAACTTAAAGTATAATAAAGAAGTTTTTAAAAAATTCCCAATGTTCCTGGTCAGAGGAACAAGCTTCCATGTAACACAAAACCTGGGGTGAATGACAGAGTAGAGAACCAAAGATCATTCCCTAATTCTGCATGAAAGTTGCAGGCTCACTGAGCTTTGCTTGTGCAGGACAGGTACCAACCAGCACAGCAAACCCTGTGGGAACCGAACTGAGATTTCAACTACAAGGTGTTTTCTGAACAACTGAGTAATTAAGGCATTTAAGAGTTTGCTGTTATGTGCATAGATTTAAGTTTTATTATATAAGCATTAAAGGAGAGATACCCAGTAGGAGCTCAGTGGAGAGGCAGGATTGAAGAGATAAAATCGGAAGTCATTATGGTAAAGATAGTATTCAAATGGAGTTTTCAGCCTATATATATTCTAAATAAATATGTAATATCTCATATTTGATGAATTTGCATTTTGCATACATATATTTAGTAATCACACACTTCTAACAGTGCAGAGAAATGGGAAAATGCCATTGGTATCTGAAGTCTGGATACCTGGGAAAATCCATGATTATTTGCAGGACTCAAGGATCCTGTGACTTCCACACATGGAATGTAGTCCCTCCTCCCTACAGAGTGCTGCTGTCCCTCCTGAGAATGTTGTTGGGGTCACCCTTCCTACAAAAGCTGGAAGTGTTGAATGTTAAGAATGTGAAATTCAGCCACAGCTTCTTTTGCTTCCTGTTATCTCAGACTTACATTCTTTTGGATTCTCAGATTGAGTTCTGACAACCACAAGAGTCAAGTTCATGGCTATGATGGTTTTTATTGTGTTAGACTCAGGGTGTGTGTGTCAGAGTTACAGAAAGTGATAGGTGAGGTCCTCAAAAGAAGAACCGAGTGTAAAACTATTACGGTACAGGCTGATGCTGCTTTTAGCTAAAATCAGAAGAAATTACATATATAACACTGCAGATAACTTGTTTCATTAAAAGACTAGATATAGCTTAAAGGAAAGCCTAGGTGTGTAGATTTATATGAATGTTTCAGATAATGTATAATATAGAATTCCTCTGAGTTTATTCTTGTGACTTGAAAGAGATAGGAATCAGTGATACAATATGGAAACATAAAAATATTACCCTAGCAACAGCCCAGTAGAGTTGCTTACAGGGTCGACATTGCAATATTTAATAATTTGTTATTTAATTAAATAGTAGGTATGGCATTGATATTGCATTTGCAGTTAACTGCATATGATTTGGTTTCCCTACATAATCAGAGTACATTTATTGATATTTTCACAGTGGTTCTGTGTTTTATAATCTACCAAAATATTTCACGTTATAAGGTCAGCATTTCCTGAAATTGCACATGTCATCAAGCTCGTCATTAAAGTCCTGCATCTTTGAAGAAAGTAAATCTACATAGTGACTAAGGATAAATACATGGAGGATCTGGGTTATCGGTGTCTGTGACAGTGCCTGTGGCCCACCTTGACACCACGATGTCCCTGTGCTAGTGATCCTTGGCCAGGCAACTGCTAAGCAGGACCAGCAAACTTAGGGTTGGTTCTGTTAAAGGTGCCCAGCCTATGGTAGCAGATTTCAGGACACACATGCAGTTCTTGGACTGCTGGGTGCCCCGCAGGCAAAACCTACAACAGCACCCAGGTCACGAGGTACACCATGTCCATCCGTGCTCCTGAAGGGAAGTGTTGCTTTAATGAGACTTGCCTGTTCTTCCCCTGATGGGTACCACTTCATCAGCCTCCTTTCTTCTGGAATCCACATCGTTTGTAATGTAAAAGAAATTTATACAGCAAATGTGCATCCAACAGATACAAATGACACTTATTAGATTTGGCTGCTGACGAGGCTTCTGCTATACTTCCCAGAGAGGGAACAATGAGGTGGCATTTCATTAGGCAAAGGTGAGAGATGATAAAATACTGCTGCATTGCTACATTTTCCTTCTGGGCAGAGCAAGGATGGACTCTATAATTAGTGACATTAGAACAGTTGTCAAAGAGACCTCATGCAAAATTAAGGTCAACCTCATCACCCAAAATGTCACTTTTTAGAAACTGTTTTGGGTATCCCTTTTGACAGTGGGAAATAAAGTTAGTTATTTTACAGATTGTGCTTCAATACATTTGCCAAGGATTTTAGTGATTATAATGTTATGGTAAGTGCCAAATCAAAGAGCAAGGTCATAATACTTAAATAAAAATCAGAACTTATAAAGGACTATACAAAAAATAAATTTAAAACTTAGCAAGTCATAGAATCCATTCTAAAAACTGTAAATAAAAGTTAATTAAATGTTAGCATAATACAGAGATTTCAAAAGAGAACTCTAATTGATACTGATACTTTAAAAAGTGTTATTTGCTTTATTCTTCATCCTCTGGAATTTAGAATTTGTCCTGTAATCAGAATCCAGTGTTACTACATTTCTGTTGACCTTTAATTTCTTTAACCTTCACAAGGTAAGCATTACACAGCCAAATTTTATGAACATATTTCTGATCCTCCAATGCCTCTGGACAGGTTCATGGTATAATATTTTACCCCAAAGAAATACTGCGAAAATGTCTTCCTAGAGTACAGATTAGATCACATAGACTTCTGTTCTGGTTGGGAACTTACTGTTCTGGAGAAAACTAATGTGAAAATAATGATAAGTCATTGATTGTCTTTTCTAAGTTTATCTTTTTTGTTTCAGGTTCTTCTGCTTAAATCCCCCCAGGCCTTTGAAAGGACAGATACCACAATATCCATAGTGCATAGTGAGGCATCCCCAGTGACCTTCGTGGACTGATAAAGGCAGGGCTGGAGGCCTAGAGTAAAGTTATATCAGTCACTGAGAGAGAGAGAAGTTGTGATTTTCTTGAATATATTTGTTAAAAGGGATAAAAAATCAAACTTTGAAGCAAAAAAGACAGCAATTGTGAAATACACATAAATAGAGAATGAAGAAAAGGAATCAGATAAAATTACTTCTATAGTTTAAGTTTTGGTAAGCAGAATTTTAATTTTCCATCAACTTCCTCCAACAGTCATTGTTAATTATAATTGAATGGGTTTAATTGTTTTTAATGGATAAAATGCTCCATGGGACCCTTCTATGTATCTTGCCCAGCCCCTTTCAACAACCAATAAGAAAACAGAGTGTGAAAATTTCTTTTAAGAGAGTCCCAAACTTGCAGCCTCTTTTGAATCTTATCCTCACTGATATTTTCCTGTGAGTTGTCCAAAGTCATAAATGTTCACGTAATTCTCATCAGAAAAATTAAAGGGATGAGAGAAAGGTTTAAAAGACTTTAGGCATTTGTTTTTACAATGCAAATAATATATTTTAAAATGTGAAATGATATATATGTAATATATCTATCACACAATTAGAATGAGTTTTTTAGACTACATAAATTCTTTTCTTGCACTTCCAAAGTTCATAATTAAAGAATCAAGCCCTGCTCCATAACAGATAGTTATTACCTGTTCAAATAATATTTTTGCTCTTAAAATGAAAAACAAATTTGTATTGAAGTAAAAATAAGTAGTTTTTTAAAAATAATCTTTTTAATGAAACTAAACTTCTGTCATAAGTGGTACTTGACTTGGCTCTAATGTTACATTCTATCCTTCACATGATTGCCAAATACATGATTCGCTTTTTAAAAATTTTTAAGATTTTATGAATTTTACTTCTGTTTTCCCATTTAAGAGATACCTCTAAAGCACAAAGGTTTGTTTGCTGAATTTTAACAGTCTAACAGTTTAGCATTCTTTAGCTAGAGAGTCATGTCTTTAGTGAATGTTCGTTACATGGATCAAATCTCGATCTATGTACTTCTTTTTAAAAATAATCTCAAAGTTTTATTTTTAGAAAAAAATTCCAACACTTTACTGTATTTATATTCAATGCTTGACATGAATGGATCACCATTGTTGTCTCCTTTATATCTCTGGACTGGACACCAGAAGGTCCTGTAACCTAGAACCAGAATCACTGAGACCAAACAAAACAATCCAAGAAAACTTGCTTTCCCTTGCCAAAGGACAGGAAGAAGGAGATCCCAACAGAGACCTAGAGTGTATCCCCAAATCTCACCCTGAAACTAAGGCCTAATGTTGTATAATCCAGGCAAATACACCAAGCCCAGCTGACTAGTCATTCCTACACAATTTAGCCTGTGGGAGGTAAGACACAGTGTGGGTTCTCTGACCCCAGCCCCATATCTTAGAGGACAGGCAGGTGGTGGCCTATGTGCCTCCATCTTCTCGACCCAATGGCATAAGAAAACCCAGGTCCAGTGGCTTCTCTTCTTTGACAGAATGTCATCCATGCATAGCAGGTATTCCAAGGACACATTTATTCCTAAGTAGACCAGGCCAGCAGGAACTGAGTGGGTGCTGTAGCAGTACCAGAAGAATGAAGCACACCAGAAAACAATGCAAGGTTTCAGAAAACTAAAACAAAAGTGTTATTGGAACAAAAACCCACAAAAGAGAGGAAAGAAGATCTAACAAAACGAAGAGATATTTCATGTTCAAGGATAGGAAGTCTCAGTAGCATCAAGATATCAGTTATTCCCAACTTGGTCAATGAACTCATCACAATCACAATCAAATCCCAGCAAGTTATATTGTGGGTATCAATAAACTGATTCTAAATTACATATAGAGAGGCAAGGAACCCATGACAGTCAACACAAGATAGACAAAGAAGAAGAAGGGAGTCTGAGACCAACACTACCAGACTTCAAGACTTACTACAAACCTACAGCAATTAAGACTGTGATATTGGCCAAAAAAAAAAAAACAAAAAAAAAAAACCAAAAATAAAACAAACAAAAAAAAACCACAAGAGCTATCTGACATAGAATAG
Source organism: Saimiri boliviensis (assembly GCF_048565385.1). Taxonomy (NCBI): domain Eukaryota; kingdom Metazoa; phylum Chordata; class Mammalia; order Primates; family Cebidae; genus Saimiri; species Saimiri boliviensis. Next base: position 111,556,703 of record NC_133461.1, on the reverse strand, counting down.
ACATCCCTATTGACATGAATATAGTCAACTGTGTTTTGACAAAGGAGAAAAGGCAATCAATCACCAAGTAGAGTCTCTTCAACACATGGTGCTGGAAAAACTGGACATCCACATGTGAAAGTGAAAATGAATCTAGATGCCTTTTATCTTTCACAAAAATTAACTAAAAATGGATCATAGACATAAATGTAAAGTGCAAAATTATAAAATTTCCAGAAACTAGCACAGGAGAAAATCTACCTTAAGTGGCAAGAGAAAAGGAAAAGGGGACCAATAATAAACAAAAAGAAATAAAAACGATGGAAACAAGTTCTAAAATACTAATAAATACTTCAAATGGATGTGATATAAGTACACCAATCAAAAGAAAGAGATCTTAGAGTGGATAGAATAGCAAAACCCAATTATATATCGTCTACCATAAACTCACTGGAAACATAGGTAAAGATGGAAATTACGTATCATAAAAATAGGAACAAAACACTGATTTGACTATATTAACATCAGATAAGGGAGACCTGATAGTAACGTATGCTATCGTAGAGGACAAAGGAGTGTGACATGACAATAAAAGCATCTGCCCACCAACAAGGTATAGCAGTCTGACATGTGTATACATCAAACAACAGGGATGCGAAAGGCATGAAACCAAAATGGATGGGATTGAAATAAATTTTTTAAAAGTCTTTACTATGGTGTGTTACTTCAGCACTCACTTTCAGCAACTGATAGAATCACTAGACATAAAATCATCAACAATACAGAACCACACAAAACAATCCATCAACTGGATCTAATTAACATTGATAGAACAGTGTACCAAAATAAAAGCATATACATTATTTTCAAGTACCCAGAAACGTCCATCAATACAGACCATATCCTGGATGACAAAAGCAACCTTATTCAATGTATAAGAATTCTTTTATCAAATGTATGAAAATGAAATTATAGAGTGTGTTCTCCAAACACGATGGAATGAAACTAAACATCATATACAAAGCAACAGGAAAATCTAAATGCAATTAGAAAGACCACATGTCCAAATAAGTTATCTGTCAAAAAAATGTGTGTGTGTGCGCTTATTATTAACTATATAAATTGATGAAAATGGAAACAGAAATTAGTGTGATATAGTTAAAGCAGTAGTAAGAGAGAAATTTACAGCTGAATGCTTATGTTAGAATAGAAAAACAATCCCAAATCAGCTACCTAATGCCCTTCCTCAAGCCACTAGAAAAAAGGAAAAATAAAGAGCAGAAATTAATAAAATTTAAAATGGGAATCTAATTTGTAACATTGACAAAACAATGTTAGTGATTCAAAGAAAAACTTCATTACCCTCTAGAAAGAATGATAAAGTAAAAAGAGAGAAGAAACAAACCACCAATATCAGGATGAAAAAGGGCTATCCAAACAGATTCTGCAGCCATCAACAGGGTCATAATTAAACACTACCAAAAACTTCATAATATATTTGACAATTTAGAAGAAATTGATAAATTTCTCAAAAACGCAAGCAAAGCTTAGCTTAGATAAAATAGAGAACCTGAATAGTCTTGTAAGTATTAAACAATTATATATGTAAGTTAAAACCTCCTGATAAAGAAATGTCCAGGCTAAGATGATTACACTGGTGAATATTACAAAACATCCGAGTAAGAATTGATGATAATTGTATGCAATTTATTCTAGAAAGAGTACAGGGGTGGATGAACTTATCTTATGTGGCCAGTGCTACTCCTAGGCCAAATCCGAAGATCATTCCAAGAACAGCAACGACAAAAACTATAGCCCAATTGCTCCCATGAGGTTAAGATGGAAAATCTCTCCACACATTTTACCAAATTGAATTCAACAATATATAAGAATAATAACTAACCGCAATAATGAGAAATTTATTCCAGAAATGCAAGTCACTTCGGTGTTTGAAAATCTATATAATTTACTACATCAACTGTCTACAGTAAAAAGTCCTGTGATTTTATCAGTGGAAGCGAATTTTGTCATAAAGTCAAAATTCAACACTCATTTGTAATAAAAACTCTCGAGCAATAGATATAGAGACCTTATCGACTTAATAAGGAACATCTATAAAAAACCTACGACTAGCATCATATTTGATGGTGAAAGCCCAAATACTTTTCCTCCATGAATAAGAATAAGGCAATCGTGTCCTTTCTCATCACTTTTGGGCAGTATAGAGCTACAGAGAGACACACACACAGACACACAGACTCACACAACATGAGTGTAACCAGTGAAATCCAAATCATTGGGTTTCAAGGTCAATTTTCTGGTTTGTTCTTGTTATTTATGTGAGATGTGAACATTGATGGAAATGGAGTAGAGGGTGCACAGGACCATGCTGTGCATTTCTTTGCAACATCTTGAGAGTCTATAATTATTTCCAAATAAAAATGTGTTTTAAAAAAGGCAAAAAATAGTAATCAAGAATGAAGAGAAGGAAGTTAAGTTGTTTTGAGGTAATGTCATATAGAAAATAGCAGTCAATGCATTGGTTAAGAGTCTTAATTTCTTTAATAATTTCTTCATTTCCATTATGCTTTTTTTAATACCGCTGTGATTTTTCAAGATCAATAATGCATTACTACTTCACCTCACATTGATTATACTGTTTGGTGCACAGGACAATAAAAACTGTAGGAAGGTGGGATTTCTAAGACAGAATTCTGTGCAGTCCTCCATAGATAGCAAGCTGTTTCCAACAAAATAGCTTTTGATGATGTGATTCAACTGTTAACATGGTTCTCTGCCCTTTCTTCTGCATTTCCCATCCCAGCCTGTTTTGCTTTTCTATGTGGGAGGAAAACTCCAGTCTCTGTACTGCTCAGGCTAGCCAGAGGCAACGTGAAGAGCAGTCATTCTGCCTGCCTGAACACCTTACATCTGAAGGGTATTGTGATGTGGTGCTACCCAAGACCCAAGGACACACTCATTATAAGGAGTGGCTTGTACATTTGGCAAAGTTAAAAAAAATACTGCATTAAATTATATACTGAACTGGATGAAATTTATGTATTGGAGATCTGGTAAAAGCAGAAAGCAGGCAGTGTGTGTCTGAAATAATTTCACACACAAAGACACTGTTCCTTATTTCACAACTTCTGGTAAATTATATCCAGGTATATACTTCAACCAAGATGGCAGTACTCAGAAACTAATTATTGTTTCTAGTTTTCATTTAGTTGGAAATTGTGAGAGGTTAATAGAGATTCCCACACCGTGTGGGATACCCGATAGCTCTGGAGGCTTTATTTTGCTTAACAGCCATTTCTGATTTCTTACATTCATTTGCAGGAAGCATTTTTTTCTGAGTAATAACACCTTTATTCACATTGATTCAAGTCACAATGTTTTCCAGAGAGATAGTGTAGAAAAAACATTTAACAGTAATTTAGGTGTTGCAAAAAAGAGTTATACAGTTAATTATAAGATGCTTCCATGGCAGAAAAATGCTGACAACTTCAATTGTAGCATACCTAATAATGTTATTTGGAAAAATTGTCTATGTCCCAGAGATAATTCTTACATTTTTATGAGAAAGACCAGCTTGGATTTTGCATATACAGAAACTGATTTCCTCCAATTGAATACATTACCAAGGAATAATATATTTTCTTGAATGGTAATTGAGATATTTTCTTGACCTCAAAATCAAAGCAAAGAAACAAGTTACAAATACGAATAAGCAGATGCCAAACAGATTGCCTTTTATTTGTAATCTAAAGATGTGAACTCATCTTGTTTATAAATAAAACTATTTCAGATACCTAAGCCTTGTGGTGAGTTGACGGTAAGTTGGCCTTATTTCAGATTGGTATTTGAGATATTATTCAGAAGATGCCACTTAATACTTCGTTATATTTAATGAAGCACAGAGTAGCAGAGGGACTAAGAATTGAGCCTCTCAAGTGAAATTGATGGAGTTTGGATCTTTGTATGTGATGGACCTTGAATCCCTCATTACATGAACTTTATCTGCTCCAGTCTCCTTGGTTCTACATTGGTGACAAAGATTCCTACCACACGCACAGGGTGCTTTAAGTATTCAAGCACAGCATAGGATATATGAATAAGTATCAGGCATATCCTACTACCACTATAATAATTTTTCCTTAATTGTGGTTAGCAATTGATGAAACCACATTCAATAATGTTTGTGTGGCCTACAGTCTCTATTCACAAGAAGAACACTTATGCAACCTTTCCATACCCTGGCAAGAGAGTGCTTTGTAAACATCTTGAAGACCTACCTTCAGAGTCTGAGACTATCCAAGCATCCTCCACAGGTCTGCACTGCAAACAGGTATATGTTGTACCACCGTGGGGAACAACCAGGCTTCTGCCCTCAGCCTAACGGTAGTGAATGGCTGATAGCTACCTCTCTCCTCCTTCCTGTCCCCAAACTTCTGTGTTCATTTTATCTGCTGGGATTTCTGGTTATGGGAAACTGAGCTACTTTCAATGTAGCTGTCTTGAGCACAGATGGGGCCACTGAGATAAGCAAACAGTAATTGCAAATGCCTAAAGGAAATAAAACATTCCACTCTGTCCCATGCTGCAGTTCTCTTACCATGAGTGGCCTCTTTTCATTACTCTTACTTTTACATTATTATGAGATTGGCAGTTTTACAAGTAACCATGAATGAGCAGCTAGAGGTACAACATGTTGACTCTTGATAACATCCAAAATAAAGAAACACAGAGACATAAACCATCAGAGAAACAGATGGATTCTGTTTAAATGCTGTGGGTCTCATTTATCCAAAAAGTTTCAGTTTATAAAATGCTCACTTTTCAGCTTCTGTAATACTCTCACTTGCCCCCATCAGAAACTCAATTTTATAATGTGATTGCGTTTGAGATTTATGCAGGGAAATGTTTTGATTAAATGTAACTTTCAAATAAACTCAAGTATTCTGTAAGTATATATTTAGATGAAACTAATAAATTAATGTGAATTCTTATCTATTCATTAGAAAATCTGCCAAGTATATTCAGGAACAAAAGAATACTGTAAGCTGAGTTAGAAGATTAGCATAACTTCAGAGGAAAATAATCCTACATTTCATCACCATTTTCGCTCCATTCTTCATTTGACCGATGCAGCAAATGCAGAGAAACTTTTCCATGATCAGCTTACCAATGCCCTTATATGCAAACCGAAGTTGATAAAATGAAGGGAGAGAAACCATCTATTACTGAGCATTTTCCCCTTGCCTCATATCTTGCTCCTTAACATATACTTGCTTGAATTGCTAAATTATTTGTGCCTCATCTGTTTGTTATAAATTTAACAAGTTGAATTTTCATAAATGCAGGAATCCAAAAATATCAAGCCAAGTGTGTAAAAGACTTCATAAGCCATGGTGTAACCTAAAATGAAACTTTCTTTAAAACAGCTATTTGCTAAATTTGCCATTTTATACTGATAGTTTTATGAAAGGCATGGCATATGAAAATGTAAACCAGGTGTCTATATATAAGGCGATTTGAGCAATATCCATAGCCAGAGGAGAATTTATTTTTAATGCCTCAGTTGAAAAGTTTGTAACTGATTAAGTTACGTAACACTCAGTGGAAGTATATATCTTTGACATTTAGGAACAATAATATTCTTCACTGAATCCATTTTAATAAGTGAAGGAGTTACTGTACTACGGGTTCTATATCACTTTCAGTTGCTAAATATTCATGTACCCCTTTATTCTACTATAATTTTCTGAGGAAAAAAATGTTAAACACAATATTACTTTTAGAAATAGACATTGGAGTCAGATAACAATAACTCATACTGCTATGTACATTCACTTTTGGAATACATGCTTGAAAGTGAAACCATCAAAAATGGCATTTCAAAAAGTCTTGGATTTTACCTCTAACAGTTGTGATTTAAACAACTAGAAAAACAACAAGCAAATAAAACATGTGGTTGAATTTTTGTTTACCAACTCAACTCATGCATAATAATCAATATATACAGACAAAAGAACATTAGGAAAGAATTCTGTGTAGTTTTAATGTGGATGAAAACTATTCAGTTGCCTGGTGTTTGCATGACTTGAAATCTTATGCTTGCTGGACCATCAGGATAGGCACGGGCGATGTGGCTTTACAGAAAGAGACGGGGTCAAGGCTGTGGATGACTGACGCCTTCAGGTGTGGGTGGGAGGGGCAGGTGTGTGACCAGAACACTCTAGGCAGTGTGTGAGCTGCTCTCTGACCACTGCCATCTCTGGGTGTCTCCACGTCCTCATTCTCTGATCTCTCTTTGGGAAACCCAATGTCTTGGGTTACTGCCTGGGCTTGTCTCTTCCCAAGATGCTTTCTGGTTCCTAATTACTTCATCTATACACAATATTATTGCTTGAACACTTTTGTTAGGATTCCTTTCTAGTAGAGACTTGAACAAAATTGATTTGAATAAATAATTCAAAATATTTCAGAAGAGTGTTGCTAAGAAAAGGAATTCTTGTGTCATTTCCTAAAATCATACCTCCTACTCCCAAGTATTGAAATGTAAATGAATTGAAAGCTGGGGCAGATGTCTGTAGCCAGAGATTTAAAAATTAAATTTGGAATCATTATATATTGCTATAAAATACAATACTGTCTTTTAAAAACAATATGCCCCCATACATATAATCAGCATACACAAAGCGTGCTACATGCTCATTAAGCTATTCAATAAATGTAAATTGGGGCCAGGCACGGTGGCTCACACCTGTAATCCCAGCATTTTGGGAGGCTGAGGCAGGTGGATCACGAGGTCAAGAGATCGCGACCATCCTGGTCAACATAGTGAAACCCCATCTCTACTAAAAATACAAAACATTAGCTGGGCATGGTGGCGCATGCCTGTAACCCCAGCTACTCAGGAGGCTGAGGCAGGAGAATTGCCTGAACCCAGGAGGCGGAGGTTGCCGTGAGCCTAGACTGTGCCATTGCACTCCAGCCTGGGTAACAAGAGTGAAACTCCGTCTCAAAAATAAATAAATAAATGAATGAATGAATAAATAATGTAAATTGAGGGCAAACTATGCACACTGGAGACAGGTTTTTAAAATAAGGTGCAGTAGGCAATAGGGCCAGGTGCGGTGGCTCACGTCTGTATTCCCAGCACTTTGGGAGGCCAGGGCATGTGGATCACCTGAGGTCAGGAGTTCGAGGTCAGCCTGGCCAACATGGCAAAACCCTGTCTCTACTAAAAATACAGACAATTAGCCAGGTGTGGGGGCACGCACCTGTAATCCCAGCTACTCAGGAGGCTGAGGCAGGAGAATCACTTGAACCTGGGAGGCGGTAGTTGCAGTGAGCCAAGATAGCGCCACTGCACTCCAGCCTGGGTGACAGAGTGAGACTCCATCTTAAAAAAAAAAAAAAAAAAAAAAAAAGATGCAATCACTGCAGCTTGATTCCAGAGAAGCTGACCTCATTGGGACTACTTTGAGGGTGTAACCAGGTTTGCATGAAGCTTTTAGGGGAACACAAAGATTGGGGCTGGATCCAAATCTGACCTGCTCACAGGCTGGGAGTCTGTAATGACTCCCCGGAGTGCAGAGTGTGACAGGTGCATTGCTTACCGAGTTCTATGCTGACCCACGGAGGAGAGAAACTGGCACCATTGTAGAGCCCGGCCAAGGAGACAGCATGGAAGGGTGGCAGGACCCTAACAGGGAGCTGGGCCTCCACCCACCTTGGCCAGAAAGGGATAAATAGAAGCCTGTGACTGTAGAAAAATGCACCCCTTGTGTCTCAGGAAGGGAAATCAAATATCCCCAATGGTGGCTTTCAAGGAGTAAACAAAAGGACTCTGCAGAGACACCTTCAAATGAAAATGGCTGTGTAACTCAGCACCACCTCCAGCCACCAGGGAGCTGATTATGGGGGAATCCGGGTAGACTGTGCCTGGGGATCCCAGGGAGAAGCTCAGGGCAGCACATGATATTTGCGGGGCGGGGCGGGGGGCACTTTAATTGTAGACATGGGCTAATTCTTTTGAAGTTTCCCTGAGAGCATTTTTTGCTTAAGATTAGGGAAAATTCCTGAGGTCTTGTCAAGCGGTAGGGAATGTGCTAGCTTTACAGCGGGTCTAAGGAGGCTATTGGGGAAGCACCAAGAGTTTCTTCTGCTGTCACTCAGTGAGTCCTGCCTGTCTAAAGCACATTTGCTTTTCTAATTCAATAACTTCAGCTCTGAAGCCTTATGCGGGTGGAGGCGTTAAACACAGTCTCCAAGGGAGGGGATCCTCCAGGCATGGGACTGCAGGGAAGGCTGGAGACGTAGCCCACTTCCATCCAGGAAACAGAGACGTGCATAGCCCCTTACATCCATCATGATCCATCCTGTGAGCTCTCTGAGAACGACTGTTCTCTTCCTGGCTTCCTGAGAACCTGCATGGGGAACTATGTTGGTGGATTCCAAGCTCAAAGCTGACAGAGTTCATCAAGATTTGAGGCCTTTTATGGCAAACGCAGACATAGCTTTTACATTTGTTTTTAAATCTAAAATTCGATACCATAAAAGGCAACAAATCTTGGTATCGTCAGACACCCAAGTGGCCAGTGTCAGTCCTTTGTTGGTGTATGGGGTGGAGAGAGGATATAAGCTCCAGATACCCATAAAAAATGCTGCATGTACCAATGAAGTATTTTTTTTTTCTTCTGGGCTCTGAGATCTTTTCCTTGGCCTCTAGAATAACTTGGTTGTAAGCATCTTTACAAAAACCTAGCCTCCTTCCTGGGGACCAGTGATTACAAACTGAAACCCAACTTCCCCAAAGTGATTTCCCCAAAGAAAAAGAAAATACTTCTCATTCTAAAAATGTCATGGGACGTGACAGAGTAAGAGCAAAGAAAACAGAAGAAAGTAAAAAATTAAAACAAAGCAGGAATAAATATAATTAAAAAATGAAAATTAGGGTCATTAAAACTAAAGATGGTTCTTGGAATATGCATATCATGTGTATTTTTATTGATTGCAAAAAGATTAAGAGCATCTTAGTCAAGACTTCAGATGACTTCAGCCTTGCCGACATCTTGGATACAACCTCATGAAAATCCCTAAGACAAAACTGTCCAACCAAGTCATTCCTGAGCTGCAGAAACTGGGATAATAAATGAAAACCACATTACACCACTAATTTTCAATGCCAAAAAAAAAAAGACAACTAATAGAAAGGGTCAGGGAATGGTAATATAAGAAATAAATACAAATAGAATATATACATGAGGATTGAAAAATAACTAAATCATCTTTTCACAAGGGAATAATTGTGTATGTAGAATACCTAATAGAGTCAATAGGCAAATTCAGAAAAATTAAGTTGTTTACCATATTTTTGATATATAACCTTTATAAATATAAGTGGAAATTTCTAAGTATTATCAGGAGTCATAATTTGTAACCATAAATAGTAGTAAATAGTAAAAATTATAGTATTTACAATGAAAAAATCTAGTAACTACAAACAAATATGACAAGAGAAATGCACAAGATTTATATGATTATACAACATTAAAAAACAGCAGCGTTAACCCAATCAAGATGTGTAATACATGTATGCATAAAAAGATTCCATTTTATAAATGTGACAGTAATTCTAAAATTGATTTATAGGTTAAATTCAATTAAAATGAGGAACCAAAGAGAAATTATGTAGATCTGAGTTTATTCTTAAGTTTACGGAAAAAAATAAATAAATAAAGGACCTATAACATCAACCCACTTTTGAAAATATCAGGCTAGAGAAACTCGCTGTATCTGAGAGAAGAATCTCTCTGATGGTTGCATGCTTAAGTAAATCATTTTTAAAAATTCATGAAAATAATACCTTGAGTTCAAGATAGGAAGAAAACAGAAGAGGACGTGGGAGAGAAACGCAGACATACCTTTTACATTTGTTTTAAAATCTAAAGTATATATGTTAAAATAAAAATACTTCCAAGGGCATTGGAATTAAGTAAGTGGGTATTTATTGTAATAGCAATTACCTTTTTTGTATTCCCAAAATATTTCATAACATGCGAAGTTCTATGCAGGTGTCCTTCCCATAACAGTCACCAGAACCCTTTAGAATCCAACTTACAGCCCAGACCTTAGGATGATCAATCCTTGTAGATTGTGGGGATGATGGATTGAGTGCTGGCCTGCCATCTCATCGAACTGCAATGACAATATTGGGAAGGTTGTGTCCTGATGATACCAGAGAGGGGCTTGGACTTCTTCAGGCACATGCACTTCAAAGCCCAGCACCTCAGGTGCTGAAGTCTGCCCTGCTGGTCAGAGCTCCCCAGAGAGTAAGGAACCCAAGGAAATTGCACCTCAGCCTTCTGCAGAGGCTTCCATTTGGAAGGGCTGCCTGTTCGGGGTCTGGCCATGGGTCCTTGTGTACTCCGTAAGAAAGGCTTCGTTCATTGAGCTAATCCTGAAATTGTAGGCACACTTAAAGGCACCACGTAACTACTATCAGTACAAACTGCACATGTCTATTCTTATATAGTCCAAGAGGTCTGATCTGGCCAGTGTTCTGTATGGCCTGATTTAATGAGGTCTGATGTGACCAGCTTTATGTATCTCAGTTGATTTGCTTAGTCGTCTCTTGGGTATTGAAAACCTGATTTCATGCTCACAATATAAAATAATGAAATGCATTTTAGTCATGTTATAGGCATGCTGACCAAGCCTAAATTGACTTTTTTTTTTTTGAAAGAGAAAGAGAAATAAACCCAGGAGTCATTGAATAAAACTGCGGTAAAAAGGAACAATAAGTGTCTTATTTTCTAATTACGTGATAATAGACTCTTTCCACTATTTTATGAGGCAGTAACCCAGTTCTTGGGTGGATAAACCATAGGGCTGATGGCCAAGGTCTGTATCCTAAGAGTAAGAGTAGGTTATTTCCCAATTAAATAGTTCTTAAGAAGCATCATTGCTATAAGGTTTCATGTTGGCAAATCCTTTTTCTCTTTTCTAAAGACCAGATAAGAAGGTACATACCCAGCCTAAATGAACGTACACCTTCCTCTCCCCAGGAGACCTGTACCTGCTGAGTGAGAAAACTGGAAGTTAATGAAGAAGGTAGTCAGTGATGGAAGCAGGTGTAACTCCTGTGAGTGACGATTTTTCATGCCTTATTTTATTGAGACAGAGTCTCATTCCGTCTCCCAGGCTGGAGTGTAGTGGCATGATCCCCGCTCACTGCAACTTTCATCTCCTGGGATCAAGCGATTCTCCTGCCTCAGCCTCCTGAGTGAGTGGCTGAGACTGCAGGTGTGAGCCATCATGCCTGGCTAATTTTTCGTATTTTTGGTACAGATGGGCTTTAATCCTATTAGTCAGGATTGTCTCAATCTCCTAACGTCGTGATCCACCCGCCTTAGCCTCCAAAAGTGCTGGGATTACAGGCATGAGCCACCATGCCCAGCCCTATTTTATTTTTAATTACAATGTAAAAGCCACATGGACAGAGATCCAGTTGGTGTTAGGAATTTTGTTTCCAGGGATTAGCAAAATCGTAGGCTCTGTTTTGGGATAAATTATTTTTAGTTTCAACCTAGCTGTTTGGTATTTTATACCAAACCTTTATACTATAAAATGATGGCACTGAAAAAAAAAATGATGGTACCTTGAAGAAAATGCTATACAGTGTTCAAAAGAGTTTAACTATGACTTTTAATTTATAAACAGAAAAAATATAGATTACAATTTTATGTTTTTAGAAAATGTGAACAACGTAGAGATGATAAATAAAATGTATACAATGTGTTGCAATAATACATTCTCCACTAAGAGTGATGGTGAGGAAATCTGATTATAAACACAGTTGTCTAGAATTTTCATTACACACCTTGCTGATTAGGGAAAACCCCATCTAGACTTAAGGTAAGCCCTGGAACTGATAAAGCTCTTCCACCCAGAATATTTTATTTTCAGTATATCTTCAATACTAATGTGATTATAAAACAAAATTATATTTAAATCATTCTGTTACTGCTCACGTTTTTTTTACTCCACGGGAGGCTTGGGAATGATGTTGCATCTCTATATACTTAAAATTTTCATTGGGCACTACAAGTAACTTAAGAAATTGAATTTGTGCCTGCAATGAATAAAATTACTTTGAGACGCATTTATCATTAAAAAGGCATAATGGAATCTGATATGCAAAAGGTTATGCTAAAGTAGCACTTTGTGACTTGCTGCAAATTCTGCTGACAGTACCATTCCATAAAGTGGTATTGACTGATGAGTTATTTAACAGAGGTTGTGCCAGTGGAAAAACTCATAACACGAAAGCGTGGTCTGACTTATCAGATGCATTTGGAAGTGAAAAGTTTTGCGTATATCTCCCACCCACACTCTTCCCTTGAGCACTCTTTCTAATGTGGAAATGAATGAATATCTATCACTGCACTTTTATGAAAAAGATCAACATCAGCATTCTAAAAACATGTGAGCAATGTATAAAAGTATGAAGATAAGGGCAAAACTTTACCCAAAGTCTTCACCATTTAGAAAAATATTTTAGAATCTCTGTAAGCATGTAGTCAGCTGCACATGGCTAGAATAGTAGAAAAATAGAGAGGTAAATAGACACATCTAATAAACAAGAGATCACACTCTACTCAGAGTGCCTCTAGGATCAAATTTAATTTGGTTGAGTTTATAACAAGAAAAATAAGAGAGAGAGGGAAATACTGATATTAGATATTTTTGTCATTATTATAAGTTACATACTGATAAAATATTTTAAAAATCACTGAGCTTATTACAAAAATATGGAGGTGACTGACCACCTTCTGTAACAATAAGGCAGCAAATGGTCTTCTCAATTAATGAATCAATTTTCTACGACTTACCAAATTTGTTAAAGTGAACAGAATTATCTTCTTAACTGTAATTCTAAATCTCAGTTGTTTAGCCTTAGTTCTATGTTTAAATGGACATAATTCTCAGTTTCTCTTTTTTGCTCAGAACATTTCTATTTCTGGCTTCTTCATTTTATTCGTATTAACTTGATATTCTCATTTTCTCTCTCGGTCTTAAAGGCTTGCATATATCCCTACTGTCCCCTTGAGTTAGTATAAGTGTGCAAGGACCGTTCCCTTTCTCTCAAGTCTCTTAAATCCTGACACTCCTGGTTTTGAAAGTGCATTTCCTGGTTTCAATTATCATATATTTACAATTAGGTCTCATTATTCTTCAAAATGAATTATACCTTGCTTGGTGTTTGCTTTCTTAAGAGTTGAAACTCATCTTCCCTCAAGGCATGTCTCCACCTTAATCTACGGGGCCTGCTGTGTGAGAAAGTGTTAACCCTGCCTACTGAACAGCAAAAATCCGGTCGCAGTTCAAGTGGGCTTGATTTCAGCACCATGCCCTAGGGATGGAGCTTGACTATTCTGTGTGATAGTGTGATCTTGGCTTACTGCAATCTCTGTCTCCTTGGTTCAAGCAATTCTCCTGCCTCGGCCTCCAAAGCAGCTGGCATTACATGCAAGTACCACCACATCTAGCTAATATTTGTGTTTTTAGTGGAGATGCAGTTTCACCATATTGGCCAGGCTGGTTTCAAACTCCTGACTTCAGGTGATCTGCCCACCTCGGCTTCCCAAAGTGCTGGGATTACGGGTGTGAGCCAGGACGCCTGGCCTGTTTTGTCTTCTCATAGTGTGTGGTGCCATATTATTGTTGCTTTGAGAAGCCCCTTTCTAATAATTAATAATGATGAGTATCATTTCAAATGTTCGTTTACCATTTGTGTGTCTTATTTAATGAAGTGTATGTTCAGATTTTTGGCTCATTTCATAACAGAATTGGGGTTTATTTCTTTTTTTTGCTTTTGAATTTCCTAAATATAAGACATTTATCATGTATGTTCTTGGCAAATATTTCTTCCAATCTCTGTCCGGTCAGAGGTTTATAATTTTTATTGTTAAAAAATAAAACTTTTAATTTTATTTTGTCTTTTGATTTCCTGCTGTTTGTGCTCTGATGTTATTGTTTGCTTCCTTGTACTTGCTTTGAATTTAATTTGCTAAGCTGTGTAAGTGGAGGCTCCTATTGCTCATTGGAGACTGCTCTATTCATAAAATGTAAGCATTTTATGCTGTGCAATTTCCTCTATGTGCTGCTTTAACAGCATCCCATAACATTTCATATATTATATTTTTATTTTCATTTAGTTTAAAATATTTATTATTCTTTTTGTAAATGTAATGGGTTGTTTAATTTTCCAGTATTTAAAAATTTGTCCATATTTGAGCAAAAGTTTTTCAGACACCTTCTTTTATTAATTTCTATTTTAATTACATAATTATCTGAGAATACTCTTTTTAAGATTTCTATTCTTGACCCTTTTTTTGTTTGTTTCTGTTGTTGTAGCCAGAATATGGTCTGTCTGTAGAAATGGTCCGTGTGTAGAAATACTAATTTTCATGTAGTTTTTGAGTAGAGTGCACAAAAATGGTAACTGAAACCCATTGTTTAATAGTTTATACCAGGTTTTTTTTTTTAAAGGACTTACTGATTTTCTACCTAGTAATTTTATTAATTACTGTGAGGAGACTGCTAGCATCCCCCAAAATAATTTTAATGTCTTTATTTTTCTTTTCAGTTATATTAGTTTCTGCCTCTTATTTTGTACCTTTTGTTAGCTGTACACACATTTAGGACTATTATTTTTCTTTTGAGGGTTCGCCCTAACCTCTTTATCCATCATGCAGTATCCATCTTTATTCCTCACAATATTCTGTTATAGCTTATATTTGATATTAATGCAGCTACTCCAGATTTCATTTGGTTAATTTTGCCTCTTATATTGTTTTCCATATTTTATCAATTTATTTTTAACTTTTGTTTTTATGTTTACAGTGGGATTTTTTTTGGTAAACACCACAGTTTCCTTTTCTATCCAATCTGACAAATTCTGGGTCTTTGAAAAGTTCACATTCTATGTAATCCTTGATATGTTTGTATAAGGATCTACTATACTTCATGTTTTTTCTATTATTCCCATTTATGTTCTATTTTTCCCTTCCTTTGCTATGTTCTCTCTCCTCTAATGATTTAATTTTTGTCTCTATTGTGCAATTACTATTTATTTTTTGAAACATTAGTGATTTCTTTTCAATATTTAATATACACTTTCAGAAAGCAGATTGGTGATTTCTGAAAAAAACTAACCATTTGACCCAGAATTCCCAATACTGGGTATATACCCAAAGGAATATAGTCATTCTACCAAAAAGACACAGGCAGTAATGGGTTCATCACAGCACTCTTCAAAATAGCAAAGATATGGAATCATCCCTGGTGCCCATCCATGACATACTGGATGAAGAAAATGTGTTGCATATACACCGTGGAATGTGACTCAGACACAGAAGAGAAAAATATCAGTACTTTGTAGCAACATAAAGGCAGCTGGAGGTCATTATCCTAAGAGAACTAACACAGGAACAGAAAACCAAATATCACATGTTCTCACTTATAAATGGGAGCTAAGCATTGGGTACTCATGGACATGATGCTGGGAACAAGAGACACTGGGGACCACCAGAGGGATGGGAGACACTGGGGACCACCAGATGGATGAGAGAGACTGGGGACCACCGGAGGGATGGGAGAGACTAGGACCACTGGATGAAGAAGGGAGTGGGGCAAGGGCTGAAAAACTTCCGACTAGGTCCCATGCTCACTACCTGGGTGATGGGATCAATAGAAGCCCAAATCTCAACATCACACAATAGATCCTTGTGACAAACCTGCACATGTACCTCTGGAATCTAAAAGAAATGTTGAAATCAGAAAATACAATAAAATATGCATTTTTTCTTAGACGGATTCTCGCTCTGTCACCAGGCTGGAGTGCAGTGGTGCATTCTCTGGTGACTGCAACCTCCGCCTGCTGGGTTCAAGAGATTCTCCTGCCTCAGCCTTCCAAGTAGCTGGGACTACAGGTGCCTGCCACCATGCCCGGCTAATTTTTGTATTTTCAGTAGAGATGGAGTTTCACCATGTTGGCCAGGATGGTCTTGATCTCTTGACCTTGTGATCCACCCACCTCAGCCTCTCAAAGTGCTGGGATTACTGGCATGAGCCACCATGCCCGGACTAAAATAGACATTTGTAGTAATCAGAGTCTACCTTTCAACTTCACATCTATAGTAAGAAACTCGTAAGTACATTCCCACTGCTATAAATCATAGCTATATTTGCTTTAGACACTGTTATCATTTAAATAAATTAAAAATGAAAAAAACACTATATTTTATGTTGCCATCTGTAACTTTGTTTCTACCTCTCATCATTTCTATGGGCTGATCCAACTTTCTGTCACCCTCTCTCTCCTGTCTAAAACATTTTCTTCAACACTACTTACAGTGTAGGTCTGCTACGCCATGCATTCTCCCTCTCTTTCTTTTTTCTTTAAAGGTATTTTTTTTTCTCTTTCGCTTTTTGAAGGATTATTTTCATGGAGTTAAATTCCTTAGGTCACAGTATCAACTTTAAAGAAATCTTCCATGCTCTTCTGGCTTGAGAGGTTTCTGAGGAGTCTATTGTAATTCTTACCTTTGTCTTTTTATACACATTTTGTTGTTGTTGTTAATCCTCAACGCACCTTGAGGATTTTCTCTTTGCATTTTGTTTCAGCAATTTGAATAAAGTAGGCGTATGTGGAATTTTTTTGATTCTTGTTTGATTTATTAATCTGTTTCCCCATTTTGATGTTTTCAGAGCTCCTTTGATCTATATATTTCTGTCTAATATTAACTTTCTTACAAGTCGTGGCCATCGATTCTCCAAGAATTCATTGCACCTCACTCTTTTCCGTTCACTTCCTGAGATTCCAGTTACCCGTATCATAGCCCAAGATTGTCTCACTGCACTTGGATGCCCTCTCTTTCTCGTTGTTTTTTCTTTCTTTACCTGTTTCTTTTTTCTTTACTTTCTTTCACAGTTTGGATAATGTTTCTAAAGCTGTCTTCGAGTTTGTTGAGAGACATTCCCTGAGAGCCTCTCACATTTTCCCTCCTCTTAGTGGCCGTTACGCCAGCAACTTTTGCTCTAAAATGCCTTTCCAAGGATGTTTCTAGAGGGAACAGTTCTGGGGGATGGACATAGTGTCATTCAGAGCCAAGAGCAGGTTTGCTTGCTGTGAGCATAAAGACAATGTCTTCCTCCCAGGGAAAGTTCAAAAGACGCCCTGCAGCCTGTTGTAACATCCCTGGGTCTGCTACCCTGGGCAGTCCTACCGTGAGGCTAAGCCCTGCGTGTACAGCATCCCACTGGTTTGTCACGCCTCACTCTGTGGAACTTGCAGGGGAGGGGCAGGGGAGCTGGCATGGACACAGGTGTGTCCTGTGTGCTGCCCCGCGAGTGGGAAACTGCCTTTGATCCCAGAACTGCATATTTTCTGCAAATATTCGTGATGTGGCCGGCAACTTACTAGCTACCAAATAACGTACGGTATTAGGCCTTTCATGGTTGTTGACAAAGTTCACTAATTCTTTCTCTATCTGCATTATCACACTGTCTAAAACTGTGAAAAATCTGAGATGTTATCCCACTGGAATAGTTTTGTATTAGAGATGATAGGTAGAGAGATTACAGAGAAATGATTGACAAGTGGATAGGTAATAAGATAGATGGATGGATGGATGGATAGATAGATATTGCAAAAATGCAAGGCTCGGCTGGGAGCGGTGGCTCACGCCTGTAATCCCAGCACTTTGGAAGGCCAAGAGTTAGAGACCAGCCTGACCAACATGAGAAACCCCGTCTCTACTAAAAATACAAAATTAGCCGGGCATGGTGGTACATACCTGTAATCCCAACTACTAGGGAGGCTAAGACAGGAGAATTGCTTGAACTGGGAGGCAGAGGTTGTGGCGAGCTGAGATCAGCCATTGCACCCCAGCCCAGGCAACAAGAGTGAAACTTCCGTCTCAAAAACAAACAAACAAACAAACAAACAAACAAACAAACAAACAATAAAACCGAGGGTCAGGGACAAGAGTTCTTTATTGAAAGAAGTAGATTAATAACATTGTATTATTAATAGTAGTATATTATTATTAATACCAGTGTATTATTAATAGTGTTATTATATTATTAAGTAGCAATGTATCACTGCTTTGCAAGACCCAGCAAATCCACAGAGACCTACAATGAGAACCAGATGGAGAAATTTTTGCACAAGCAGTGGGTTTCAGTCAATAGACTGAAAGGGACAGATAAAAATAGGATTTCTCCACTTACTAAGCTCAAAGAGTCCATTCTTCTAATCTCTTCTGAGAGTATTTTCTTCATGGTGTAATGGGAAGAACATTTATCCAGTCTGTTGGTATGCAAGTCTCTCCAGGGCCCAGCTAAGCCCATCTGTCTCTGGCTTTATGACTTGGAAACGGCTTTAAGGGCCACAGCTTTGTCCATTTTGAGTGTAAGAGATGAGACAGAGAGTGCACTGGTCTTCCTGCCTCCTTGGGAGCTTAACCAAGTGCTTATCTGAAGTTGTAACTATTTGCTTCTTGGGGAGATAGAAGAAGTGTTATTATCCTGTTAGATCCAGGCAATTAACTAAGGAAATGTCTACAGATCTTCATGGTATGTGAAAAGTAAAACGGAAAGTGTTCTCAGGGAGCTGAGACTTTTTATTGGAGCACTGAGAACTTTAGAGATGTATTTCCCCACAGTGACGTTTACCGGTGAGGCTCTCAAAAGCATTCTCTATTTCTGTTGCAGTGCATATTTGTTTTTTTGTTTTTGTTTTTTGTTTTTTTAATAAATTTTTGGAGTTCCATTTAGTTATTTTGATAGTTTCCATCTCACTGTCACGCTTATGCACCTAATCTTGCACATTGTCTACCTTGTTTATTAAAGCCTTTGAAATCCTATTTGATCGCATTAAATTCCTTTTTAGAGTTTCACCATCTGTCATATTTGAATCTGATTTTGGTGATTTCTGTCTACAGACCTGCCATTTCACTTTCCTTTTGGCATGCTGCATAACCATAATTTTCTTCTTTTTTAAGAAAAACCTGAGAACCTTGTCTAGTCCTGTAGAAATGGGAGATAGTTGTTTTTACATCTGTAATAGATTCATCTGTTCTTCGGCCAGGCCTTCAGTGTGGCAGTTTTAAGTAATCTATTTAGGAAGTTCGATGGGCCTTTCGTTTGTTGCTCTCACGGCCACAGCCAAACAGCACAGGCTCTGAACTCCTCTGCGCCTCTTAACTCCTTCCTGATTTCTTCTGTTGGGCTGGGGGCTGCTTCTCCAGGACTCTTTCTAATGACTTAGGTTCCGTGTTAACGTGCGTTTACCTGGTAGAGCAACCGGCTGTGACTGGAAGGCACGTGGGCAGATGTGTGTTGTGAGATGAGAGTTGGGAAAGGAGAACAGAAGTGACATTTACAGAATGCCGACAAATGCCAGATATTTCAGCTGAATCCACTGACCAACTTGGAAATGTCCCATTGCCCCATCACGTGGGCTTAAGCCCTCTTCAGAGGTGTTACGCTTATGACTCTGATGGAGCCAAGATATTCCTGAGTCTACTGACTCTGGAACTGACTTGACATTCTCAAATAAAATATATTTACAAAGCACATGTATGTATGTATGTATGTGCACTGATACATGTTTAGTGGTTGTTGGTGGCTCCTGTCACTACATTGATATGAAATATTATAGTAAATGCTCTCAAATCTTCTAGAGCTGTCATATTTTAAAATACCTACATTTTCAAAAATTTTAAAAATTTCAGCTTGATTTTTAAACATTTCATTGGCAAATTTCTAATGCCAGTTAGTTTCCAATAAAAGGAACTGCTAAATACCAGTACGGCATTCACATCAATCCGATGTTCAGGCAAAATGAAAGATGGAAGTTTTAATGGAATTATAAATAAATGTCATTATGCCAATAGTAAACACCAGTATTCTCTAGCATTTAATTAGTATTTTAAAGGAATTGTCAAAAAAATAAAGCAATGATTATTTAACATGATAAGAAGAGCCTCTTCAGATTGGGTTATGCTTATGAATATACATATGAAATATACATATAAAATGCAGACAGAATAATAAGAAAGAAATCTGTGTTAAAAGATAAAATTTTAAACATATATATACTTACTAAAATCAGGACTATGTTCTTACAGCCACTGGGCCTCTTTATGATTAAAACTATAATAAAATGCTACAGTGAGTGTTCTTGATGTCTATATTTAGAATTGTTTTTAAATATTGGTGGGGCAACATCATAAATGATCACACTATTGAAAATTTGGTACTGTCTTGTCCAATTTGTCTACCTAAATTTTATTGACAGAGGTTCTTAAATCACTGCTTTGTGTAAGGAAGCACTAATTGAATTCTTTACAACAAATGTGTCACCAACCAAATGTCTCTGGGTCTGAAATAAGTGTAGACATGCCAAACATCATGTTAACACAATAAATGCTTTATTTTATTTCTATAGGTGCATATTTTAGCAAAGCCCATGACACTAAAATCCTTGTCTGAGCTTCCACTTTTATGATTGTGTTACAGCATTTAAAATCATTTCAAACTACATAAATAAGTGGTGTGTATATGTATATATACATACACAAATATACACATATAATATTAAATATGTGTAAATATATGTATATGTAAAATACATAAATGAGTATTGTTAAATACTAAGTCAATAAGCACTAAACAATACTATAGTTGAAGGACAGATGGTCACCCTTTTTCCTTCATAGCTACCTTGTATAAGAAGAAAGCTAATATTACTGCAGTCCCCATTTATCTATGAAGGATGTAGTCCACGACCCCCAGTGGGTGCTGAAATCGCAGATACTAACAAACCCTATATATGCTATGTTTGTTCTTATCCATACAGACCTAAGATAAAGTTTATAAGTTAGGCACAGTAGGAGATTAACAACAGTGACTAATAATACAGTGGAACGATTATAACAATATGCCTTAATAAAAGCTATGCAGAATCTGATCTCTCTCAAAATATCTGATTGTGCTGTACTCATACTCCTTCTGGGGCTGACGTGAGATGGATCGAGGTGAATGATGCAGACACTGTGATGTGCCAGTGAAGCTGGCATTGCCCTTCTGATGAAACATCTGTGTGATGGTTAACACTGAGTGTCAACTTGATTGGATTGAAGGATGCAAAGTATTGATCCTGG
Source organism: Saimiri boliviensis (assembly GCF_048565385.1). Classification (NCBI taxonomy): domain Eukaryota; kingdom Metazoa; phylum Chordata; class Mammalia; order Primates; family Cebidae; genus Saimiri; species Saimiri boliviensis. The sequence continues at coordinate 111,535,479 of NC_133461.1, read as the reverse complement.
TGTGTCTGTGAGGGGGTTGCCAAAGAAGATCAACATTTGAGTCAATGGGCTGGGAAAGGCAGACCCACCCTTAAACTGGTGGGCACCGTCTAATCAGCTGCCAGCAAATATATAAAGCAGGCAGAAAAACGTGAAAAGGAGAGAGTGGCCTAGACTTCCAGCTTACATCTTTCTCCCATGCTGGATGCTTCCTGCCTCCAACACCAGACTCCAAGTTCTTCAATTTTGAGAGCTGAACTGGCTCTCTTTGCTTCTCAAACTTGCAGATAGTCTATTGTGGGACCTTGTGATTATGTAAGTTAATACTTAATGAACTCCCCTTTATGTATGTATCCTATTAGTTCTGTCCTTCTAGGGATATGTGACTAATACAATCTGCTTTCAATGACCCAGAATCATGGAACCATGATATTGTCAATTTTTTAGATGCCAGAAGCAGACAATGTTGATGATTAGAGGGTCCTCAAGAGTTTAAGGATTGTTCCCTGAAAACTTTTGGAAGACCATTGTGATCAGAAGTTGTCATTTCTCTCTCTCTTTTTAATTATACTTTAAGTTCTGGGGTATATTTCTCTTTAACTCATCAAACTGTTATTTTGCTGGTTGTAACCTTTTGCTGATCATACATGTGATATTAATGTTGTGTTCCATCCTAAGATTGTATTTCATAATTTTGCCATTTAATATGTGCAATTTGAAGCACTGTGGCAAATTTTGGTAATTTCCACATGGCTGGTTCTGCTTCCATTTCTTCTTCCTGTTCCTCTTTCTCTGTAGATTACTCAAAATTTCTTCCAATTCCTTATTCATTAGCGCTTCTTCATGGCCTTCAATACGTCCTTTCACTTCTTCAAGTACGTTGGCAAATCCTTCATCAACTTGTTTTGCTGCATAAATGATTTTCCTAACTTCTCCACTTGAAGTCTTTAAAATGATTAACAATTTTAATGCATAAGTTCTTCCAGCAGGCATTTACAGTTTCTGTTTTTAATTCATCCATTGCAGCTTCGATGAATGTTACTGAATCAGCAATAGTGAATGACTTTCAGTGCTGCATTATATCCACGTTACGGTCTTCATCAATCGCTGGTCACATGTGATCAAAGACCAGGTGGGTGAAGGTGGCCTTGAAAAACTGCATGATGTCTTGGTCAAGGGGATGAAGCGATGAGGCAGGATTTGAAAGTAAAAATTCAACTTTGACATTTTTATTTTCACAGGCAACATATTCAGATGGCCAGGTGCCTTATCTATTTTTTTTTTTTAATTTAACTTTATTTTATTATTATTTTTTTTTCTGAGAGGGAGTTTCCCTCTTGTTACCCAGGCTGAAGTGCAATGGCGCGATCTCGGCTCACCGCAACCTCCGCCTCCTGGGTTCAGGCAATTCTCCTGCCTCAGCCTCCTGAGTAGCTGGGACGCGCCACCATGCCCAGCTATTTTTTTTGTATTTTTTAGTAGAGACGGGGTTTCACCATGTTAACCAGGATGGTCTCCATCTCTTGACCTCATGATCCACCCGCCTTGGCCTCCCAAAGTGCTGGGATTGCAGGCGTAAGCCACCGCTCCTGGCCGCATTATCTATTATTAATAGATTTTATATTTCAACCCTTTCTTTTTCAAGTTTTTTTTTTTTTTTTTTTTTAACTTCTGGGGTGAAACATTGGTGTAATGATTCCATAAACAAGGTGGCTGTCATCCACACTTTCTGATTGTGTTGCCAGAACATGGGCAGAGAATTCTTGGTTTTGTTTTTGAGAGCGCAGGGTCTTTGCTCTGTGCCTACATCCAGTTCGCCACCTGCCTCACACTATTGCTGCCCAGGTTCAAGGCGAGTGTGTCCTTCTGTGTTTGATGCCCTGGTGCTCCTTTGTACTTCAAAAATGTAGGTCCTATTGGGTGTCTCCTTTCAGAGGAGCCCCATTTTCAGCACAGTTGAAGTCTTGCTTTGGATGGTATTCTTTCTTTCGAGTCAACTTCTTCAACTGTATTGGAAATACGGCAGCAGCTTCTTCATCAGCAGACACGATCTCACCAGTAATATTTGTACAACCTTGTCTCACTGCAACCTGCACCTCCTGGGTTCAAGCAATTCTCTGCCTCAGCCTCCCCATTAGCTGAGATTACAGGCACCCACCACCATGCCTTGCTAATTTTTGTATTTTTAGTAGAGATGAGGGTTCATCATCTTGGCCAGGCTGGTCTTGAACTCCTGACCTTGTGATCTATCAGCCTCAACCTCCCAAAGTGCTGGAATTACAGGCATGAGCCACAGTGCCCAGCCCCCGAGTCATTCTTAAACCAGGGAAAGGAAGCACTATTGTTTTACGTGGTTATCACTGGAACCAAAGGTGGGTGGGGACTGTGATAGAAGACATGGGCCTGGTTTTGGTTCTGCTGATAGATAACTGGGGGACATTACTTATATCTTTGAACTTTTATGGCTTCACGTACATTTTTAAATGTGGATTTAGATAGGGGCTGACATAGTATGTCCCACAAGGATGGTCCCATCTGTAGGCTCTTGTTGTACAGCCCTTGGGCTAAGAATTTTTTAACCTATTTATTTATTTATTTATTTTATTTTTTCGTGTTTTTTTTGTTGTTGTTGTTTTATTTTTTATTTTTTGAGACGAAGTCTTGCTCTATAACCAGGCTGGAGTGCAGTGGCGTGGTCCCGGCTCACTGCAACTTCTGTTTTCTGGTTTCAAGCAATTCTCCTACCTCAGCCTCCTGAGTAGCTGGGACTACAGGCACGCACCACCACACACGGCTAATTTTTTTTTTTTCTTCTGTATTTTTAGTAGAGACAGAGTTTTACCATGTTGGCCAGGATGGTCTTGATCTCTTGACCTCATCATCTGCTCGCCTTGGCCTCCCAAAGTGCTGTGATTACAGACATGAACCACCGCGCCCAGGCCTATCTATTTAATGTGAGAGTTAATACGCAGACAACAAAACCAAAAAATTATTGACTATATGGCCCTTTAAAAAATGACTTTGATAATATCCAACACCTTTTGGTTATAAAGTTCTTCCTTTTTGGAGAATAGGCAGTTCCAAAGATTGTATATATTCAGAGTATAAATGCTGAAAAACTCTCATAAGAGAGGACCCAGGGTACAGAGCAAGAGGAAAAGTAAGCTGAGCTGTGGCTCCAAGATGCCTCTGCATTCACCGCTAGGTCGGCCTGGGGGTCTGAAGGATGATGCCGGGAGGAGATGCTGCAATTAAGAGTCTTCTACGTGAGGGAGGAGATCTGAATTCCCAGGGAGGAGACATGGTTAATGCTGGCAGTGAGGTGAATCAGTGCACTGCATGGACTTTTTGGTAGGAAGATCAATATAGGTTCATATTTTCAGTGATAATTTAAATGCACACAAATAACAACATTAAGAAGGTCTTTGGTTTACTTATCATTTGTATAGCTAGCTGACTTTCTGGCTCTTATTAGCACAGAATAAAATTGTTTTGAATAAATAAATAAATAAATGGTCAGAAGTCAATCAACTAGTATCAAATATTCAATAATTGTTATGTTTCACATTCCTATTTTATTTATTACTATTATGACTTTGAGACAGAATTTTACTCTTATTACTCAGACTGGAGTGCAATGGTGAGATCTCTGCTCACTACAACCTCCCCCACTCCTCGGGTTCAAGCAATTCTCTTGCCTCAGCTCTTGAGTAGCTGGGATTACAGGCAAGTGCCACCACATCCGGCTAATTTTTTGTATTTTTAATAGAGAGGGGGCCTCTCCATGTTAACCAGACTGGTCTGGAACTCCTGACCTCAGGTGATCTACCTGCCTCGGTTTTCCAAAGTGCTAAGATTACAGGTATGAACCACTGCGGCCAGCCACAATCCTACTTTATGTGTAGAGAAATTTAAAGTGATGTTTACAATGTCTAATAGTTCATATAAGGCGAGTGTGTTACAGTCTACCTTTATTAAATTTTCTATTTGCTTTTGATATACAGGGTCTAGAGATTTTGAGTGAGAAAAATACCTTCTTATCATTGTTATCTGGATCACTGTGACTACTTTGTATGGCCCTATAGATCCGAATACTTCTTTATTTGGAAGAATGCTTTTGGCGAATTGATTGGTTTGATGTCATAGTCTCTCTGATGTTTATATAGAGTTATTTAGGAATCTGTTTTGTGTAATTTCATCTACTGTAACTATGAAGTGAATATTGCCTAACACCAGGCATAGGGGCACACATACGTAATTTAACAAAAGGTGAATGTTTAATCACCTAAAATATTGCAACATAAAATTGTAATTAATCTGCTTTATACAAATTACAATTAATTTGACATTCAAAAATGTTGTTATTGTTGCCATTTGTACAGGACACTGATGACTCTTCATTAGCAATGAGGTCCAATGTGGCTAAGACCACGGCTTTCTTTGGCTGATAGACTTTGCACAAATATTCCATTCAGAAACCCTTGCCAGCATATTCGTTCTTTTCAAAGATGTTTTAAACTAGGCCCTGCACGGTGGCTTATGCTTGTAATTCCAGCACTTTGGGAGGCTGAAGCAGGTGGATCACTTCAGTTCAGAATTTTGAGACCAGCCTGGGCACATGTAGAAACTCCCCCTCTATAAATGAAAATGTTTTAAAAAAGATATTTTAAACTTGTACTTCATGAAAGACAGTGAATAATTATGACATTTTAATTTCCTAGACGGTATCATAGTGTATTTTAATTTTATTATTCTTTGAGTTTGTTTAGAGCTCAAAATTGAAAGTCTAGAAATTGATCGGAGGACGGAGGAAATATTGGCCTTTCCATTCCTACTTCTTCACATTGTAATGTGAGAATTTGAGGTTCGTTATTAACCAAAGAATTCAGTAACGTTTTCTACAGGCAAGTTGGCAACATACATGGCAGCACCCACACTAGCAACGTCACACACGGACTGCAGCTCTAGGGAGACCACGTCCTTGCACTTGATCATAGGTCTCAGCAGCTTTCTCAACTTCCAAAGACTGAACTTGGGACATCTGTGGCTCAGGCAGGTCTTTTCATTAAAAAATGTAACAGATCACTTTTCTGATGATATGCCAGTTCTTGGTCTTTCACACATTAATTTGTTGTAGATTAATAATGTGTATATTATATGCACTTTAAAAAAAACTAACAAAAAATGCATTCTCAAGTGGAATCAGAGAGAGTTTCCTGAGTAGATTCTTACTATTAAAATTGCCCCATGGAGATTATAAAGTTTATATGCATGTATCAAAAGTATAATTTACTATCAAGGTGGAATGCCTCAAAACTTTAAAAAGTATGACTTTTAAGAGAATGAAAGGAGTTTTGAGTCTGCAGAAAGTAACATGAATAATTCTACAGGAGCTGTAAATTACTCCCATTTTTCACTGAAGTTGTGCATTAAAATAGGCAAATTAGATTCTACACTTTTCCCCCTACATAGATGGAAAATATGACCATTAAATTCATATTGTTTTAACTAGTGTCACCCCCCAGTGACTAAGATGTCCCTATTTCAAGCATCAAAACAAAGGCTGAACCATGGAGTTTCCAGAGAGAAGATTTTTCATAGTCTCATAAGCAAAAATGACTGTTTAAGTCCTGTAATAAGAACACATCATGACAAATATGCCTATTCAAGGGTAATGACAGACCAGGGGAAGCATTGCAAGAAAGGAACATCAAAATGTGTGAACATCGTGCTGCATCTTTTTATTTCTGGAAAAATAATAATCTGCAAAAAACAATAATGACTTTAAGTTTTACTATTGGTGTCATTTTAAAACAAATGTGAAGAATAACACTGCTACTCCATGCTGTTTCCTGTGCTGTTTGAAAATAGACATTGCAGACAGGGCAGGTGCTATTGCAGGCTGGATTGCCACCTGGCCCATGTGGGTGGGAGGACAACCTCGCTCCAGGGCTCAACAAAGATGCCTCCAGCTAAAAGGACAGCCATGGAATGCATGATGGAGAGGTCAGTGAGTCCCAAGGCAGCGTGGAAGGGAAGCTTATCCAAATACATCACTGAGCTGTTTACTGCCTTGCAATCAGAAAGGCAGACGTCTCAGGCCTCATCCTATGTTTCAAGGTGGCACAGTTTGGGAAGGGTCTGGTTCATCCGATGTTGTCTGCCACAGAGGCTCCTGGAGGGACAGACACTGAGAGGGTCACTTCACATGGAGAATCTGGGTCCTGGTGCAGCCACTCACCAGTTGTGGACCCTTCGCCAAGCTCAGTCTGGTTGTGCCTCAGTTGCTTCCTCTATAAAACAGGAACAATGATGGTGCTTGCCTATTGGGCTGGTCTTGGGAAGCGTATTAGGCTGAGTGTGGCCCCACTCCAGTTACAGCAGGGCCTGACAGATGGAATGATGGGGTGTGCTATTGAGGCTGCATGTATTTGCTGAAGAAACTAAACAGACTCCACAGAAGACCCATTTGCACTCATCTCTCTTAAACACCCTTATGGGACATATTACCTACCTTGTGTCAGTGACCAGGATCAAGACCTCTCAACATCAAACACAGCAACAGGGTCAGAAAGTCAGAGATAAGACTGAGATTTCTTATCTATTTTAGGGCCATTCATTTTAACAATGTCTCTCAAAGCTTTTCAAGGAACACAGTAAGTTTCAGGCATAACCCCTTTGTGACCCATTATAATCTATGAGGAATTCGATAGAATTCTATGTATTTAATTCTACCATAAATAAAATTAACACTTTTATTTACATGAGGCATGGCTAAATTTAATCACATTATATAGCTATTTCAAGAAGATTATTTATAAATATACACACATAAGCCCTTGCTGCCATCCAACTAAGAATGACTACTGAATTACTGGATTTCTTTTTTTTTTTTCTGGAATTGGTCAACATTTCATTCCATAAAATAGGATGTGCGTTCCTGAAAATTGGGTGGTTTCTGTTTTCCCATTATTTGTTTGCATTCTTTGTGCTATTTCTTGGCACGTGGAAAACAGAAGAATAAAAGGAAATTTCAAAAATTTAAAAATAGTTACTAAGAGGAAAATGTAAAGTAGAAAGTGTTTCCACACTTGAGTTGATCAAAGAAAAAGTCAGGATTGGGATGGAAATGAAAATGCATGAAGAGGAGAGAGGGTTGTCAGGTATTTCATGCACAAATCACCAGCATTCATGGAACAACCACACCAATGGGGTAGGGAAGAGGAGGACAAGGCGGGTGGCTCTGGCTGAACGAATCTGGGCATGTGCAGAAAAGGACAGGAAGGGGCACCCCGGCAGCCGACGTCAGTGCTCGGAGAGGGCATGAAGACTTACAGTGGCTTCTGAGGCTGTCATCAGAGCTTTATTCATGTGATTAGCTAAATCAATAAGGATCAGTGACTTCTTCCTCGTTTAGCAGAGGGAAAGGAGAAATCGATATATTAAATGAGCCACAACAATATGACCAAATGCAAACAGAGCTTGTATGGCTATGGTCATGAGACAAACGCTAATCTGCAGCGGAGAGTCCAAAATATTTTCTCTATGTTGAACAAGCAGTAGTGATGGTGGGCAGAGGGGCCATCCTGAGTGGTCTTGACCTTGGACAGATGCACCCGGGCTCAGCCTCAGTGAGCAGGTGGCCTGCAGGACAGGGCATGAGGGGCCTGGAATGACTCTGTAAACAGAAATCAGTGAGAGAAATAGCATGAAGCTTGTAAAGGCAGCTTTCAACCAAAATAGAGTATCTGATCTGATTGCCTTGAACACTTTCAAACTACCATTAAACATTTTACTGTATTCAGGAGGGTTTCAGTTTTTTGGTATACTTAAGGAGTTGCTCTAAAAAAAAAAAAGAAAGAAAAAAAAAAAGGAACTTCGAATTCGTTGATAGGTTTATTTCAGCTCCAGAACTTTTTGTAATAATCATTTGTTTAGCTTCATGGAGTCTTATTTTATACTTAAATGCACCTATACTAAATGTAGTGTGAGATGACTTTTTAATGCATATTCATATCCATATAACCACCATGTCAATCAAGAAATAAAACATTTCCATAACTCCAAAATGCACCCATGCCCCTTCTCCCACCTCCTGAGCAACTACTGATAAGTTTTCTGGTACTGTACTTTAGCTGTTTGTCTTTTCTAGGATTTCCATACAAACAGAATCATCCAGTATGTTTTACTTCATGCCTAACTTCTATTACTCAGCAAAAGATTTTGGTATGATCTTTGTCAATGTGTATCGATGGTGTGCTTATTTTATTATAGAGCAGTAATCCAGATAATCATTTACATAGTATTCTTTCTGAAATGCACTGAATTTTACTTGCAGTACCTAGAATGCACTCACCATACTCTGTATCTTTAGACAATGAAGGAAAGAAAGAAAAAAAAAAAACACCTCTGAAGTAGGCCAGACTCAGTGGCTCAGGCCTGTAATCCCAACACTTTGGGAGGGGATGGATCACTTGAGGTCAGGAGTTCAAGACCAGCCTGGCTAACATGGTGAAACCCTGTCTTTACTAAAAATACAGAAATTAGCTGGGTGTCACAGGGCATGCCTGCAGACCCAGCTACTTAAGAGGCTGAAACATGAGAATCGCTTGTACCTGAGAAGCAGAGGCTGCAGTGAGCTGAGATAGTGCGAGTAGTGTTTTATACTTCAATTAAACTTGATCCTCAGCATAAAATATATTTTTCATTGTGATCTCAAGTACTTATATGCATATAAATATGTAAATTATAAACACATAATCACATAAACATGTACATAAACACAAAAGGGCTTATGTAATTGAACATTTTATCCAAACCACCACAAGCTATATTATTTAAAGCACTGTATTTTGATCTATTTTATTCTGTCACATAAAGAAATGATGGTTTTGAATCATTATAGTGATTTCAAAACCCATTTATGGGTAATGGTGCACCATTTGAAAAACACTGATTTATAATACCTTTTATTTTGAATTTTTTTAACTTTTGTTTTAAGTTCAGGGGAACAAATGCAGGTTTGTTATGTAGGTGAAAGTGTGTCATGGGGGTTTGCTGTACAGATTATTTCATCACCCTGGTATTAAGCCTAGTACCCATTAGTTGTTTAATATTTTTCCTGATCCCCTCCCTCCTCTCACTTTCCACCCTCCCAAAGGCCCCAGTGTGTGTTGTTCCGTTCTGTGTGTCCATGTGTTTTCATTATTTAGCTCCCACTTATAAGTGAGAACATTTGGTATTTGGTTTTCTGTTCTTGCATTAGTTTGCTAAGGATAATGGCCTCCCGCTCCATCACATCCCTGTGAAGGACACGATCTCACCAACAGCTCCATGATGACCAGGCTCTTGCCTGCTGCCCACAGTCTTGTACTGCTGAGTTACTGAGGATTTGCTGGGGATCAGTGCCTTCGAACCATGTTGCTATGAGAGGAAACTCTCCTCCTTCCTTGTATCAGCTGATCTATTTTAATCCACTCAGTAAAAACGTCCTTTCTCATTTGGTTAGGCTTTGTGCCCCGACACGAAATCTCATCTTGAATTGTAATCCCCATAATCCCCACATGTCAAGGGCAGAACCAAGAGGAAGTGATTGGGTCATAGGGGCAGTCTCCCCCATGCTGTTCTCATGATACTGAGTCTCATGAGGCCTGATGGTTTTATAAGCCTCTGGCATTTCCCCTGCTTGCACTCAGCCCATCCTGCTGCCCTGTAAAGAAGATGCCAGCTTCTCCTTTGTCATCTGCAAAATGATTGTAACTTTCCTGAGGCCTCCTCAGCCATGTGGAACTGTGAGTCGATTAAATCCCTTTCCTTTGTAAATTATCCAGTTTCACGTATTTCTTAATAGCCATGTAAGAATGGACGAATACACATTCCCACTGTTTTGCTTCACTTGACGTGTAATCCTGTGAATTGTCTGTCTGTCTTACACTTTTCTATTTGGAGAATGTTTCGCAATCTGAACCTGTTCCAATCTGAACCTTTGTTACATGCAGTTATGGTTGAGAAGCGTCCGAACCATAGACACATCTGACGCTCATGCATATTAATTTTCTCTTTCTAACTAAACAGTGCTAGCTGTCAAGTTAGATTTTACTTTATGTAAATAACTTTCCATTTTTTCTTACAATATAATTTTGCATTTAAAATCTTACAGGATTCTATCAGTGTGGAGCATTTCTTATACTGTTTAGATGCCCAGAGCTAGTAAACTAAGGGAATGCATTACATTTTAGAAAGATAAAGATTTGTGCTGTTTCCTTAATAACTATGTGTGAATCCTATCATAGACCATATAGGATTCATTTGTTCTGTGCTCTGACTCCAGGAGAACGTATGACACACAGGAGATGTCTCGTAAATGCTGAATGGATGTATTTGGCGATGCAATTACATTTTATTTTCTGTCTACTGAAATCCGGGGAGAAAACAGTGGTGCTGCATGGCTGCAAACAAAAAGCAGAGTGCACTGCTTGAAAGCCAGTTTCCTAGGGGTATCTCTGACTCTGCTACCTGCCAGCTTTGTGGTCTTGAGAAAAGTCATTAACCTATTGGGTCTTAGTTTCCTCTTCTGTAAAATGTGCATATTAGTAGTAATCAACTCAAAATAATGCTGTGATGATTAAATATGTTGACATATGTAAAACGAGAAAATTTGGCAAATAGATAATGCTACGTAAATGTTAAATTATATTATTATATATTAGAACATTTGCAGGCTTTCAAAATCTTAATCTAAAGAGCTTGATGTGAAGGAAAATGCTAAAAAGTGTTTTTAGTTCCTGGTTTCCATGAAGATTTCCGTGGTTTTATTTTGTGTTTCAGAGTCCTAATTCAATGTGATTTTGTTTTCCCTGGGGAAATACATTAATAATTAAACTGATTAGTTATTTTTACCTTCCCCCCCCCCGCCCCAAAATGAAGTATTTGTGTATACACTTAAGTAAGGAGAGGTATGCTATTATTCAGGTTTGATCTTTGCTGATGTTCACACTTCAGATGATGCTGACCTTGGCTTTACTTTGTGGGTAATCTGTTGCCATGTTTCTCTTTGGGGTTAACTATGATAAGGAGAAGATTGGATCCGACATTTGCTTTTCTTTTATGATTTATAATTCCTTGAAGCCAGAACTCTCTCTCCTACTTTTATATATCAATATTCAAATGCCTCTCTGTAGAAATAATTCAATATATTTTTGTTTAAAAAATGAAATTGGTTATTGAGATTTGTGAAATTCTTAAATAGAGACGCCAGTGTCACCCTAATTGCATTTCTCATGCTCCTTGCAGAACAGAGAGCCAAGAAGTAAACCCACACACACAGGATCAACTGTCCTTCCTCAAGGAGGCCAAGAATACCCAATGGGGAAAAGACATCTCTTCAGAAACAGTGCTGGGAAAATAACTGTATGTTCACCTGCAGAAGAATGACATCGGGCTCTGATTTTGCACCATACACAAAAATTAACTCAAAATCATTGAAACACTTAGGTGTAAGACCTGAAACAATAAAACCACTAGAAGAAAGCATTAAGAAAAAGCTTCACGACATTGGTCGATGATTTCTTAGATATGATAGGTAATAAAAGCACAAACAACAAAAGCAGAAATAAACAATAGGTCTAGATCAAACTGAACAGCTTCTGAACAGCAAAGGAAACCACAACAGAATGAAAAGGCAACTCACACAACGTATGGAATGGGAGAAGATAACTAAGATAAGGCAGCTAGTATGAAAAACACTATGGAGATACCCCCCAAAAATAAAAACAGAACTAACATAAGATCCACCAATCCCGCTTCTGAGTATCTGTCTAACCAAAAGGATATCAGGATCTTAAAGAGATATCAGAACCCCCCCCCCCATGTTTATGGCAGCGATATCCGTAATAGCCAAGACACAAAAACATTCTAAATATTGGGTACAGATGAATAGATTTTTAAATTTGTGGCATACATATACAATGGAATGCTTCTAAGCCTTAAGAACCAAGAAAAGTCTGCCACATGAGACAACATGGATGAACCTTGAGGACATTACATTAAGTAAAATAAGCCAGTCACAAAGACTGCATTATTCCCCTTAAATGAAGGGATCTTAAAGAGTGAAACTCAAAGAATCAAGGTGGAAGCTAGTTTCTGGAGGGAGGAGAAAGGTGGGAGTTACAAATTACAAAGTTTTCATCAAGCAAGTTTTAAAGGTCACTGTTCAGCATTGGCCCATAGTCGATGGTACTGTATTGTGTACTTAAACATTTGCAAAGAGGGTGGATCTCATGTTAAGCGTTCTTATGATAAAATAAAAAAGAAAGAAAAAGAAAAGGTCACCAAATACTGCAGCGTCAACACACTAAGGAAGTGTAGAAATCCAAAGAAAATAATTCAGAGCTGAGGAGGAGCTAAAGCTTTGATGGGATCACAGGAGAACGACCGTGATGTCCGACTTGGGTCCTGCAACAAAAGACTCAGTGAGATCAAAGGAAGTTTTGTGAAGACTAATTGGAGGTGGGGTGCCCAGGCAGCGAGGAGAGCCTTTGATGGCAGCTGAGATACAGGGAAGATTCCTTTGCACTGGACTCCTCCCTGGCCTCCCTGCCCCCAGATTCATATTTTGAAATTATAAACTCTTAATGTGATCATATTAAAAGGAGGGGCTTTGGTGGGTGATCAGGTCAACAAAGTGAAGGCCTCATGAATGGGGATCAGGGCAGTTGTAAAAAAGGAAGCCTCCATCATGGACCAGGAAGCCAGTCCTCACCTGATATTTACTCTCTGGGTGCCTTGGTCTTGGATTTCCAGATTCCAGAACTGTGAGAAATGAATGTCTGCTGTTTTTAAGTCCCCGGTAGCCTGGTATTCTGTGATAACAGCCTGAATGGCCTAGAAAAAAGTCCTGCCAGTAACACGGTAAAGCCTCAGCCTGATCGCTTCTATCTTCTTCTGATTTTTACTTACTTGAGTGATTCCTATATCTCATATCATGTGAAATATATTTCATAGTGTTTGAGATTTTAACAGGTCATTAGAAAACTAATGATAAGGATAATCAAATTATTTTAATCCTGTGAAATTAAGAGTTGAAAAGAGAAGAAAACTGAACCACCAAAGTAATAATAATCATAATGAACAGAGTAATAATAAGTCCCTTAATTTGTGTCTTGAACACGTTCTTGGTGCCTTCCTGTGTTTACAACCAGCCCTTTCACCAACGATGTGGGGCAGGTGCACGTGTTATATTCATTTCACAGGTGAGACCATCAAGGCACACGGAGTTTATACACTGTTTAAGGTCACAGATTTAGTTTATGGTACAGCAAGGGTTTTTGTTGTTGTTGTTTGTTTCTTATTTGAGACAAGGTCTCACTCTGTCGCCCAGGCTGGAGTGCAGTGGTGAAGTCTCGGCTCACTGCAGCCTTGACCACCTGGGCTCTGGTGATTTTCCCACCTCAGCCTCTAAACGAGGTGTTCTGACTCCAGAAACTGGTACACATAATCTAAAAAAGTGAAACGTGATACTTCATCAGAAAATAAGGCTGACTACATAAAATATCCCATGGCTACACTCACAACCAAGGCATCAACAGCACACTTCGCCCACATAGACACAGTTTTTATTCCCAGTGTGTGTTTATTCCCTCAAGCCCCTTTGCAGGAATGATTGATCACTTTCTATAGCTCTTCTTTTAGCCTAATAATTGACAGTAAAGGTTTAAAAAACAGTTCAGTGGACTAGGCACAGTGGCATATGTCTATTATGCAGGCACTTTGTGGGGGTAGAAGGGTCACTTCAGCTCAGGACTTCGAGACCAACTTGCTACAGATTGAGATGAGGCATTTTATTGCCATAAAACAATTTTTAAAAAATTAGCCAAGTGTAGTGGCCTGTGCCTGCAGTTCCAGCTACTCGGAAGCTGAGACGGGAGGATCTCGAGCCTGGGAGGTTGAGGTTGCACTGAGCTGTGGTCATACCACTGCATTCCAGCCTGGGTGACAGGGCGAGACTTTGTCTCAAAAAAGAAATAAAATAAAAACAAAAATAAAACAAGTTCAATGGACAAGAAAAAATGGAGACAAAATCAATGAAAGACATCAATAGACATTTTATACAGATAGTCTTCTACATGTTAGATCTAATTTTTTTTCCAGTCCTATGCTTTCTTCTTAGAAATACTCTTAGATTGAGATAAAAGTTTTAGAATCATCATAAGTAAGACTTGCACATTAAATGTAATTACTCACAAAGGAAAAAAACCCCACCTTTTTATTTCTTAAACTGGTGCTTGCTAATTTAGAACTTTATTTTAAAATAAAATGCCTTCTATTTCCCTAAGGGATTGGGATTCCTATAGTTTATGCATACATGAAAGAGCTTGAGATTTTACCTTTGGAAAACAAACTTGTTGAATTAATTTTCAAATCATCACTTAACCTATGATGAATTCCGTAGACATTTTCCCTTTAGTTTTTCTAAGTTTTTAAATGGATGCCACTGTCCACAGCATATTATTACACACCTGGTACACCATGCTTGTCTATGGCATATGGAACTGCATGCCAGCATGCAAGAAGCTGTTGCAAAAGCACTGGCTTGATTGGAAGACACGAGGAGGGTTGTGGCTTCTCCTCACCTTGGTCATTCACTTTAATTTTTACAGATTCAATTTTTGCACTTAGAAAATGGGCCAATCATATCTGTCCTGATGTCTGGCAATTAGCTATGATGATCTTTATTATGGTATCTGGAGAAGAGTTATTAAATGAATCAACAATGCTATATTTGTTTTCAACACGTAATACATTAGAATTTGGTAGTAGCCATACTATTTTCATTAACCTAAACTTTTACCGTTTAGACTATAGGGGTAGGAGTCACATCTAGATCATGTTCATTCATTTACATCAGCAATTTGTAGGGTACACCTGCAGGAGGGACCCCCGGGCTCCACTCTTGGTTTGCAGGTTAATGCAGCTGGAATTGATCATGGAACCAATGAGTTCTGTTATGCTGTGACTCACCTTTGTGTTTTGCTTACACCTCTTTTTAGATGTGAGAATTGTCCTTTCTTAGAACCTTGTTTGCTCTTCTTCCAAAATACTAATAATAAACATTTAGTTAGTTAAATATCGCCTGAAGACAAGTGCTTCTAGAAAGAGGGCTTTGGAGAGACCGTGTGGATTTGGCAGGAGAGACAGAATGCAAAGGCTGCGGGTGTGGGAGGCTGCTGCTGAAGGCCATGGAGATGGTGGAGAATATGTCGCAAGCCTGTTTGCCCCACATTTTGTATACAAGACACCTTGTATTTTTATTCAGTGAACTTGTGCATATATCTCACATGCCCTAACAAACTAATTATTTTGAATCCCACTACAGCTTCATACACCTGTTGTATCTTCCCCAAGGCTCAGCCTAGGGCTTTATACCAGGAAGATACTTATTAAGCGGTTTTGCTTTAAAATATTAATATCACTATTTTAGACATAGCCACATTCATATTCAAAACTTTCTTTTACATTAAAAAAATCCTACTGATCAGTAGATGGCAAGCTTGCTACATCTAAAGGCTAAGGTTCGGTTTTTCTGTTAGAAACTTCATTGACATTTTATTCTAAACTATTTAAAGTTTCTTTAAATTGATAGCATCCAGTTTGTTGTAAAACTGACCTCCTAATGCAATAGTTGGTGCGTTCACTCACATTGAACTTCCAGCGTTTAAGATACTGGCTTAAATGAAAGTGGAATTCCCAAGTCAAGTAAACAAATGACACGTTTTGAATTGATAAAGTAATTCAGAGTTTTAATTCTTAGTTCTTAAATTGTTCCTCTGTCTCCCTGCAAAATATGCTCTCAGTAGCTACCTCCATAACAGTTGCACTTGAAGAAACGTGTCTGTTTGCCAGAAACAAAATAAAGAACTGCTGGTCACAGTTGCCCTGTTATGTTTCAGTGCTCATAGCACTATTTCTGTTTTAATATAAGCTAAACAAGCAGAGAGGGGAAAGGATTATGTCAAGATCACCCACACAAAAGTGCAAAATAAGAATTCAGAAAGACAAGGGAAATTAAGTTCTCGAGAAACAAATCAATAGGATTAAGAAAACTAACAGAGATCACTTGAGCCCAGGAATTTGAGTTTAAGACCAGCCTGGGCAACATGATGTCTCTACAAAAAAATAGAAAAATTAGCCGGGTATGGTGGTGAGCGCCTGTAGTCTCAGCTACTCAAGGATCTGAGGTGAGATCGGAAGATCACCTGAGCCCAGGGGAGATTGAAGCTGGAGTGTGCCATGATCGCATCACTGCACTCCAGTGTGGGTGACAGAGACCACTTTGGGAAAGAAAGAAAGAGACAGAAAGAAAGAAAGAGAAAAGAGAGAGAGAGAGAAGGAAGGGAGAAGAGAGGAAGGAAGAAGGGAGAAGGGAGGGAGGGAGGCAGGAAGGAAAGAAACTAAGAGGAAAACGGAAATATTTATTTATTTATTTATTGACAGGGTCTTGCTCTGGGTTGTCCAGGATGGAGTACGGTGGCTGAATCACAGCTCACCGCAGCCTCCACCTTCCAGGCTCAAGTGATTCTCCTACGTCCGTCTCTAAATTACCTAGGACTATGGGTATACACCACCAAGCCCAACTATTTTTTTTATTACTATTAATTGTAGAGGTGGGGCCTCACTTTATTGGCTAGGCTAGTCTTGAACTCCTGAGCTCCTGAGCTCAAGTGATCCTCCTTCCTTGGCCTCACATAATGTTGAGATCACAGGCATGAGCCACCATGCCCAGCCTGGTACACACTTTAATTGACTTGACAAGAAATACATTTTGTTTATGAATTGTTTTTTATTTGATAAGGTTTTTGACAGATAATTTGACCTGACAAGAAATTATGACTTTTCACTGATATAAATAGCATTAATTTTCTATAAATATTTTTGTGGGCCTTTAAAACTCAACTTTATATGACAAAGTCTAGATTATAGTAGAACAAAGAGGATAATAATTTGTATGTAAGACAAGAAATAATAGCTAGAAGACAGATAAGTGAGCTGGGCAAGGTGGTTCATGCTTGTAATCCCAGCACTTTGGAAAGCCTAGGCAGGTGGATCGCTTGGGTTCAGGAGTTTGAAACCAGCCTGGTCAAGTGAAACACCATCTTTACTAAAAATACAAAAAATTAGCAGGGCATGGTGGCACATACTTGTAATTCCAGATACTTAGGAAGCTGAGGCACGTGCCTCACCTTGCCTCCATTCAAAAGTGGTGCCTTCCTCCTTTGAGCTCCCTGCATAGTTTATCATGTATTGTCGTCTACCTTGTAGTCAATTTTAGTTATTTCCTTGTTGGTATCTTTTTTCCCCTTTAAGGGGATAAATCTAGTTTTCACTTTGTGCTTGAAAAAGTAAAAGGTCACTATCAATTTGTAATTTATGACCAAATAGGACAGATGCTAGAAATTGGGAAGTAAAAGGCCCTTTCTCTTCTGTTTTTTCCAGCACTGGTATTTTAAAGTGAAGTCAGCAGCTCAGTGAGACCTATTCTCCGAGTTCTATTAACAGCTACCAGCATGTGCTCCCATTGAGCTGATTACAATTCTGTCATGGAACATATTACATTGATCTTAGATATTCATTTACTTGCCTTCCCAAGAGATTCAGTGAGGACTGGAGGTTTAATTTTCTAATTTGCCAGTACCTAGCATTCTCTCATTTTCAAAATTTTGCCCTGATATTTCTTAAACTTGTTATAAAATAAGCAATGTAAATACATGTATTGTATTAACTTGGAAATTTATAATTTAGTATTAAGGGACTCATTTGGTCCGGAGAATGCCCATGGTTTTTCTACGTTTTAATAATATGAACATTAATCAATGTCTATAGAGTGCTTGCAGCTTGGCTTGCATGGTGCTGAGAGATTTATGTGCATTATCTCATTTAAGCTACTTTACAACATTTTGAATTCAGTATGGTGATTAATCTAATTTTGCAGTAGAAGAAACAGACTCACAAGCACACAGCTGTAGGCACTAGAGCTTGGATTTAAACTCAGACCTTTCAACCTCAAGTGCTCCTTCTTGAAATCTCTTCACCAACACACAGGGTCTTCCTTCTCAATTGCTTGTCTTTTACCAGGAACCTGCTCTCCTAGGTCACCTGGAAGCCCGAGCTCATGGGTTTCTCCTTCTCTGGAATTAAGGAACTAGAAGGTGGTATGAGAGAGCTGTGGGCTGGAGAGGGACTCATCAATTTTACATGGCCTCCAGGCTGTATGTGGTTGGAATGGAAACACAGGTCAACTGAAGTACAATACAGGCTGAGGTTTCCAGTGAACATGAAATATCTGAAAGCTATGACCCCACTTGCTTTTCTGTTTTTGATAATTTAAAGGCTCACTTAATCCTAATTTTAAAATGAGTTTTTTTTTTCTCCTTCATGATAAGCAGCAAAGGAGAAAAGTTTAATTGGAGAGTGTTTTTAATTTGAATATATACAAATGGAAGTATAGCATAATATGCTATATTTGCATGATCTAATATGCATGATCTACAAATAGTGGGAAAAAAATCTTTTCTTGTTGCTATAGTAACTAGAAATTTCTTTCATTATCTGTATTTTGTTTTTCACAGTGGATTGAGATGCAATGGCAATTTCTGTATGTTTCTTTGCCACAGAAAATTTTCTTCTCCACTTCTGAATATTTCTGCCTTACAAAGGTCCACTCAGAAACCTTGTAGGATGTTGAGTATTGCTTTGAAATATGCTAGGACTTATTTCAATACGTATAAAATATGTGGCCATGTATGGATCATACATAACACGCACAAAACTGCTTTGGAGGCAGTAAGAACAAAACAGACTAGAACGTTACCACCTATGGGGTACTGCTAAGTGATTTCTACCCGAAGAACTGTACGGGATGATGGAAACTAAAAGGAAATTGAAAGGTGTAAGAAACTTTGGTAGAAAATTATCCAAAAATGTGGACAATGTCTGCAAACATAATGATATAAATGTCACGTAAAATTAACTGCACCTAGCATTCTTCGATTCCTTTACCGATATCCGAAATTCCTTATGAAACTGAGCATGTCATTAGAAAAGAAGTGATTGCTTCCCATCTTGCACTCTTTCTCTCTCACAGGACTCTGAGTCTGCCCTGTGGATGCATCCATTCATTTGAAAATATTACTAAACGTCTGCTGTGTGCCAAATGTGCTGGTGAGTCCTGAGGCCAGGAAGGGAGCCGCCAGGATCTAAGAAGCTGCTCCGCTCTGCCCATCCGTGTTTCCTGGGGCTTCCCTACCCTTGCCTTATGCCAGCTCCAAGAAAGGGAAGTAGGAGGCTGAGAGGAGGGGGGTTGCTCTAAAATTCTAGCAACACAACTCATACCTATTAATCTTGAAACACCGTGTTTGTCTGTTCCCCCACTGCTATAAAGAAATGCCTGAGACTGGGTGATTTACAAAGAAAGGGCGTTTAATTGCCTCGTGGTTCTGCAGGCTGTCCAGCAAACATAGCGGCTTCTGGGAAGGCCTCAGGAAATGTTCAATCATGGTGGAAGACGAAGGGGAAGCAGGTACATGTTCCTTGGACAGAGCAGGTATGAGGGAGGAGGTGAGGTGCTACACACTTTTAAACAACCAGACCTGGTGGGAATTCTATCACCCCAACAGCACCAAAGGGATGGTGCCCAACCACTCATGAAGGCTCCACCCCCAGGACCCAATCACCTCCCACCAGGCCCACCCCTGACATCAGAGATAACAATTCAACAGGAGATTTGGGTGGGGGCACAGATCGAACACAAAGACGTTTCCAGTACTATTCTAAGTGCCTGCTTAACCGGGATTGGTTCAGTGTACATCCTGGCCTGTTGTGTCTCTACATGGGCAATAGGTAGATGAGGAAATATTAATGAGAAAAATCCCTTGAGACTGCCTCCACGAAGCATCACTGGTACCAAGTAGGGGAAGCCAAAGCAGAATTCACTGCTATCACTCATTCACGGCCTTTGTTGGCACCCAGGCCAATGCGATTTCTGCCGCCTCAGCGTGATTCCTTCAGAAACAAGAGCTCAACGGCCATGCCAGTGAGTACTGGACATGGCTGAGAATCAGAGCCATGTCTCTGTTGCTCTGATCCTAATTCTTCACCTGTGACCTCAGGTGTGGAATCAGTTGCATGGTTTTTCCTTTTGTGGATGGCTCCTATGTGGGGAGCCTGGCTGTGTTCCAGGTACCACCCTAAGCACCTTACTCACCTTAGCACAATTACAGGACTCACTTGACTCAGGAGACACTGAAGGCAAAGAGTGACATTAACTCTCCAGGTCACAGCTCGTCGGTGGCCAAAGCTCTCAGAACTACAGGGTTTCTGAAATCGGAAGCTACACAATTCAGACCATTATTCTAATCCTTCTCCTTATCTGTGTGAAGACAGAGTCTTGCTCTGTCACCCTGGCTGGAGTGCAGTGGCTCAACCATGGCTCACTGCAGCCTCCATCTCCCGGGCTCAAGCCATCCTCCCACCTCAGCCTCCTGTGTAGCTGGGACCGCTGGCACACACCACTATGCCTGGTTAACTTTTTGTATTTTTTATAGATACGAGGTTTTGCCATGTTGCCCAGGCTGGTCTCAAACTCCTGGGCTCAAACCATCTTCCTGACTCAGCCTCCCAAGTGGCTGGGACTACAGGCATGTGCAACCGCACCTTTTTTTTTTGTTTTAATTTTTATGTAGCGATGGGATCTTGCTATATTGACCAGGCTGGTCTCAATCTCCTGGCCTCGAGTGATCCTCCAGCCTCGGCCTCATCCTCCCAAACTGCTGGGGTCCTGAGTGTGAGCCACCGTGCCTGCTGGCTGCCTACTCTCTCTCTTCAGGTCTCTTCTCACTCCACAGACATTTTCACTAGGTTGATGATACTAAGAAGACAATGTCCAAGTGGTCTCACCACAGAATGCACTCACTGAATGGTGTCTCTTCCGTCTGAGCCGTCCTGACGGTGGCTAGCCCGCCTCTGCCTGCCGCCTGTCCTCCCTCACCGTCTGCTGTGCCTTCACTCCTGCAGAGGGGCCCTCTGGCTCTTGAGTCCTCATCCTTTCTCTGGGGCAGTGTTTCATTCCACGTCAGGATCCGCTAGAAGATGCCTTATCTTAGCAAAATAAGTTTACTATTCCCGTCACCACCAAATCTGGTGTGGGTTCCACCCTTTCCATGCTCCTCTTTATATAAATTATCTCCAAGGGGCATGAACATCACTTTGTCCAGTTGCCCGGTATCAAGGTGGTGAACGAGGAGAGTGGCTGGGGATGCTGGTGGCGGTCAGTTTAGAAGCAGGGGCATCCTAGGTGAGGGGTTCAGCTTTCTCTCAGTTGTGCTGACCCATAAACAGAGGCAAACAATTGGGAAGCTGGCAGTAGACAGACAGGTTCTGACTGTTGTGGGCCGGTAGCTGAAGTGGTTTGGAGTCAGAATTGATTTTCACACATGCGCTGGCCACCAAACCTTTGTGCATTTATTCTCCCCATTTCCTCTGAAATCTAGATGCAGCTCCAACTTTCTTCTCCACTTCCCTATCCCACGTCTCTCCACGAATGCGGTTAAGGCTTTATTTGTGACTTCGCATTATTCTTTCAAGCTTTTCTTCCTCTACCATTGTGTGATGGCTCCTTCCACGCAGGCAATGCCGCTGGCCTTCATACAAAGGAAGCTATTTCCCAGCCTTGGACCTCACTCTGGCTTTTCTTTCCTCTTGAATCCTCCTCACTTTAGTTCACTTGACTCCTCACACCCTCCTGACATTCAGCTTCTGCTCATGAGTCAACGCCACTGAGATGCCTTCTTTGATTTTGTTTCCCCTTGGCGTTTGTCTAGCACGTACATCTGTGCTAGAGACTTTTGTATTTATTTATAGTCTGCCTTTCTAGGGGAAAGATGCTCACTGAGTTGTCTCCACTTTAACGTTTAACAGGCATCTTCCATTTAATTTGACAAAGTCAAATCCTGATTTCCCTAAACGCTGACAATCAAAGCGTTTTCTCCTTCCGTCTTCCCCATCTAACATTTGGCAACTCTAAATCCCTGTTGTTCTGATAATGACCTGACTTCATCTCTGCTGAGAGGAGGCAAAGAGTTCTTTAGAAATAATAACCAGAGCAGTAATAATAATAATAATAATAATAATAATAATCAGTCTAGTCTGCTGTCTGGTAACAAAGACAGGGGAAGAAAAACAGAAAAGTGAAATTGGGTATAAGAGTGGCTCTGTTTTTAAGTAATAGAAATACTCCAGAAGGTGTTTCAAGGTGAGAGGATGCAGAAGTAATTTACATGTGACATGAAGTACACACAATCATCCGCACAGATGAAAGACCTATGTCTGCTACGTGCTCAAGCAGAGCACCCTGCAGACCCCACAGGCATCAGACTCAGTGCTGCTGCTTTTCGTCACTCTTGTCAGGGATTCTCACCACTGAACACACCTCCCCTTCAGTTGCTCAGTATCAAGAGAAGACCCTACAGACCCCCTATTTTCATCCCAGGATGACTTCCTTCTAACACCTGGACTGGGATGGCGAAGACGCACCCTGATTCTCAGGTTACTGCAGTTATGATTGCAGTGACTTATTTATTACCCTAAAGAGTGGCATAATGAGGATCTCAAAATACAACATTCAGGGCTAGCAGCAGGCTGCTTAGGGAGGGTCATTGATGCAGAGCAGGTGACCCCAATGTTGGGGCTTGGACCAGGAGGGTTCTGGGCTTCACCCAGGAAACTATTCAAGGGCCAGCCAGTGGTGTTTGACAGCAGCTTTTATTAAAGCCACAATGTGCTGCAGCAGCAGCAGCAGCAGCAGCAGCAGAGGTACTGCTCCTCAGGAAGCAGGGCTACCCCTCAGGCAGTGAGCCCAGAGTCACAGCTCAGCACTGCAGTCTTACTTACACCCATGTTTAATTGTATGCAAATTAAGGGGCAGTGTATGCAGACACTTCCAGGATGTGGAGGATAACTTCCAGGTGGTCCGGCTGTTGCCATGGAAAGGTGTAGTACCTTCTGGGTGTTGCCATGGCAATGGTAAACTGACATGGCACACAGCGTACATCTCATGGACCTGTTTCACCTAGTCCTCAATTTGGCCCAGTGTCCAAGCCCCTCCAGAGTCCAGCCCACATCCTAGCTCCTTTGGACTAAATGATTGTGTTTCTCACCTCAGTCCTTACGTTAAAATCTAACCTCTGAGGCAACAGTGTTTGGAAACCGTGCTTTCAGGAGGTGATCAGGGCTTCAGAGTGCAGCCTTGTTGGTCTCTCTCGGTTTGGGTTAGTGTCCTTACCAAGGAAGCTCTAGAGAGCTCTCCTCTCCTTCCCTTGTGTGGGTTCATAACGAGGAGACAGAGGTGGGCCACCTGGAAGAGCCCTGCCCGGGACTGAGCACCTGACACACTGTTTCCACACTTCCAGTTTCCAGATCTGTGAGAAGTTGGTGTTTGCTGTTGGGCCACTCAATATGGTATCCTGCTATAGCATGCCACGCCGGCCCCGTCAGGGATAAAGGGGAACTGCACAGAGCCCTCTGCTCCTGCTTCATGAAACTGGGGATTTAGAGGAAAGTCAGCTGGGGACAGGACAAGAGCCACTAAGGATCGCTTGCGGTGGGAGTGTGTGGGCGGTGCCCAGTATTGCACAGGCATCTTCGCTGCGACTGACCCAGATATCAAGGTCTTCGTAGATGTAACTACGTGTTGCACCCTCTCTGAAACCTATACAAATATAGGCTCACTGATATTTATTTTAGACTACAGTATGCAGTCAATAAAAAAAAAAATGGGAATGGTGCCCCAAATACTTAATTTGTAGAAAATAAAGTTTAAAAGTATATTTATGCTTTTTATTCAAAAAGAAAGAAACTCCTTGATCTTCAGTGTGAAAGGCAATCTACAAATCTTAGGTGCTTTTTCTTTAATCCTATACAGAATTAAATTCCCCATTCCTGCTACAAATTTTGATATCTATCGACTTGGGTGAAAAATTCCATTTGAAACTATTAACCTTGCCTGAGACAGATGTTCCTTAAGGAACAGTGGAACAGGTGTCCTAAAAGAAAAGCTAATGTGCATTGACTAAAAATCGAGTTTAAAACTTCTTTCCCCTCTTTTTGCAAGTTGATGGTTATAATGAGCTAAGTGAGATAGAAAATGTACCTGAGAAATTAAATTTCTGAAGGAATTAATTTTATTTCTAATAAGAGAAATACCTTTTTTCCCTAATTTTTAGTTTTTGTAAGTTTGTTTCTTCCAGGTAATGATTTTTTTTCCTTCCAATTATCGAAGTCACAAAGGCATATTAACTACCTGGGTCAAATAAGAGATTTCTTTTACACAATATGGTTATAGATAAAATCACCGAAGTTTCTGCCTTTTAAAAAAATCATATGGGTAATTGTTTTTCCTTAACATTTCTGAAACCCTCCGCAAATGGAGAGCATAATTGATAGCAAATATCCAGGAGAGTGGTGGGAGAGGGCGGCGGAGTGAGAGAGAGAGAGAGAGACAGAGAGAAAGAGAGAGAGGACAAAGGCAGGCAATGCTTGCTCTTTACAGAAATTGAAAGTATTTTGTTCTGTCTTATGGAAATTGTCACTTGGAACAGAAAGGTGAAGGGCAATGTCCCAGAAGCCACAGAAAGCAGTTGTTTTTATGTGAGACTCCAAGGATGATAACATAATACCTGAATGACAACATCTCTCAACTAGAAACCTAAATCTGACCACTAGAATTACATACATTTGAAAGCCTGCATTGTTGAAGTATACATTTTTTAGGAAAATGTAAGCTGAAGTGGGTGGGTCACGAGGTCAAGAGATCGAGACCATCTTGGCCAACATGGCGAAATCTTGCCTCTACTAAAAAAGACAAGAATTAGATGAGCGTGGTGGCATGCACATGTAGTCCCAGCTACTGGGGAGGCTGAGGCAGGAGAATTGCTTGAACCCAGGAGGTGGAGATCGCAGTAAGCTGAAATTGTACCACTGCATGCCAGCATGGTGCCTGGCGCCTGGCGACAGAGCAAGATTCCATCTCAAAAAAAGAAAAAAAAAGAAAGAAAGAAAGAAAAAAAGAAATTTGAGCTGTCACAGAAGTGCTGGTGACTCAGGCAGCATAGCCATGTTTGAGGTTCAGGACCTATATTAGACACAGAGGGTTAAAGCAAAGATTTCTTCTGAATATTCCGACTTTTCACAGCCTTCCTGAACTGATCAAAGAAATTGTGCAATCAGAGAAAAAAAAATGGATGTGTGCTTGAATATCTTTCTCTTCAGACCACATGCTGGGTCTGAACAAATGCTCTGATTTCATGTAAATAAATGGTTTAATGGGCTTTATTTTACTTTGTATCATAAATAGGAAGAAATTCAGAAGCAAAGGGATAAAAAGAGACTCCAGACAGCACGTTAAAGATACTGTATATGTCAACACCACAGGAGACATTGCTCATCACTTTTGAATAAAACACTAATACGGATGGCAAGCGAAGGTAGAAAATCTCTTTGATGTTTTTTGGGAGAAGAATCTACAAATATGGCAGTTGATTTTACAAAGATGACATTTTAAAATTATTGTATTTATTCAAATATGTGTCAAAGGAAAGTCAGCAAAAATATTCTGAAAAGAATATCTAACAGAAAGATAAATTCAGGGAATATTATTTATCCTTAGTGATGATTTTCTTAACATTTCTTATCGATTATCTGACAATTTGATGATTTTTATGTCTGCCTTTGGAGACAGTCATTGATCCATTAGATAACCAATGAGCATTCTACTTCCTTCATTGACCTTCATACTCCATAAAGTCGAATGTTTATAGATTACTTAGTCTGGGAAAAAAACAGATGAGGAACTGGAAGATACACTGTAGTATTGTTACAAAGATGGAGACTTGGACTCACAGGTGCTTGAATTTAGATCTGTTAGATATTTAACCTTTATTTTAAAAGTCTGTTTGGAAATTTTTACTCTGATATACTAGCAAGTGCATCAAAAGTTGCAGTCATAGCACAAGAAAATTATATACACTTAACCCAGATTCAGATTCATCTATTTGCTTCCTCTCTGCCATACCATTTCCTCTATGTGCACACATTCCCTCTGCTTCCCCTGTGGGGAAGGAGAAGGAAGCGGAGACCCAACTGTGACACAGACTCCAGCACCAGGTCCACCCCAGTAAACTCCGGGGCCAGGCTAACTCCCATGATGGAAGGATTCTGGCCTGCCCAGGCTGGCAACCATGGTACCAAGCACTGGGTCAGAGTACATTATCCCAGATACCACAACCATGGTACCAGGCACTGGGTCAGTGTACATTATCCCAGAATCCAGGCTAGTGCCCAGAGACCCAAGTTTCAGACCCATTCCAGTGACAGGCTGGTCCCATGGGCTCATGCTCCAGAAGAAATGAATAAATTTTATAAACATGCACCCTTCCAAGCCAGAGTTATAAAGAAGTAGAAAATCTGGACAGACTAATAATTAATTAGAATATTAAATCTGTAATAAAAAACTTGTCACCAAGAAAAGCTCAGGACCTAAAATCTTTACTAGTGAATTCTACCAAATAGTTAAAGAATGAACTATTAACCTGATCAATCTCTTCTAAAAACAGGTGAAAGAGGAAGAAACATTCCCAAACTCATTTTATGAGAACAGCATCAGAGTGATACCAAAGCCATACAAGGACGCTACAAAAAAAAAAAAAAAAAAAAAAAGAAGGAGGGGGAGGAAAATTACATAGGCCAAGATTCCTGATGAACCATGGATGCAAAACTAACAAAATTCCAGCGAACTAAATTAAGCAGCACATCTACAAGATCAGACAACATGATCAAGTGGGATTATTTCTGGATGCAGGGACAATTTAGCACATAAAACTCAAATTAATGTGACACTGCCTTTTAACAGAATGAAAGATAAAGCACATGATTATCTTAGCAGATGCAGAAAAACATTTGGCAAACTTTAACGTCTTTTAATGACAAAAACAAACAAAAAAAACAGGTGTAGAAGGACTATACTGCAAAATAGTAAAGGCCATCTATGCTACACCCACAGATAATATCACAAAAAAGGTGAAAAGCTGACATGTTTTCTCTCAGATCAGGAACAAGACAAGGATGCCTACTCTATATACTTTATTCAGTTTAATACTGGAACTATTAGCCACAGCCAATAGGAAAGAAAAAGAAATATGAGACATTAAAATGAGAAAATAAGTAAATTTTTCTCATTTGTGAATGACACAATCTTCTAAATAGAAAATTTTAAAGACTCCACCAAAACCCATTAGAAGTAATAAGTGAATAAAATAAATTTACAGGATACAAATTTAACATATAAAATCAATTATGCTTTAATTTTCTAACAACAAACTCTTTATAAAAGAAATCAAGAGAAACTCATTTACAATAGCATAAAAATAAATTTAAACAAGGAGGTAGATCTGTGCAATGAAAATCATAAAACATTGAAGAAACTGATGAAGATACAAATAAATGGAAATAAATTCTGTGTTTATGGGTTGGAAGAGTTAATATTGCTAAAATTCCCACAGTATCCAAAGCAATCTACAAATTCAATGTAACCCTTATCAAAATTTGAGTGTCGTTTTTAACAGTAATAGAAACAAAAATCTTAAAATTTATGTGGAATCATAAGAGACCCCAAATAGCTAAACAATCTTGAGCAAAAAAGTCAAAGCTGGAAGCATCATACTACCTGATTTCAACACATGCTATGAAGCAACAGTCATCAAGACAGAAGAGCACTGGCATAAAAATGGATATTTCCACCAGTGGAACATATAGGGAGCCCCAAAATAAATCTACAGTTTATGGTCAACTGATCTTTGACAGGGTGCTAAGAAAGTGTACTAGAGAAAGGTAATCTCTTCAATAACGAAATCTGAATGTGCACAGGCAAAAAAAATTGATTCATGACTATGTCACACAATATACCAAAATCTACTCAAAATGGATTAAAGACTTAAATTAATAACACCCAAACTGCAAAAACACCAGAAAAAAAAGCACAGGTAAGACTACTTGTTGACATGGGTCCAGGAAAGATACTGTTTTTGGATCTGACCCAAAAAGCACAAGCAACGAAAGCAAAAATAGTCTTCACGATTGCATCACACTGAAAGGCTTCCACAGCAAGGTGGAGATAAAGACAGTACCTAGAAAATTAAAACAAACAAAAAATTACAAACCATACATTAAGAGGTCACTATTTAAAATATGCAAGGGACTCAGTCCAACAGCAAAAAAGGCAAATAACCAGTGAAAAATGTGTAAGAACATTTCTCAAAATAAATCATCAATAGGGGCATAAAGAAATGCTCCACATCACTAACCATCAGGGAAATGCAAATCTAAACCAAATAAGATGTTCCCTCACACCTGTTAGAATGGCTTTTATCAAACGGACAAAAGGTAAATGCTAAGGAGGAGTAGAGAAAAAGGAACAGTTCCCACTATTGTCGGGAATGTAAATTGATAAAGCTATTATGGAAAACAGTAGGAACATTCTTCAGACATTAAAAAGAGAATTACCGTATGATCCAGCAATCTCACTTCTGTGTGTATCCAAAGGAATTAAACCATGACCTCAAAGAGACGTCTGCACTCCTATGCTCACGGTAGCATTTTTCAAAATAGCCCAGATATGGAATTGACCTCAGTGTTCATCAACAGAACAATGGATAAAGACAATGTGATGTATACACAATGCAATACCACTCAGTCTTAAAAATAGAATAAAATCTTATCGTTTGTGAGAAGGTAAAAGAACTGGACAACATTATGCCAAGTGAAATAAGCCAGGAATAGAAAGACAAATACTTCATGATCTCCCCAATATGTGGAATCTAAAAATGTTGAAATCACAGAATCGGCATTAAATGGTGGTCACCAGGGACTGAATGGTGGGAGAAATGGGAAGATGGTGATCAAAAGGATACAAAGTTTCAGTTATGCAGGAAGAATAATTTCTGGAAATCTAGTGTACAGCATGGGGGCAAGAGTTAATACTCTAGTATACTTAAAAACTGCTAACAGTATTCCTTAAATTTTCTCACCACCTCCTCACCACACACACAGTGGTAGCTAGGTGAGGTGATAGACATGTCAGGCAGCTTTAATATGGTAATCATTTCTGAAGGTATACTTATGTCAAAACTTTACACTGTCCACCTTAAATATTTACACTTTTTATTTAAGATTTCCCTATCAATAAACCTGATAAACAGAATTAAGGATATAAAAGAATTTTTTGTTGAAAAATATTTTGAAATAGATATCTGTATATCACTAAGGTGGCAATTGTAAAGTTCACTTTTTGTGAGAAAAACATCATTTTTAAACAGAAATCTAACTTTGAATAGGTTACCAATGAAGCTTATAATTAAAAACTTAATTCCATATCTTAAGGATATATTCTTTATTTCCAGTTGTACAGCAGACTTCAGTTGTGTAGCAAGAAGATCATCATTTCATGCAATGTGCTATTTAAGTAGTAAATTTTGCTTTCAAAATAAATGCATAATAGAATTGCTAACAAGACTTCAACTTCACAGCTGTATAACTGAATTCCTTTTCTTTTTTTTAACTGTACTTTTGAAATACAAACTAGAAACAGTACACTAGCTTCTGGAATTACGTCTTTAAGGGAACTGAATGTTACTTATAATGAAAGTAGATATGCTTTGTGGATGATTACACACAATAAAATAAGCTATTTTGACAGAGGTCTGGATTTGCTTCCTAGCATATAAAAATCACTGTGTCTCTCAAGGTGTTTATGTTTTTTCAGATCCAGTGGAATTGGCACAGTTATTTTTCTATCCTATGATACTCAATTTTATCTTTTCATCATTTTAATAGATTCATAAATGTACTTTTTTTAGTATCTCATTTATTTATTCATATATTCATTTAACAGATGTTTAGTGAGTACATTTCATAGACAGACGATGTTCTAATTTTTAGAAATATATAGCAGTAAAACAAATAATAAGTAAAAGCAGAAACAAAAGACTATTCCGTTTACATTAAAATTCTTTATTATTCTGCATTCGACAAGATATATGTAGTCAGATATTTTAATTAGCTCATATTGATTCATTTGTATTTTTAGTAGACATGGGGTTTCACCATGTTGGCCAGGCTGGTCTTGAACTCCTGACCTCAAGTGATCCACCCTGCTCAGCCTCCGAAAGTGTTGGGATTACAGGCGTGAGCCCTGCGTCCAGCCCTGAATATTTCTATAACAAGAGAATTAATACAGAAAAACCTTTCAACAAAGAATTCAGGACCAGATGGTTTCACTGGTGAGTTTTACCAAACATTTAAAGAAGGGTTAAGACCAATTATTCTGAAACTCTACCAAAAGTATAAGAGTAGGAAACAATTTTTAAGTCATCCTGTGAGGTCAGTGCTATCTTAATAACAAATCCAAATACATCACAAGAAAGCTATAGACAAATGTCTCTCGTAAATATGGGTGCAAAATCCTCAACAAAAGACTAGCAAACAGAATGCAACAGCATATATGGAAGGACTATACGTGATAACCAAGCAGGTTTTATTTGAGGAATCCAAAGTGTGTTTAACATACCAAATTCAACCCATGCAATACACCATATCCATATAGATAAGGAATAAAAAAAGAGACCATATCAATAGATGCAGAGAAAAAAAAAGCATTTATCGAAATTAACCACTTTTTCATGAGAACACTCTCCAAAGATAGGAATAAAAAGGAATTTCCCCAACCTGATAGTGGTCATCTGTGAAAAACTCATAGCAAATAGTATATTAAACGGTGAAAGACTGAGATCAGCAGTAAGTCAAGAATGTTGATTTTCGTCACTTGTATTTGACAGTATACTGGAGGTTCTAGCCAGAATAATTAGGCAAGGAAATAAATAAAAGGTGTAAAGATTGTAAAGGGAGAGACAAACCATCTCTCTCTGCAGATAATATATCTTCTATGTAAAAAGCTGTGAATATCAACAAAAGCATTCTAGAGCTTATAAACAAGTTCAGCAAAATTGCAGGCACAATATACCAAAATTAGTTGTATTCTTAGACACAAGCAATAAAATGTCCAAAAATAATCCTAAGAAAATATTTTTATTTTCACTAAAAACAAAATGGATAAAACATTTAGGAATATATTTAACCAAAAAGTACAAGATTTGCAAACCAAAAACTATGAAATAATTTTTAAAATAATTAAATGGAAAGGTATCCCATGCTCATCATTAATTGGAAGACTTGATGTTAAGATGGCAATGG
Source organism: Saimiri boliviensis (assembly GCF_048565385.1). NCBI lineage: Eukaryota > Metazoa > Chordata > Mammalia > Primates > Cebidae > Saimiri > Saimiri boliviensis. The sequence continues at coordinate 111,504,150 of NC_133461.1, read as the reverse complement.
CCTTAAAATTGATCAACAGATTTAAAGTAACTCCTCTCAAAATTTCAACAGCCTCTTTCTTTATTCAAAAATTGGGAAGCCGATCATAAAATTCACAAGGAATATCAAGGGATCTCAGACAACCGAAATAACGTTGAAAAAGAAGAAAACTGTAGGTATCACACCTACCAATTTCAAAAGTTAGTACGAACATATAATAATCAAGACATTGTGGTGCTGGCATAAGGATAGATATATAGATAATTCAAATAAAATGAAATATCCAGAAATAGATCCACACATTTATGGTCAGTGATTTTGCCAAAGATGTCAATATAATGCATAGGAGAATTAGCAATCTTTTCAACAAATACTCATTGGAGAAAATATTTCCGTTTGCAAAAGAATAAATTTGGACCCTTATCTCACATCATATACAAAAAAACAAATAGCTCAAAATGGATCAAAGATCTAATGTAAGAGCTCTTAGAAGAAAACCTCAATTTTAATCATTGTTATCATGCATCAGGCAATGTTTTCTTTGAAATGACACAAAAAGCACAAGCAACTAAAGACAAAAATAGATGAAGTGTACTTCATTGGTCTTGTACATTAAAGAACATTATACAACCCACAAAAATATTTTCAATCGGTCTATCTCATAAGCTTCTAAAATTCAAAATATGTAAGAGCAGCTCTGACTCAATAGTAAAAAGACAAATAACCCAATTAAAAAATAGACAAAGTACTTGAACAGACATTTCTCCAAAGAAATTGTATAAATATTCAGTGAGCACATGAAATCATGTTCAATGCACTAAGCTGGCTACAGAAAAAGGTAATAGCAAGTGTTGGAAAGGTCCTGAAGAGCTTTGTGCACCTGTACATTCCTAATGGGAAAGGGTGGAGCCACTCTTGAAGACAGTTCGGCAGCTCTTCAGAAAATGAAACCTAAGGTCACACAGCATTCTTGGGTACAGAGCCAGTTGAATTGAAAACATATGTTCACACAGAACCTTGTACCTGGACGATCACAGCAGCATCATCCATAGCAGCCGAAAAACGTTCATCAAATGACGAATGGAAGAAGAAACTGCTATTTCTATATAATGGAATATTAGCCATAGAAAGAAAGTGCTGGCCACCACAACATGGATGACTTTGAAAACATGACGTGAGTGAAAGAAGCCAGGCACATAAGATCATGTATTACACGATCCCGTTTATGTGAAGCACCCAGACTAGGCCAATTAAAAAACAGTTCTGAGCGAAAATAAAAAATAAGTGTCATATCCAGTTTACTTATGTTTCATTGTGAAGAGCCAAGAGGCTGTCCAAAAATCTGTAAATTCACAAATGGGTGATTTGAGTATATTATTAGAAGCTCTAAGTATAAGAAGAAAAATATACAAAATGTAAAACTTACTAAACCGAAAAGCTAAGAAAATGGAAACTGTCTAGCAAAGTACATGAAAAAAGAATGCGACTAGATATTTATCCAAGAGAAATAGATATATTTACAAAAAAGTGACTTTTTCAAAAATTTTCACAGTAACATTATTCTAATAGTTAAAAAGTATAAAGATGACTTAAATATATTTTAACTGAAGAAAAGCTGAAAGAAAGTGGGATTTCTGCAATAGATCACTATTCAACAATACAAAATAAACTACATATATATGCAGCAAGATGAAGAGTTCTCACAAACATCATGAAAGAAAGGAGGCCTGGAATAAAAATAAACTCTATAAACCAACTATATGATGCAACTCAACCCTATGATCCAACTACGGGATCTATGTGCTCTAAATCTGTGATCTAACTATATGATCCAAGTATATGATGTAAGTATATAACCTAAATAGATGAAGTCTACAACAGGCAAAACTAATCTCCAGTGTTAGAAGCATCCAAAAGATGTTGCCTCTGGGGGTAGATGTTTGACTGGAAATGGCATCAGAAAACTTTCTGGGTTTTGAAAATAGTTTATGTCTTGATTCAGGTAGAGGCTTCATGGGCGATAAAACCGTCAAAACAAATTTAATGAAATACTTAATATTGTTTTATTGTTTGAAAATTATTATTCAACCAAATAGAAACATAAAATTCAACTTATGATGACAGAACAGTCTTATCTGTCATAGAAATAATTATGTGTGGTCTTAGCTGACCTATCTGGAGTTAATTAAAATGTAATAGAAAACATCTCTGTGCTCTATATGAAAAAAATTTATTAAAAAACTGACATAGCTTGACTGTAGAGTATAACCAAATATAATTGAGAAGTTGCATGGAAAGTTTATTGTAGTATTAGAATAGCAAAATGTTAAAAAGGAAAAAATCAACTAGCTTCTAAATAATAAACTAAATTCACCTCCCTGCCTCATCTTTCTGGCCTCATCCACTATTTTTCTTTTCCTGACGACTTTCTGCAGCTGAGAGGCCTCCCTGCTAGCTGCCTTTACATATACCAGACATAGCACCAAGACCCAGGCACTTGCCTACCTTCTGCCAATCACTGCTTCTCAGACATGGCCACGTGACTGGGTGGCTTACAATTTGAGGTTACTAGCTGTATTCCCTCTCTCTCTCTCTCTCTCTCTCGTCTTCTTTCTTTTTTGGGGGGGCTCTTTGAGAAATTACTATCTAAAAGTCACCTTTGCCTATTAATAGCAGTGTAGCACATGTGTATCCATAGGTGCATAAGTTATGCTATTTGCTTTAGAAAAGAATTTTAAAGTCACCTTCAATATGTTGGAGGAGTAAAATTGGGATTTGTCATATATATTAATGCAAGTATGTGAAAATCATTTTCTGTCCTTATTATTCAAACATACAGTATCTGCTTTTAGGTTTTTACTCTTAAAGTGTATTTATAGAAAAACTTACTAGACAGGATGCAAATCAGACCCACGAAAGGATGTTTTAGATTTGTGCTGCATTCATGGAACTTTAATGAGAAGCCCTTTAGGGTCTGGCACACGCGTTTTGAGTTGTGGTGGTGGTGGTTCTTACACGCATCCTGGTTAAACACCACAGACCTAAGTAGCTAAGTGTTTCTAACGGAGAAAAGAAGAAAGTAATCGATCGAAACACAGATATTTAATTAAATTAGAGGCATGTGAGCTGATAAGACAATTTTAAAAGGAAGCTACCACAAACACAGTAAAGAATTTCTCGAGTGCCACCAAAGGGCTGACAAGGAGAGCCTGGGATCGAGTTCTGTGGAGCCGTCAGCAGCAGCAGTAACAGGCGCTCCCACAGCCCTGACCCCCGCCCGAGGCCGCAGCCTACCCCACGAGGAGGTTCCATGGAATACGTAAGCAACCCCATGGAAACCAGCCAACTTGGTACACTGGAGGCTGAGGCTACAGAAGCCTTGTCACGAACGGAAAATAAAAATTGGAGAGAAGATTCCGTCTTCAGTTGCGTGCCATCAATTGAGTAATCCTTGTTCTGATATACTATGCAGTTTCGGGGATACCGAACAATAGCAAACACTTAAAGATGGGACCGAGAAAACATAGACACCTGTGATTTCATTCATTTATCTTCACCTGCCAGTGTTGGCTGGGTGCTGGCTCCATGGAGGATATTGGGATAAATTTGCTGTGTAGCATCACTCTGGAATCGCTATGTCCCATCTTTGCTGGACATCTGAGTTCACCTGTGGATCTCATGACAATACTGATAGCTACTCACAATCCCACATCTCACATTCCAGAGATTCCGATTTATTTTGTCTATGGTGAAACCCACATCAAAGTGATTTTTTTTTTTTTAAAGATTCCCAGGCGACCCCAATACATAGGCAGAATCGAGATCTACTTTTCAGGAAGGAAGTGCCTTTGCATCAATGGTGTAGAAATATTTGATAACATTGAAGCATATGAATAAGAAAGATATGCTAAAATGAAGGTAGACAAATATATAGTTTATATAGAACTTTGAATATTATAATATGTTTTCTCTGGTGGGGAATTTTGATTACACAGTTATGCCATATTCATATGTGTAGGAGAAGGAATTCTTTCATGAAAAGATATGAAAAAATACTAATTCATAATACAACGTGCTACATTAGAAGACAGAAAATATAATATGAAATTCATAGGTTTGACATTTACCAAGGCAATCTTGCCAAACAAAAGGCAGGTGTGTTCTGAATAACAACAGATGATTTTGTATGGGTTGCAAGTGTGTGAAAGCTAACGTGAAATAAATTAAACACATACATGCAGATACACAGAACAGACACACATACATACACAGAGACACACAGATACACAGGCACACACACAGACACACAGAGACATACAGGCACACACACACACACACACACACAGACACACACACACACACACATAGTTGGATCCTCAGATTTTTATCTGGTGAATTGAGGACTGCCATGCAGTTGGAAGACAACTAATCTGTTTAAAACAGGTGGAAAATCCGGTTATAAAATACCATAATTTGTTGATTTTACCTGCCATTTTATTTTAGAAGTCTAATAAGCCCATTAAATATAAACCAAATATTGAAACAAAATAGTCTTTCTAAATATAGTAATATTTTTATACATAAAGGTTGTCATAATAATTTTCACATTTATTATATCCTGATTATTATAGCTGTTACTATTAAGAGTTAATAAATGTGAAAATGTTTTGTGGATACACACTGTTGTCTTCTCCATGATGCTAACAAGACAGATGTTACTATCCATCTGAAAGAAAATCCAGATAATGTCAAATGAGTCATTCGAGTGAATCATGAGCAGAGCCATATTTAGACATGTTTACTCCCTTCTCTTTCTTTTTCTTTCTTGTTTGCTTGCTTGCGTGCTTGCTTGCTTTTCTTTTTTGAAGACAGTGTCTCACTCTGTTTCCCAGGCTGAAGTGCAGTGGTGGAATCCTAGCTCACTGCACTCTTGAACTCCTGAGCTCAAGTGATACTCTTGCTTCAGCCTCCTGAGTATCTGGGACTACAGGTCTAAGCTACAATGCCCAAATAATTTTTGTATTTTTTTGTAGTGACAGGATGTCATTATGTTGCCCAGGTGGTCTTGAACTCTGAGCCTCAAGCAATCCTCCCATCTCAGCCTCCCAAATCTCTCGGATTATAGGTGCGAGCCACCGCACCCAGCTTTCAGGTCTTCTTTCATGTCCTCGCTCTTTCCGTACCTGTCTCCCCCAAACACACACACACACACACACACATAGAGACACACACACACACATATACACACAGTCATTTTTGCAAAGTTGCATATGTCTGTGCCTGTAATTTTACCTGTAACTACACATATGCATATGTTTACACCTGCTTGTATTAATATATTTAGCTGTGTAAAAGAAAAGAGAACTTACGGCAAGCTTGTCCCATCCATGGCCTGCGGGCTGCCTGCAGCCCAGGGTGGCTTTGAATACTGCCCAACACAAATTCATAAACCTTCTTAAAACACTGTAGGATTTATGCTTGGACCATTTTTTTCTTTTTAGCTCATCAGCTATTGTTAGTGTTTTATTCGTGGCCCAAGAAAATTCTTCTTCCAATATGACCCAGGGAAGCCAAAAGATTGAACACTGCTGCTAGGATGAATGGTGAAACGAAACCCGGCCCAGATGTTGTTCAACCTGCCACTCAGAGTAAAGCTTTCCCACCAGATAGGATCTCTGCTAAAGTTTTCCCAGTCATAGAAAGCTCCCACTTCACAAAATGCTTGAGGGTCTCCAGTCATACATAATGAATTCCTTTCCTATTTATTGTAGCATTTTCTCTGAAAAATGCCAGTCATTAGCTCTAACTTACTTTCTGAAGCTGAACAAATCTGTTTAAAACCACTCCTTAAATGCCGATTCTCAAACTCCTGGACTCAAGGGATTCATACACCTTGGCCTTCCAAAATGATGAGATGACAGGAATGAGCCACTACTCCCAGCCTTAAATGTCTGTTTTCATACAGATGTTGTCTTGGTTTTGTGTTCTCCAAATTAAAAAGGATAAAGGGTGGGGAATGGGGCAAGATCTGTTACCATGCGGGTACCCAGTGTGTGACGTGTGCTAGATGTGTTCTCTTACTTAATCCTTACAGCTGACCTCCTAGAGTTGTGTTGTGGTGGCCTTTAAAGATGAATGCACACACTCAATGGCAGGAGGTGCCACTGCCCTCAACTCTTAAGGGCCACAGTCCCGTCTAACTAAATGTCAGTCTCTTGTTACTTAATCGCACTTTTATCTCCACTAAATCACAACCTCCCCAACCCACACCATCCTCTAAAGGAATTTCCACAGATTTTTCTAACATGTCAGATTGGACCACTTTTAGCAATCTGAACATGAATGAACCTCCTAGGAATTTTACTTCCTTTAATTAATTAATTTACTTTTAAAAAGTAGTACACTTTCTCTAGAAACCCAGGGGAAAGCAATGGATGAGATGTGAGGGAGCCATGTGAGAAAATCCAGTGTCCAGCACGGATTCAATTTTTATACCCTGCTGTGTCAGCCCCACTTTGGCCTCCCTTGTTTATCCTCTCTTGCTAAATCTTACATTTATACTTTGTTTAGGCTGTTTGCCAGATTTGTATTTCAGCCTGTCATCGAGTTCTGTGGGATTCTCTTAGAAACTTCCACTCCTAGGACAACCCCAGGAATCCAACTCAAGAAATTAAGATCTATACTTATTTGGGAAGCTACTTAAAATGAATGCAATGAGCAGCATGTTCAGAGCATACATAAAAATAACTACATACTGAGGGTAAGTGGTCATCTCTGATTTATCCTTCATAATTGTAATCCCTCAATCACACTTTATTTTTCTATATCTCAGCATACATCAGAGTGTATCTTTACGTATGCAGAGTATATCCTGAGTATTACAAAGAGAAAGGCATGTATCATAGGTCTCTTCCTCTTAATACACCCTCAAGGGAGAATTTTGTTCTCTCTAACTTGCCTTAGTTCCTGGGATTCAGTACAAGAACATGTTGGAAACATAGTACATCCTGAAACTTTATAAGAAGCTGAATATCTTTACCAGGAGAAAATATAAAAATAAAAAAATGAAAACTAAGAATACCTTCACCTTTATTTATCTATAACAACAAAGAAAATGATATTTTACTCAGTACCAAATTCATTCAAGGCAACATGCTCAGGTCTGGTCATGAAGAATAAATAATTCCTACCCAAGAATTTACAAAGCAACTCTTTCTGCTCACCTCTCTGGAGAAATAGCTTGTTTTATCTAACTTGGGTTTCCACATGAGTAAGTCTATCTCCACTGCAACATATGAAAATAGAAGTGTTTCTTGTTGGTTGCTCTATACTTGCTGGATAACTTTTCTTTTAAACAGTGTTGCATTAATCAAAATGCTTTCTAAGTTCCAGCAACATGTGACACAGTAGTTTTCATTATTCCACAGCTCATCTTCCAATTCCTTTCATACCTGAAGATTAAACATTCATTTTTAAAAACTATTCCTAGGTGGTGAATATGATATTGAATTTTTTTCTTACTTTCAATTTACTATTTGGGGATATTTTCTTAGATCGTTTCAATAAAAGTGTCATAGTCCCACATACAATTTTGATAGTCTTTATAAAACCATAAAACTTCCGTGAATACTCATGCAAATTCACTATGCACTAGAATATATTTGAAATCACAATATGCTTTAACTTAAACGCATGCACATGAGTTATAAATAAGACATGTACAGAGAAGGAAAATCACATTTAAATTGCTCATGAAATCAGTGAAGAAAAGGAACAAAAGATTCAAGGCAGCACACTTGGGTCTCAGCAACACAGCAGTGTGCTGTAGGTTCTGGGGAGAGACTCAGATGGCTAATTTGAAGTATCAAGAATAGGGCAGAAAGCAAGGAAAGAGAGTTGGGGACCATGGGAGTTGATCTTAGACCCACAAAAAGCAAGCAGCTACCTGCAACCCTGTGTTTCCAGCTGTGGAGGTTGCAGGGTGTGAGCACAAATATTCTGAACACTATAGGGCCACATCCAAGCAACTTGATAGAGTTTATATGTATTAAAAAGGCTCCAATAAGATAATAACTTCAAAGAGTCTTAGCTTTGAATGAAAACAGAAAGGGCTTTTCTTCCCCTGAATAAAGGCTTAAAACAAATACATTGTATGAGGAAATAGTTTGAAAATTAGAATCCCATCCCATGCACTATACAAAATATGTTAGCTTAATATATTAGTGTAGATTAGAAAGGCAATAGAACTCTATTCATTCTTAGAGGCCTTTATTTAATGTTTTATGTTGTTACTAAAGGAGGACTTTGGGGTGCTTTTATTTTCTGTTGGTTGTAGGATTATTTTTTGTAAGGTATGTAACCCACAACAGACCAAAAAGCCTAATGCAGATGTCTAGTAAGAACACTATTTTTTTTTTTTTGGACTTGTTTACTGAATTAGTAATCAAATAGAGATTTTAATGCAATGAAGACAGAAATCGGCAAGCCTAATTCCGAGGGCCTGCCTTGCTCTTCCTGTAAGTCCTCTGACCTGCCGTCATTTCTATAGTCTGTGTAGAGGAAGAATCCTGCCAAAGTGGAAGAACAGAGCACGTAAAAACCCAAGACTCTGTTACATAACCAGATTCAGAGAGGAAGCACAGCAGCTCTCAAGGGTCTACCTTTTCATATGCAGAAGATTCACATTGACAAGCTGGATGTTTTTCTACTCAGACTGAATCCCATTCTCACCATTTCTAGTCAACATTGTAACAGAAGTTCCAGACAGTGTAACAAGGCATCAAAAAGAAATTAAAGCTTGTAGGTATTGTAAAAGAAAGAAGATCTCTTTATCCACATGACATGATTCTCTGTTCAACAAATCGCACATAATCTACAAAAGATATCTACACGATCTTACGTGTTTTAGCAAGATAGGTTTTAAAAAACGGTGTAAGTTTCCACGTTTATTTCCCTATAAAAAAGTACAAATAAGAATAACCAAGACACAGAAGTAATTTATCATGTGCAAGTCAGAATAGACAGCATAGTTTACACTGCCATGATACTTGTGTCCCAAAACGTGGGAAAAGCCAACACAATTGTGCTTTTCACTCACGTAATACTCCAGGCAGCTCTTCCCCATAACTTTCCACTATGTGAGTCACGCTCAGTGTTCTAGACTGCTCCAATCTTGTGATGACTTTTCATCAATGTGTGCTTTTCTTATTAGCACAAAATGGAAAGAGCCATGGGGAAGCTGAATTCCAACAATGAAATGTTTCCACGGGGAAATGATTAATGTTGCTGCCATATGCATTTCACTGGCCAGCACAATTCATATTTTTTCTCCTAACTTGCAAAGTGAGAAAAGAAAAACCATCCCATGTGCCTGAAGTCGGAGAGAACCTGATATCAGTGAACAGTCAACAACGTCTCCTCTGCAGAAATAATTCTTCAAAATGCATAAAAAGAAAGTACATTTTCAAAACAGTAACAAAATTTGACAGGACAGCAAGCAGTCTCTTAGTTATGAGTTAGTTTCCATGAGGTAAATATCCATCTATCAGATGCTCAGCATCATGTATCCACAGCAAATGTTAGTGCTTCTTATGAGATGAAAAGAAGCCGAGAATCTGTCATCAGACGAGGATGGTGTCCCACGATGTTAGGAAATGCATGTTTCCAAGTGCTTAGCATTAGGACTCTGGTCCAGAACTGCTCTTGAGTTTCCTCCATTTCTACATTATTACTATTCTCCCCTGTTTTTTCACCTTTCTTTCTGATAATATCAATACTATCTTAGCTTCTAGAAAACTAAAGAATGAAAATGTTAAACCCTTCAACACGTGCACTCTCCTGGGACAACAGAGCCCCACCAGCAGGCCTCCGGGGGTCCAGGAGGAAGCCCACCACAATCCAGAGGCAAACACAAGGACAGACCTAGCAAGGCGTCCACCCAGCTCCCACAGTTTTAGACTGTGTGTCACTTAACAGGTGGTTGACATTTTGATGAAAAATTCTATGGCTGTGCCGTAGATGAGGAGTGTTGATAAACTCTATTCAGAAAGGCAGGGTTGTGATATCCTTTTGGATATCTACTTGTCAGAATGAAACATATATTTTATTTTTATTTATTGACTAATTTTTCTCCGAGATGGAGTCTCATTGTGTAGCCCAGGCTGGAGTTCAGCGACATCATCTCGGCTTACTGCAACCTCTGCCTCCCAGGTTCAAAGCAATTCTCCCTGCCTCATTCTCCCAAGTAGCTGGGACTACAGGCACCCACCTCCACACCCAGCTAATGTTTGTATTTTTAGTAGAGATGGGTTTTTGTCATGTTGGCCCGGCTGGTCTTGAACTCCTGACCTTAGGTGATCCACTTGCTTTGGCCTCCTAAAGTGCTGGGATTACAGGACTTGAGCCACCACACCTGGCCATGAAATGTTTTTCTTAAAGTCTCTTTATAGTATGAGACAGACCATCCTCATCTTTGGTGGTGTGGAGAGAGAAACAGAAGTGTCGATTTCTTTAAAGTTTCTGCTATAATTCAGTAATACTTGTAGCATAGTTTTTCCTAGAAATACCATTTTTCCCCCAGAAAAATCATCTCCAGAAACATCCTCATGTTTATCCTGTAGCACAGTGCAAAACTCCAGAGCACAGGTACTCCACTCAGGGCACAGCTATGGTTAAAACAGGCATAAATCTCTATTATATGACTTTTCATATTATTCCACATGTTTGAAATGTTTTGCTTATTATTAACTGCAATTACATTGCCATAGCATTAATAGAGATTGTCTCACAAATGTCTGCATTATTACATACAGTCTGTAATTCGCTTGTATATTATGCAGTTGAATTTTGAACAACAGAGCTTTAAATTGCATGGGTCCACTTATACAAAGATATTTTTAAATACACTGAACATTTTTTTTTGAGATTTGTGGCAATGTGAAAAAACTCACAGATGAACTGTGTAATCTAAAAATATCCAAAATTTAAAAATTAAATGTCAGAAATGCACAAAATGTGGATACTAGTCTATTATTTACTACCATAAAATACACATAAATCCATTATTTAAAAAATTATTAAAACCTAAGACACACATAGTACCATTCACATTCAAGAGAAATGTAAGCAAATGTAAAGACACAGTATTAAATCATAACTGAGTAAAATTAACTGTAGTACATAGGGCACCACGGTAATAATTTTATAGCCACCTTCTGTTGCTACTGCAGTGAGCCTGTGTTGCAAACATCCGCTTAAAAAGCCCTATGATGCTCATCAAGTTCACTTGAGCAGTTTGTCTCTTGGGTAAATTGTGTATCACAGTAAAAAGTGATCTCTCCTGGTTGTGGATTTTTCATTGTTTAGTCAATATCATAAACCTTGATAACACCATGGGACCCACACTAAATGCCTCTAGTGATGGTGGAAGTGCTCCCAAGATAGCATAGAAAAGTCATGACATTACAAGAAAAAGCTGAATTCCTTGATACTTGCAGACTGAGGCCTGCAGCTGTGGTTACCCTCCTTAATAACCTTTCCTTTGGCTTACTCCATTGTAAGATGGTATACAGTAGTTACACTGCCTATGTGTTAACAGTTTTTGTGATCAGTAAGGTTTCAGGTCAATAGCAGTCTTTAGTAAACATTTTTGTGGAGTGAAAATTTACACTCATATTTTCTACCTCATAGGGCCTTAGCACCCTAGGCCCTGTGTTGTTCAAGGGTCAGCTGTGTTCGTTTGCTAAGGATGACACAGAAAAGTAACCAGGCTTTTTTATAATGTAAGTTTTAAAGTGAAATTTCTCTCAACCCACTGCATTCTGCCGTGAAGGCAGAAGTCACCTCTTGTCATTTTTACGCATTTAAAATTTTGGATGTTTTCATTCTTATGTTTCCCAGGTTTAGACCTTTCCTTCATTCTTTTATAAACAACTTTATTCATAGGTAGCTCACGTGCAATACCGTTCACCCATTTGAAGTGCAGACGCCAGTGGTGAATGCAGTGTACACAGAGACGGACAGCCACCACAGTCAATTATAGAATTTCACCAGCCTCAAAAGAAATCCTGTGTCAATGAGCAGTTATTTTCCTTCATGCCCCAGCCCCAGGCAGCTGTGAACTGCGTTCTCCCTTCACAGTCACTTATCCCGGGCATTCCGTGTCTGTGTAATCACACAGCAGACTTCTGTGCCTAGCTTCCTTCACTTCCTCTAATGTTCTCAAGTTCATTCATACAGCAGCATGAGTCAGTAATACTTCATTCTCTGGAACGGGCAAATATAATCTATGTATGGATATACAATATTTTGTTTATCCATTCAACTGTTGGTAGACATTTGAGTTTTTCTCACTTTTTGCCTTTTATAAATAACAGTGTTCATGAACATTTACTTACATGTTTTTCATGGACACATGTTTTCAGTTCCGTTGGGTATATACCTAGGAGTGGAATTGCTGGGTCATAGAGGGTTTGTTTAAAATGTTTATGAACTGTCGAAAAGCTTTTCAACAAGGCTGCACCATTTTAGACACACCTATCACCTCGTTACAAGGGTTCTGGTTTCTCCGTGTCCTCCCAAGCATTGCTGTGGTCAGTCTTTTTGATTAGAGCTCCCCTAGTCAGTGCAAAGCAGTATTTGATTGTGAATTTGCTCTGAGTTTTCCTAGAGGCTAATGATATTGAGCATATTTGAATGTGTTTTTTGGCTATATCTTCTTTGAAGAAATGTTTCTTCAGATCCATTGAATTGACAATTTTTTAATTGGCTTTTCTTCTTAATGTTATTTAAAGATTTCTTAAATATTCTTTATGCATATCCCTTATTAGATAGATGATTTTAAATACTTTCTCCCATTTTATCTTTTTACTTTTTTCGTGGTGTACTTTGAAACACAAAATATTTTTAATCTACATATTTTCCAAAATCTAATTCATCTATCTTTTCCTTTTATTGCTCATGCTTTTATTGTTATAACTAAGAAACCATCGCTAATTCATGCAATTCTCCTGCCTCATCCTCCTGAGTAGTTGGAACTACAGGTGCCTACCACCACACTGGACTAATTTTTGTGTTTTTACTAGAAACAAGGTTTTGCCATGTTGGCCAGGCTGGTCTTGAACTCCTGACCTCAGGTGATTCCCCCCCACCACAGCCTCCCAAAGTGCTAGGTTTATAAGTGTGAACCACTGCACCGGGACAGTTACAATTTTTTTTTTTTTAACTCCAGCAAATTTTTTGAATTCTTTTCATAGAGCCCCTTTGCCTTTCCGTTGCCATCTGTTTTTGCATGGTGCCCAATTTTCCTTGTCGGCCCTGGGCACATATTCGTTGAAGTGATTTCAGATTCCTGGTGAGCGTCCGCCCCATAGCTGAGTCTGCTGATGTTGCCTGTTCTGTCTCTTTAGACGGTGCTTTCCACATTTTAGCGCACTTTCTAATTTTTTTGTTGAAAACCAGGAATAATGTACTGGGCAAATGGAACTGAAGTCAACAGGTGTTTATCTTGTGATTGTAGCTTTCTAAGGTGGGAGGTAGGCTTTGGTTACTGTTGGTGGCAGCCGCTGGTGTCAGCAGCTGAAGTTTCCTCTGGTGTCCTTGTTTTTGTCTCCCCTGTTGTCTCTAGGTTTTCCTGGAGACTTCTTCCTAAACTGGGTCTTAGAATGTGATTCCTTCAGATTCATTCCTCCTGTTGCTGGTTCCAGTGAAGCATTCTCCTACAGTTAGATGTGGTTCTCTGTATCTGCCTCTCGAATTCTGGGGGCAGCGTTTTGCTCTGTGACTTCCATTGTTTGCTGGATCTAACAAAAGTCACCGATTTTCAGCTTATTCCACGTTTTACTTGTAGGGATGGGAATGACAATGTCTAAGCTACTTTTTTTCCAGCCTGGAAGCGGGAAGTTTAAGATCCATTTTATGAATTACTCTGAGTAGGTTCAAGAGCAGGTTGAAGCTAAAGACTTTGTGGTTACATAGGAATTAAGAGGCCATCTCTTTTGGAGCAAAGAGTTGTAGAAGTAAGAACAGTGAAGTTCATCTAACTGAACTTCTTCATTATACAAACGGTTAAGGCCCTTGAAGATTAACTGAGCACTTCAAATGAGACACCATGTTTTCTTTGACAGAAATAGAGTGTAACTGAAATTTCCAAACTCCTTGATCATAACCTTTCAACCACAACAAAACAAGTCTTCTCATCATAGGTCTCTAAAAGGAGCCCTTGCATCTGTAGGAGAGCTGTTACTATAACAATTACATGGTCAAAAAGGCAAAGATAAAAACGTGAGAAATAACTTTAGAATTTGAAAATGGGTAATCCTCACATCTAAATATCTTGAATGTGATTCATGGAATTAGTTTTCTTTTTTTTCTTGTAAGTCTGACAAGTGGGTCTTTCAGTTTGACTCCATATCAATCCCTGAGCAACTGGAGGTAATTAGAGCTCAGGCTAAAATTCACCAGCTTGAATAGACATAAACAGCAGAGTGAAAATCCCTTGAGAACACATGGTTGGGCTACAATCTGACACATATTTTATATTCATATTCTAAAATGAATTAAACAGTCCAATTTCTCTCCCGCTATGTCCCCTCTCCTTTGTTCCCCTTTGTGGCATTCTTTGTCTATTAAGAGTGGAAAGAAGGCCGGGCGCGGTGGCTAGCACCTGTAATTCCAGCACTTTGGGAGGCCAAGGCGGGCAGATCACGAGGTCAAGAGATCGAGACCATCCTGGCCAACATGGTGAAACCCTGTCTCTACTAAAAAATACAAAAATTAGCTGGGCTTGGTGGTGCCCGCCTGTAGTCCCAGCTAATCGGGAGGCTGAGGCAGGAGAAGTGCTTGAACCCAGGAGGTAGACGATACAGTGAGCTGAGATTGCGCCACTGCACTCCAGCCTGGTGCCTGGTGACAGAGCAAGACTCTGTCTCAAAAAAAAAAAAAAAAAAAAAAGTGGAAAGAAATATCTCCATACTCAAGCACTAGTGTCACAGGACCACACAGCATCTGCATCCTCTTAATCTGATAACACATCTTGAACATCACCTAGAAAACATGATTTTTGAGTCATAGTTCATGTCAACAAGTGTGTGTTACAACAAGCAGAATGCTTTTTTCAGTTTTTAGGATAATGGTTACATCCAAGGTCATTTCTTTATTGCAGATTTTCATATCCTCTCTGTGAGTCTTTGTTATGTGATAATTAAAATAGACTGTTTTCTGATGGTTAATAGGGCATTTTAAATTGTTTTTCACAGTATTTTCCTGACAAAAATATAATACATTTTATAGTGCATTAGAATTTACTGAAAATTGTAAAGAGGTTATTAGAAATGATGCATTATTCAAACATATACAATTAGCCACTGGTAACATCTACTCTGGTATGGTTACCTGTACTTTTTTTTTTTTTTTTAAGTATACGTAAACAAACTCAAAGATACAAAATCACACATTCTGCTCTTCATTTTTCTCTAAGTTTATCTAGCACCTGCCAGGGTTGATTGGTCTAACCTTCATCTTGTGCCTTGCACATTCTTCTTTTTCTATAGAGATAAATTTTGCTGCATATACTTACATATCAGCACTTTCTCTTGAACTATGACTCTGACCCATTTGCTCTTGCCTTTCTGGATGTAAAAATCCAATCATTCCCACCTTTGCAGTCTCACTCTGACCACAGGTCACTTGAAGATGAACCCAGCTAAGTAGAAAGGGGGGTTGTTAATGAAGAATGTGATGATCAAGCTGCAAATTCTCCTGTAAAATGTTGTGTGCTTAGTTGACAATGACATCAGTTGAATGGTACTATGTTCCTTGTGTCTGTCTGTCTGTCTGTCTGTCTATCTATCTATCTATCTATCTATCTACCTACCTACCTACCTACCTACCTACCTACCTACCTACCTGTCTATCTGGATCTTATTAGCACTTTCCTATGTCTTTGAATATATTTAAAATCTGAAACATGTTTTTAAAATTTGTCTTCCAACATATTATTTTTATAATTTTCAAACAAGTGAAAAAGTCAGATTTTTTTTTAAAAGAATCAACATAGGTACTTTTCACTTAGATTCAATAATGTTTAACATTTACCACATTTTTTGTTCCATGTCTCTACTCCACTCCTTTTTCCTTGTCTCTTTCCGGAGAATGCTTTTTCATTCTCTCTGCATTTACACAGGACCAGGACCTTCCTCTTACAGAATAAACACATACTTTAATTTGAATTTCTCTGAAAGTTTTGTTTTGTTTTGGTATTCCTGTCAGCATCTGAATGTCTTCTTTTGAGAAATGTGTGTTCACGCCCTTTGCTCATTTTTGATCAGGGTTATTTTCATGTTATGAAGTAGTTTGCATTCTTTACATATTTTGGATATTAGCCCCTTAATTGATATAGGTTTGCAAGTACTTTCTCCAGTTTGTAAGTTGTCTTTTTACTCTGTTGTTTGTTTCCTTGCAGATACTTTTCAACTCGATGTAATCCCATTTGTCTATTTTAAGTTTCATTACCTATGCTTTTGTGTTCTTGACCAAAAAAAAATCACTACGCTGACCAATGTCGTACATAGAGCTTTTTCTTTTTCCCAGTAGTTTTACAGTTTTAGGTCTTATCCTAAGGTCTTTAACTCATTTTAAACATGGTGACTTATAATTGATATTAATATATAGATTATAGTTGTACTGCATATTTCAAAATAGCTAAAAAGGGATTTAAAATATAATTACCACAAAGAATTGATAAATATTTGAGGTGATGGAGATGTTAATTAGCTTGATTTCATTATTTAACGTAGAACAAACAACAACTTGGAGAATGTACAACTAGGTTCACCTTCCTTTTACTTGAAAGATGGGTGCTTGCTCAGCTGACAGCACAATGAAAAACAGTTGCTTTGTAGAATAAAACACCATCAAGGACCAAGAAAATGCCCTTTTAAAAATAAGATTTCCCTTATGCAGTCATACTTTATAACACAGCATTTCATGTCTACATGATTTTCTCTTTTCCTATGAAATTCATGAACAGAATTTCAAAATGAACACAGGATTTTATGTTTCAAGAGGTTTGCAGGACTTGAAAAGAGTATACGTGTGTTGAAATACGCCATTGTGTTGCAGCAACATATACAATTTTTACTTGTCAATTTAAAATAAAAGAAAACTCTAAGAAAGAATAAACAAACACTTCCTCAATTCACCGTCTCTAAGTCAGCTCTCTCTATTCTCTTCTCAGACAAACTCAAAATGTTTTCTTCAGCTGCTGCTTCTCTGCCCCTTCCTTTGCATACTCCCCAAGCCTCTGCAGTCTGGTTTCTGCCCATACGATTTCCTTATATAGCAGAGTTTCCCTGGGCAAAGAAGGAGCTCTGGGGCACAGCTGTCTCTTATCTGACTTGGTTTTGAGACAGGAGCCTCCTTGTTCTTGAGTCTCCATCATCTCATGGAAATCTTTTGTGCTTCTAAACCTCATTAATTAATCAGTGTTCTTCCATCAATCTTTCTTAAATCTTAAATTTTCAAGCTTAAATAATCAGCTAAAAAAATTATGTTTCTTGTGGCATGTGTGCTTATTTCATTCTCTGGTCAATGTGTGTTTTTACCCGATAGACTGAGGAGTTCATATGGAGTTAAGTTCATGTGTTGGCATCTTACTGTGTGTCTATTTAGGGTCAAGACAATAAGTTGGGGGTGGCAGGGAAGGAAGAAAGTGGTTTAAACACAGGCAAACTCTTTCCAGATTTTCCTCTGAAAACCTTTAGAAGTAAAAAATTCTGAGTTAGTTTTAGAATTCTATTCATGGATTTTATAGGAAAAGAGAAAATAACATAGGCATGAATTGCTGCATTACAACGTACAACTGCATGAGGAGAATGTCTCTTCAAACGGTGAATTTTCTTTTGTCCTAGCTTGACCGGTGTGTTGTTCTATGAGGCACTTTTTCCCATTGTGCTCAGCTGAACAAGCGCCTATCTTTCAAATGTAAGGAAGATAAACTAAATGACACATTCTCCTACTGTTGTTTATTCATGAGACTTTTTTTTCTCCTGTATTTGTACTGTTTGACCTTTGCCCCAGCAACTTCTTACACATTGGCAACTGCAGTTTTATTAATTAAAAATAAATAAACCAGTTGTGTTCAATCAATTGCCAACCAGTAGCTTCTCAGAGCCCCATTTTTCTCATTATGCAAATGTTCAGATGCCTAAAATCATGATAGAATTGACCAATAAAACCAGGAACTCTTTGAGTAAAGCTCCTTAATATGGATTAAAAGCCCACAGCGTTTGGCTGGATTGTAAACACTTTCGGATTTATATGGTAGGCAACAAGCTCCACTGAGCGCTCCAACTGTGGAATGGGATCCACATAGCTCTCAGCACCTCCGCTTTATTTTCCAACCTCTTTCCTTCTGACAGCTCTTCATCATGCTACACTGGTGAGATTTGTGTAATGCATTTCATTTACCTCCCCTGAGGTAGGTTCTCTGTTCCCTGAGGACAGGAAGGAGAATGTGTCTTACTTGGAGTTGCACCTTCTGTGTCTGGAACAGGGTGCAAAACAGAAAAAGCTGTCAAGGCCCCCATAACCTTTCGTAACGATGGTGAATCTTATTTGTGCACCTGTCAGGGCTGTCGTCAGCACTGGAATCAGTGGACTCAGTGAAGAAGATCCTGTTCCCCGTGTGGGCAGGCAGCATCCAATCCATTGAGGGTCCAGGTGGAAAGAAAAGGTGGGAGAAGGGCGAATTCACACTCTCTCCCCTTGAGCTGGGGCATCCACCTTCCACTGCCCTGGGACATGATGCTTCTTGTTCTCAGGCCTTCAGTCTGGTGCCTGGCAGGTTCCCCTAAAGGCCTGAGCACTGGGGAGCTGAAGAAGTGAGCCACACACCCATCACACACCCGGTGAGAGGGACAACGGAACATTTCCCATTTCAGTAGGATTTCAGTGACTGATGAACAAACAACTAATTAAATGAATGAATGAATATATTTATGATTTGTTCATAGAACATTTTAATCCTGATTTATATTAACTCTGTAATTGTGCTTCAATATACACTTTTAGTAACCACATGCTGTAAGATCCCACTGAAGAATTTATTGCTAAATTGAATTTATTATTAAACACAGATTTTTCTGTTTAGGCCTGGTTTTAGAAATGATTTCAGAGAGAATCGTTGAAACATGAAAATAGGAAAATAATTTAACAATAGCATTTCATATTTCATACTGTATTTACGTACTTTCTAACTCATTGGTGTGCATTTATCTCTGGGCGGTACTTCCTATTGTCTGGAAACCTTGACCATGTTTATGTTATGATGGCTGCATAAAAAGCAGGATAACTGTTGCACGGTGAAGCCTTCATAATCTGGAAGCTCCCAGGAGTCTAGTGTCTTACCTTAACCACTGGAAGATATGTGGACCAGCAGAGAGTTCAGAATTGTCTTTCACTGACACCCAGCCAACTGCCCATCCCCAGGTCAGACTATAGTAGCCTCAGGAGGCCAAGACAGACTCAGCGCATACGTTTGGGGGTTTGTTTTTCGTCTCAGCAGTCAATCATTTGTGCAATTGTGAATTTTGCACAGATGGTGGTGCTGACCCTAGATGGAAGAGGTGATATTTTCCAAACTTGTCTTCCTAATATGGTTTTGATGTTGTATTGTATGTTGGTATTTCTCCTTAGGGACGGATACATTTCCATCTTTGAAGGGCTTCCTCATGTTTTGTTTGTTTTGTTTTCATAACATGATTCTTCTTTAGCATGGTGAAAGGCAAGTAAGAAGATTCTCATTTGCTTCCATGTCTTTTTTCCCATCTGCACACCAAAACACTACAGAAAAGCCCACCATTACCATCAGTGCCTGTAAGAGAGTTGAGTAGTAGAATATCACCAGAATGGACCAAAATTGATTGACCCAATAACTGCTATTTGCTTACAGTTTAAAAAGAATTCATATTTTGACAAACCTTAAAGATGTAACACAGTTTTAATTTGCAGCTTACAAATAAACTTTGACAAATTACTAAGTGAATGAGATAAAACTGGTTTTGAAAGCTTGACTATCCTCAGAGTTGGTCTCTCTAGAGAAAAAAGATACAAAACTACAACACATCTACAGTATTTTCTACAATCAATATAAAGCTGTGTGCCATCGGAGGAAAAAAACATTAGTTAAGAAAATTCATTGTTTTTAATGAATACACCATTTAATGAAGGTGATTTTATAAGAAGATAACTGTAAAAAATCTGATGTCAGAAAAATTTAATATAAAGAAATCCAGTTGACTGAGAGGGACTTCTGTTCTGGAGATGGGTTGGGGAGCAGCTTTTAAAATAACTTAAGAGACAGAAGCAGAGCTAGTTCTCTTTTGTAAAACCATTTTATTTTTCTTCTTTATATGGCAACAAAATATAGTGTTGATTCTCATTCCTTGACTTGCTCATCAATCACAAGTCTGTAGATAGAGGTAAAGTACAGATGTTGTTATGCCTTGATTTACTAATTTGTACACACATACACATCTCTTAGCCTCTAGACACCTAAGATTAATGTGTTGTGTTTCTGTGATGTGCTCTACACACTAAGTACCAAGTATACAAGTAAATAATGGGTGCTTCCATACATTAGATTTCTACCTAGAAAAAATAAACAGAAAAAATGGTGCAGAAGCAAATAACAAAACAAAAAACATAGATTTCTAGATTTAAAGCCATATTTTATAACATCCAATGTGTCAGATTAAAAAAGTCCCACTAAGTCCAAAGATGGATTGTTCCTTTAAAGAAATACACAAATAATTTTTAATCAAGAAATTATTATAAGGCCCATCGCAGCAAAATAAAATATCTTACTATCCTATATTTTTGTTTTGTTTTTCTCTTCTACTATGGAATTTTAGAAAGTGTACAAGAACACAACTCTGTTAGTTGGAAGTGTTTAAGAAAACATTTTGAGGCCAGGTATGATGGTTCATGCCTGTAATTCCAGCACTTTGGGATGCTGAGGTGGGAGGAACACTTGAGCTCAGGAGTTTGAGACCAGCCAGAGCAACAAGGTGAGAACCTGTCTCTGCAAAACAGTTTTGAAAATGTAGCCAGGCATGGTGGTAAAGAATAAGTATGATTCAGTAAGTTTTCAAGCCAAGGAGTTCTTTTGTTTGTCTGTTTGTTTTGTGTCTTTTTTTTGAGACAGTCTTGCTCTGTCACCTAGGCTGGAGTACAGTGATGTGATCTCAGCTCACTGCAACCTCTGCCTCCTGGGTCCAAGCAATTCTCATGCCTCAGCCTCCCTGGTAACTGATATTACAAGCATGTGCCACTGTGCCTGGGTAATTTTGTAGTTTTAGTAGAGATGGGGTTTCACCATGTTGGTCAGGCTGGTCTCCAACTTCCTGCCTCAAGTGATCCACCTGCCTCAGAATCCTAAAGTGTGGGGATTACAAATATGAGCCACATCTGGCTCACTATCCTTTCTTTTCTTTTTTTTTTTTGTTGTTGAGTAACGCATATTAAGAATTCCTTAATAATGTTCATGCAGCTTTTACACTACCCATAATTCCCACTACAGTCCAGTCCCTCACAGTCCCTCAAAGGAGCTCCGCACCCAGTCACCACCCAGACCACTAGAATGTTTGCAATATTCATTTTTAATGAGGCAAAACTTTTCATTTAAAAAATGAACACTGGCAGGTGCCTGAAAGAACTTTAGATGATATAGCACTTAAAATATATGTCTCTACATGTATGTATTCAAGCTTAAATACACTAATACCAAGAAACTTTAAGATACATTCAACAAAGAACAAACTCAGAATAATTTTTAAAAAGTACAGTGTTAGAATAAACTTTACAAAGCACTTCACAAAATTTCTAATATTCTTAGAAGACATTTGAACATTACTGTCTTTATAGAGAAACTGTTTTAAGCACCAAAGAATCCCTTTTACATTAAAGTAATTATTCCCAGTGATTATACAAGTGTTATACTCTATTGATGTGATTTTATTAGTTTCCTTTAAAACACTATTACTTATCTTAGTTAATGGGTAGCTTATTTGTTTTATGTTTACTATGAAGGTTTTCATTTTGGGGCCAGAGGCAGTGACTCACACCTATAATTCTAGCAATTTGGGAGGCCAAGGTGGGTGGATCACTTGAGGTCAGGAGTTCAAGACCAGCCTGGCCAACATGATGAAACCTTGCCTTTACTAAAAGTACAAAAATTAGCCAGGCATGATGGTGGGTACCTGTAGTTCCAGCTACTTGGGAGAACTGCTTGAATCCGAGAGTCAGAGGTTGCAGTAAGCTGAGATCAGGCCACGTGTTCCATGCACTCCAGCCTGGGCAACAGAGCAAGATTCTGTCTCGGAAAAAAAAAAAAAAAAAAAAGGACCGGGTACAGTAACTCACGCCTGTAATCCCAGCACTTTGGGAGGCCGAGGTGGGTGGATCACGAGGTCAGGAGTTCAAGACCAGCCTGGCCAACATGGTGAGACCCCCGTCTCTACTAAAAACACAAAAATTAGCAGGGTGTGGTGGTGGGCATCTGTAATCCCAGGTACTAGGGAGGTTAAGGCAGGAGAACTGCTTCAAATGAGGAGGCGAGGGTTGAAGTGAGACAAGATTTCCCCACTGCCTGGGTGACAGAGCAAAATTGTGTCTCAAAAACAAAAAAAAGATTTTTGTTTTTGTTCTCTAGGCCTTTTAACACACCCTTCGAGTATCCGAATGACATGATTCTTAATATCTAAGCACACGTATTTGTGAGCGTTGGACCTATGTGGGAAGCCATTATGCATTTCACTCTGTGTAACTGTCACTGAGCAACTCCTGGTCTTATTGAAAGATTATTAGGTAAAGCTCATTCATTTATTCACTCAATTACTTAGTAAACACCTGTATGACATTTACTATCTGCCAAGTGCTGTCCTAAGCATTTTGTAATCTCAATTTATTTAAGACGACTAAATAAGTATAAATATACACATATAAATTATCAGCTCAATAACAATTATGTGCATCTACCCTAGGAAAGACATTGATCAGTGGCTTTCAGTTCCTCATAATCTATAATAATTTCACGTAGCAATCTGTAAGTTACTGGTTTAAAACTGCCCCACATCCAGATTGCTGCATAGCTGGGCTTCCTCCTTGCCATCTATTATAATTACAGCTGACACAGCCACGATACACAACCTCCTTCGCATATGTTATGCATCCAATTGCTGTGCTCAGTAATAATCCAAACATATCATTAGCAACTCAACTGCACAGCTCAAAACTAAACAAACAACACAGCACCATTAGTTCCCCAATGTAAGAAAATTTGATGTTGCAAGAATATGCTATAATTTTTCAAATTATAAGTTATTTTAGGGACATAATACTATTTCTACCAAATGATAAGGGTGAAATTTAGATTTAGATCATCCATATAATCCAGACATTCATAGAATAAAAGAGTTAAGCTATAGCCAATTACATTTTATAGAACCACATTGGAGTAGTTCATTGGAGATACCCACCAAAAACTGTATACTTGATCTGGACAATCCCTCGACTGGGATTAGGTTACATTTCTTTCTTCTTTTGTGTCGAAAATCGTCATTTCCATGGGAAAGAAAGGCATGTTGCCTAAGTGGACAATAATCTTGCCTTGCTCTTAATCTAAGGTGGAAAATAATCAGTGGATCGCTTGAGGCTTAACTCTGAGCATGTGTTATGGTTTTGCATGGGTCATGATTGCATTTTCTGTTTCTTGGGCCAAAATATCTGAGGCTTTTCCAAATGCAGAAATTGACAGAAAACTCTGGGACAGCCTGCTGTGGTTAGGAAGACAAGAAGCTCCAAGGATTCACAGTGACAGAGAACATTTTGCATAACAGATAGAAAAGGTTTTCATAAAAATAAATTGCTTCAAACTTTCTAAACAATTTACAGAAGGCATGATGGGGACTGAGCAAAAAGGATCATGAAACTAAAACCCACAGCTCGAATCCAAGGAGCAGGAGCACCACGAACAGTCATTTCATCACATTACTTAAGAGACAAGGCCGGTTACATAAAAAAGAAAACCCGAAGATAGCTACTTTTATCCAAATTAAAAGGTTTTGGTAAACTTCTACCGTTATTAAGTTTTTGGTATACAAAGCAGTAAAATGAACGATACATAGTCCTAATTACAAAATATATATTCAACCTTTCTCCACAATTTATTTTCCCTTCATGAAGTCCAGGCAAACTTTATTCTAGCTACAGTATTCATGTGTATACAAACCAGAGAATTCTACTAAATTTAACTTCTGCTACAGTCAAAATTCTGATAGTCTGTGAAACCAGATTTAATGAAACGTATCGTATCCTTTCCAATTGTATACAAATATTTTTGCAGAATTTTAACTTTCAAAATCTAAGCTTTATTATAGCATGTTGCAAAGTATATGATGCTGACCAGAGAGCAAGTTTTATTTATATTTACACAAAACATGCACACAGAGGCCTCCACAGAGCCACTGGCTAGCACTCTGGTACAAGTTCTAAGACTTTGGTAGGAGCGTATCTGAGAAGTAACCTAAAGAATGGAGAAGAGGATAAATAACTATTAGTTAATCAGGAAAAATGTCAGTGTGTGGAGTTCGAAGTACAGGAAAATATCTGTGCTGGCTGCTCTGCTCCCAGATATAGTCTTAGACCTACAAGAGCTGTGAATCCTTAGAAATGACATCGAAATGGGGAGAGATTAGTGGGAGGCTTGGACTAGAATCTAGGTTGACTTAGTTATGTCAAAAAATACAGGCACTTTCTTTTCTCTGTTAAAGACACCATTTTTGCTTATTCACATATTTAATCCTTTTTGGCCTAAGGGAAACAATGTTAAGCCCTGGGCTAACAGGGAATAATTTATTTATGTGATATTATTAAAGGGTTGGGAAATAAGCATTTGGAGAACCAGTGGAAAATAAAGAAAAAATAGAGCTATTTAGATCCGCGTGAAAAACAGGATTTAGCTTATAACTACTTTCAAATACATAGTCTGTTATGTAAATACACTTATCAAGTATTCACTGTCTCATAAGGAACTGAAGGACAACAAAGAAATACGAGATTTAGGTTAAGAATAGGAACAGCACCTTAAAGGGCTATTAAAAACAGGAAAACGTTTCTCAAAGGAAAACACAAATTACTTTTCAAGGAGCATATTGGTCCATTCTCACACTGCTATAAATCAATACCCAAGACTGGATAATTTATAAAGAAAAGAGGTTTAATTGGCTCCCGGTTCTGGAGGTTGTACAGGAAACACGGCTAGCAGAGGCCTCAGGTAACTTACAGTTATGGCAGAAGGAAAAGCAGGCACACTTTTAAACAATCACATATCCTGAAAATCTATCAAGAGACTAGCCCTAGTCAGATAGTGCTAAACCACTAGAAAGTGCCCCCAATATCCAGTCACCTCCCACCAGACCCCACCTCCAAACTTGGGGATTACCATTTAAAATGAGATTTGGGTGAGGACACAGATCCAAACCATATCAAGGAGTGATTTACAATTCAATAGTATTTCCCTTATCTACTATTCCTATACATTTATTTGTCAGTGTGTTAGCACATGTGAACATGTAACATCCCACATAGTTTATCTCACAATATCTGCCAAAAAAAAGTTCAAAATTTTGAAAATTTACACTGAAACTATTGTTCATTAATTGTCACAACAAAACAAACACGGATGTGCTATTCCCCACAATCTCTGTGCGATCTTAATTTCCTGAAATACAGTTTCTTCTCATTTGATTTACTACCTGTGTTTACAATTTCTGACAAATACAAACATGTTTATGGTACATGTGTTTACAGTTGGATACATGTATTTAAATTATGGGACCTTAGCATTTCTCTTGAATTATAAACAATGCCATAAATACATCGCTCTTTTGTAAAAGTAAACAAAACAACCTTGGTCTGTTTTTTTAGTTTGCTTGTCAGCTAATAAAAAATAAAAACAAGCTGGATTCAGTGACTTACGCCTGTAGTCTCAACACTTTGGGAGGTTGGGGAAGGAGGACTGCTTGAGCTCAAGAGCTCCAGGCTGCAGTGAGCTGTAATCAGGCCACTGCACTCTATCCTGGGCCACAGGGTGAGACCCTGCCTCAAAAGAAAAGTAAATACATGTGGCACACACCTGTACAAAGTCATTGTGCTTATTTGGCCCAGAGGAGCCCAGCTGACCCCTCCCACCTCTACCCAGCTCTGAGGACTCAGCCATGTGGTAGCACGCTACTTTCAAATTAACACTCCTAAAACACATTTATTATAACATTTCCTCTTGTAAATTCATCAGTGTTTCTCGCCAAAACATTTCCATAAAAATGCTCTCCATGATCTTACTCCACCCTTTATTTTCGTCAATTATCTTCTTCTCCCCTACAGGCAGAGGTCACGAAAGATCAGCCCTGCATTTTACTAAACACAATTTTTATTTATCCAATTGCTGCAAAACAACAGCAAAAGTATTGATCCACGCATTCAGCAGAACAAAGCCCAGCACGAGAACTACCTGGGGGCTCCTTTGCCTGGGCTCAGAAGGTGGCACCCCAGTATACGGCATGCTGGAGATTGAGAACATGCAGGAACAAGGTCACTCTGACCTTCCTTTGCCTTTCTCCCCAAAAGTAGGCCATGAAGGGATTTTTCTGACCAACCTTGCCTGAAATATCCTCATTCTAGATGGGTCCTGCCCTCTATCCAGACGCCAGGAAGACTCTGAACACACAGAACCTGCTAAAGTCACACTAATTTGTCCAAACCTGCTTCCTCATGGTTGTCCAGTCTTCATTGAATAAAAGCACGAACAGGCACAATTTTCCCCGCATCTTTGGGTTTCATTTCTAAAGGCTCACATGTCATGTAAAATTTTGCTTAAATGTTTTGGGCTCTTCGCTTTTTGATCTGTCTTTTGTCAGGGGATGTCAGTATGAACCTTGTGGTGGGAAAGTGAAAGATAAGATTTTTTTCTCCCTCACGCATATTAACATCCAAGTCTACTGCGCATTACAGGGTTTGCTTTTGAGGTCAAATTCAAATATCACCTCCTTTTTGAAACTGTCATTGATTCACATACCTCCCTGGTCAGAAGAAATTCCTCATGCCTCTATCCTCCCAACACCTGTAAGGATATCATTCCTCTCTTCTTCAAACTCAGTAGCACACAACTTGTGCATCTGGTTTTTATTTACCGATTTTAAAAACGGAACAGTGGTTCCTAAATATTGTTGGATTAAACGTACTATTTATTTGTATTGGTTCCATGCACTAATGTAATTGTGGTTTTTGCCACTGAAAATTGTAAAAACCACAATAATTTTTGCACCAACCTAATGTTGGGAAGTACATGTGTACAGTGAGTGTGTTGAGAAAAATCTAGCAAATTCCTTTAATGATCTGCTTTAAACACCAATTAGTTTTCCACTTCCAATCCTGACTCCTACTTGTAATCAAATCGTAAAATAGAGACAAGTTGGGTTTTTGGAAATTTTTCTTTCAGATATGAAATACTTCAGAATGAGAGGAAAGGTGACTCACAGTCATGCAGGAATGGCAGAACCTCTCAGACTGCAGGCTGCTGCTTCCAGTGCACCTTGTGTTTTGCCTGATTCACACTTCATAAGCATGCGGTGATGAATATGCATTGTTACGTGGTGAGCACAGGATGGTCCCACAGAGTAACACTGATTCTTGTCCTCTAATCTGTGGTGCACTCTTAAGAGACAGCATTTAACACATTCCAAACTTTGGATTACATCTTACTCCAAAAATGGCTTTAGAAATACCTTTTGCTGAAAGCAGTGTACATTCTTTTTATATATAAAAAATAAAATAAAAATCTGATCCTTTATGGTATTCTGCAATATTTTATGTAGAATTTTGGACTGTTGTTTTCAACATTTGAATAATAGGAGGAAATTTATACCTGGACTCTAGTCTCCCATGACTTATGGAGAAAGGATTTGTAGCAAATCAGTCTATGACCAGAAGATAGATATGTGTACTTTTCCCTCAATTCAATAAGCAACATTAATCTATGGTCAGCAGCAATGGAAAAACAATGCAGAGAAAGATTATAGAAGACAAATCCAGAGGAGAATGGGAGCTGGAATCTTCTACCGGGGCAGCAGCTCTGACATGCGATTCATTAATGCAGAGAGAGAAAGACGGTGCTTTGTTTTTAGGCTGGCATCCCCTGGTGAAGAGAATTTTGTATGGGATTTAGCATTGCCATCAGACTTCTTAAGCCCTGCAGGGGAATTAATAACATATTAGGGGATTCTTCTGCAGTTTTTGCCTCCAGTGTTGGTTTTTTTAGGTGAGTTTTATGCTCCCTCCGTTCTCTTGGGAGCATTATAAGTTAGAACTGAAACTTAGGCAAATATTTTTCCCTGTAGCAGTTTGGGCATACGAGAGTCTCTAGCTTCCAGTCTTTGCTTGCTGAAATGAATGTTTCAACGCTTCATGCCAGTCTGGTCACCACAAACCCCTAAATTATGTGTAATATTTTATGCTACTGTTCAGTTGCATGAAACACAAATAAGACTGTTAGGCTCAAAGTTGTTCAGCTGACATATTTCAAAGGAATGTCTTCTAAAATAAAGCCTTTCTTAAGGTTAAAAATGCATTTTTCATAGTACAGAAAAATAAACAACTTTCTTTGAATGTTATTATTGTTGACTTTAAAAATCATACATTTGTCTTTATCATGCTTTCGTTTGAATATGACAATATTTTCTTGATTAAATTGTCTTACCACCCTTATCAAGCATCATTTGACCATGTATGTAAGGGTCTAATTCTGGGCTCTGTATTCTCTCCCATTGGTCTGTGTCTGTCTTTTTTTTTTTTTTAGTAACCACAACGTTTGATTACTACAGCTCTACAGTAAATTTTGAAAGAAGAAAGTGTGAGTCCTTCAACTTTGTTCTTTTTCAAAATTATTTTGAGCTGAGCACAGTGACTCACACTGTTGGAGGCCAAGGTGGGAAAATCACTTGAGCCCAGGAGTTCTAGAACCAGCCAGGGCAACAAAGCAATACCTCATTTTGAAAAAAAAAAAATGTTGACTATTCAGGATCCCTTAATTTGTTTCTATTTTTGTTAAAAAAAAAATGCTATTGGGATTTGTACAGAGATTGCACTAAATCTGATCTCTCTGGATAGTATTGGCATCTTAACAATAGTCATTAAATTCATGCAAAGGAGATTTTTCTTCATTAATTGTGTGTCTTCTTTATTATCTTTCAGCAGTATTTTGTAGCTGTGGCTGTGGTATTTTTAGAAGTTGATTGACACTGATGAGATGTACGTGTTTTAAATTAAGAAGACACCGGCTCAGTTGTGCTGTCACTAACATTTTAAGCCTTGGCTTTTTTTTTTAATTTGCAGAGTTGATAATATGTTTTTCAAAGGATTATAAAAAAGGCAAAATGAGATAGTTTAGGCTAAGCATTACCATATACATCTTGGCACACAAAGAAGTAAATTGTTATTTATATAATAATTGTTGATATATTTGTTGTTGCCACCAATAATTAGAATTTTAGTTATTTTGGTTACTAGAGCAAGATTAAGGACTTTTTATTATTTAGATAGAGGAGATAGCAACATAAATGTATCAGATAGCTTAAAATACAGTTTTATAAAAATAATCAAAGTATCAGTTTTTAAAAATTCTGACTGAAGGTAAAGAGATTAAACATCAACATATCACTGTGAATTCAAACAAGAACATGCAGTTTCTCTAGGCAAATTTATCATAATCACTCAGAAAAAGTCCAAGAGAATAAACAGTGAATACACCTCTAAAGCAGAAGTTTGATTTAAACATAATGTTTTTAGACAAAGTCCAAATGAGGAGTAATACATCTTTCCTTTTTACTTTCAGTAAGTTGAGTAACCCCTTAGAGATCTATACTCTCCTTGATAGTATTTTATAGATCATAAATTTAAAATTTTGCTATTTATTTATAGTCTACTATCATTCCATTATATTTCGGCACTGGAATTTTTAGAACCAATCTTTTAAGAGAACATGATTTCCTTAAGAAATAGTGAAAAGCAGTGTGTAATATACTGTATGCCTTTGCTGATTGTATTGTGAATGAATAATGCAGAGTTACACCGAAGAGGTGTTTGAAGAGACAATCAACGTAATTCTACCTGAAATAAATATTGCAGTGTTAATAAAAACAATATGCAGTTTGTTTGCTACATATTTTTAGTAATACCCACTTCAGTCGTTTTGGCCAGATTGCAGATGTATATGTATACATGTATTTCATGTGTGTGTATTTTTAACATTGGTGGACTATTAAATTTATAAAGAAATATCAATATGATTTCTTATCAGTATAAAAACAAAATTTTTATATAATGGTCAAAATAGCCATTTGTTTCTTCTAAGGGAAAATGTGAAAATTAATTCCTAATATAAAATTTCCCAATGATTTATATACAGATAAATAAAATTAGCACCACCCTCTTTGACCCAGGATTTCCATGCACCTGTTTATAGAGTTTGGAAAGGGAAAATTGGATGAGTGTTTTACCATTGAAAATTGACAGACTTAATTAGGAGAAAGGAAAATCAGACATCTTGTTTTGGGTTGAACTGTGTCCCTCAAAAAGATGTGTTAAGTCCCAATTTCTGGTACCTGCGTATGTGACTTTATTTTGAAATAAGGTCTTTGAAGATGTAATCAAGTTAAAATGAGGTCATTCCGGAGTAGGCTAGGCCTTAACTCTAATCATTGGTATCCCCATGAGAAGTTCAGAGATAACCAGAGAGAATACCCAGTGATGATGGTGGCAGAGCCTGGAGTAATGCATCTGCAAATCAAAGGATGCCAGGAAATGCAGGCAAGAATCAGAAAATTGGCGAGGTCCGGGCAGCTTCTCTCCCAAACCCTAACACAGGAACCACACCTGTTAATGTGGTTTGGATCCGAGTCGCTGCCCAAATCTCATGTCAAATTGTAATCTTCAGTGTTGGAGGAGGGGCCTGGTGGGAGGTAATTGGATCATGGGGATGGATTTTCTCCTTGCTGTTCTCATGATAGTGAGAGTTATCATGAGATCTGGTTGTTAAAAAGTGTGTGGAACTTTCCCACTCACTCTCCACCTCCTGCTCTGGCTCTGGAAGACCTGCCTGCTTCCTCTTCACCTTCCGCCATGATTGTAAGTTTCCTGAGGCCTCTTCAGCTATGCCTCTTATACAGCCTGTGGAACCATGAGTCAATTAAACCTCTTTCCTATGTAAGTATCTCCTAACATGCTGGTAACATAGCAGATGAGAGACAGAAGCAGAGAGAGAGAGAGAGAGAGAGAGAGAGAGAGAGAGAGGCTGATTAACTTGTTAGATTGGTAAAAAAATCAGGAATTATTTAGACTATTCTAAATTTGTAAAAGATCATCAACAGAAGAAATAAAATACAGCAAAATGTTTATATCTATATAGAGATATATTAAATATCATAAAAAACTTAACAGCAATGCAAGCAATCTAGAGCCTAGATGTCTATTAGCTTTTGTTGTATTAACCACTATAATAGAGACTAGTAAAACAAAACAAAATAAAACCATATAGGACATAGCCAAGCCTCTTGACACAGCAGCTGTACCAGAGTTTTCCAAGGTTCGGTAGCATTTTATATGTTAATACAAGGATGTACAAAGCTTTCTATGTGAGGTATACAGAGTATCCCTCAATTTGGTGCAGTTATTCACACTTCTACCTTGGAGGAGTGGTGAATATACTTTAGGGTGAATCGACCCATCTGCATCTCCAGAGTTGGGCATGATGGATTTCAGGCTTTTTCCAGCTCCTCCGCAAGCATGTGCTTGACCTGAGGGCATGATGCCCTGTGGAGCTTGCTGGAAGCTTCTGAGGAAGTTGCTACCTGCTCTCCTGGAAAAAGTTTTGGAACCAACTTTCTTTCTCTAGATGTACAGAAAGAAGAAAACTGTAGTGGTATTGCTACTGTGAGCCATGCTACAAACTCAAGGGAGGGAAGAATCTGGATAAGGTTTAGGATGATGGTGGCAGAGCAGAGGTATGCAGTGGTCCTGGGTTGCTGGTGGCTTTGCTGAGCCTCTGAATCAACTGGCCTGGGGTCAGCATCCTCCAGGCCTCCAGGTCTGGGAGCACCCGACTTTCCTTATCATTGAGGCAGCTGGAGCCAGGTTTCCCGCTTGGGGCAAAACACATTCTATGTGACTCTGTCAGTGAAAACTGTAAACACACTTATTTTAAGAATTAGAATATTTTATAGGCACTTTTATTGCATTTTGGAAAACATTTTTGCCTCTCACAACGGAGCAAGGCAAGAAAAAGACCTTTAAAGTACAGTTTTACAGAGATAGAAATTTTTTCCCCTTTGTTTTATCTGTCATTATCCATTGATGACAAAACGTCAAAAGCCCAATCAAGCCTCAAGGATTTTTCTTTTAATTCACCAGAGCAGTGAAGCATGTATGGCCCTTACATTAAAGACAGCTAGTTTGAACCATGGACATCTGGATATGGCTAGATTTGATGCTTGACATGGTATGGATTTTATAAAAAGTATGAAAGAGTGAAACTCTAACCCATTAATATGTAAGTTTTTTTTTTTAAGAAAGGAAGGAAGGAGGGAAGGAGGGAAGAAAAAGGAATAAACAAATAAATAAGTAAACAAACATTGGTTTAAATTTATTTCCTCAGCCACCAAAAAAGGCCTTCAAGCTATACGGAAAATAAGTATGGAGAAGAAGCAAGACTGCTAACACTAACAGTGTATTTTTCTTTGAAAGGTTAATGCCAAGGTCCCAAAGAGATCGTTCCATTCTAGAATCAACATAAAACTTCACTCACCTTTTGGCGTTATTTTACTACCTTCTGTGAAAGAACTCAATTGAGAGTCCTTCATCCTGTGTGTTTATTAACTCCAACCCTGAGTTCTCTCTTCTTCCCAGCCTGGACTCCAGGGTCGTGCTTTGCAATCCTTTCCCACCCACCTTTGCAGTCAAATCATCTTTGCATTTCTTTACCATGTCCCCTCCGTGAGATGGAGGTCTTTTTATTTTGAAACACATTTCACCATTTAAATAATCGTGATGTGTAAAGTTCAGCGGCGTTAAGTAAATTCACATTACTGTGCAAGCATTGCCAATATCCATGTCCAGAACTTACTCATCTTTCCGGACCAAAACCCCATACCCATTAAACACTAACTCCCCATTCCCGTACCCACCCCAGCCTCCGGTAATCACCCTCTACTTCCTTTCTATATGGATCTGACAATTCTAGGAACCTTCTATGGGTAGAATTACACAGTCAGTGATCTCATCATGTCCTCAAACTTCACCCATATTGTAGTATTGTAGTATGTGTCAGAGTTCTCTTGCTGGTTTTTTTTTTGGGGGGGTTGGGGGGAATTGGGCACCAGTTTTACTTAACTTTATATAAGGACACAGGACAGAAAACAGCATATAAACAATACACCCTTAAACACACTTTCATCAGGGAACTTCCGACAACATAGGCATGGCTTCCCAGACCACAGAGCATACATTCAGCCATTAGTGATGAAAATAAGTGGGAGCGTGTGGGCTGCCCCAGCAGGGGAAGCTCAGCTGAGTGACTGCACCTTATAACAGCCCATGAGCAGGGCTTCCAAGGCCCTACAAGGATACCACTGGGTCTAAAACTAGCCCACAAGAGCTTATGCTCTCTGAAAGCCTTTTTAAATAGTCCTGGACAGAAAAATGCCAAGACCTGCAGGTCTGCTTGCACCTCTTGGTCCAGATGCAGTTCACTTCCAGGAGAAGCTCCATCCTCCGTTTCCTAGCTGCAGACATTGGTCCTTTTCCTGATGGTTGGAGAAGCACCTCTCATTCACACTCCATTGCTCCTGCGATTCTTCCATAAATTCCTGCATGAGACTCCTCTCCGCATTTGCTGAAGTCCCTGAGGGGATCCTTAACAGGTGCGCTGCTCTTGATGTGCCTTTTACAGAACTACGTCTTTTAGTTTATCTGGAAATTTCATTTTGACCCTCATATTATTGATGAGTTTCTTAACTAACTTCAAAATGTGGGGTATTTTACAGATTACCGTATTTCTGATTCAATTCTGCTTTGTTCAAAGAACATAATTAGTGTAACTCAAATCCTTTAAATCTGTTGAAATTTATTGTGTGGCCCGTAATATGATCTATCTTTGTGAATTTTCCAGAGGAACTTAAAAAACAAAAATAGAGGACCAGACGCAAGCAAGTACAATTTTTGGAAGCAGCTTGATTTGGGGAAACCGTGGGGCAGCCAGGGGATTGGAGGCTAACTTCCCAACCATATACATAGTCAGTGGTTGGGCACGAGACTGTTTTAAAAGCAAAAGTAACACCTGAAATTCTGGTTCTCATATTTTAATAAATTGTGAAATGCAAAATAGCAGCTTGTTCCTATATTTCTACTCCTTCCACTGACCTTTAGATGTGGAAATTCTCACAGAAATCTATTACGTGGAAGACCAATGTGAAGCAGGGAATGATGCTTTCAAAAAATGCACAAAAGTAAACTTGTGGATGCTCCAGTTGTTGATAGCATGGAAAGAAACTCAACAGTATTTTGAGTTTTCAGCAAACCAGAGGTAGATCTGAGCTTATACTGTTCCATGAATTTGGTTGGTTTGGTTGTTATGAATGATGTTTACTCTGAAGGAGTCAGAGTAAATTGTGTTTTTGTTAGCAATGTGGAATGCTAATAGCTTTAATGTCAATGTGTGTCGCCATCTCAGGTCCTTTGTCAATCCCATGTGTTAATGAAAACGTGGCACCCATGCAAAGGAGGGTGAGAGACTCCGCAGGGCAGATCTTACACACAAAGGGTGGTGCATAGCATCTGAGTAAATGCCAGAATCCGTCAGTGAGAGAAGAGAGAGGTGGGATTAGAAGGAAGGAAATAACCAGGCCCATCAGAGAGGTTTTGAAATTGTCCCATAACTACCTTGAATAGAAATAAAATATGTGTGAATTTACTTTTCTACTAATGTCTATCATTTTATGATATTCTACTTTTTGTGACTGGAATATATGAAACTATCCAAATTCAAGCATCATAAAATTTAAAGACGGGTTATGTGTAAGTCAAAAATCTAGTTGCCGTAGCACCCTAGAAAGCTTTATTACCTTTTTTTCTTATATACTTAACAGGTACATGTTATATTTTTTAAAAAATGTAGATCATATTTCATACACTGTGAGGCAAAATGTTATTTTCTTTTAGCTATTTTACTTGCACATGATTTCACTTTAGGAAATATAGCTGTCCATAATTCTTTTTAAGCAGAATATGGTAGGATTTTTCTGTAAGAATATGCTTACAATTTATTAAAATTTTTCTTATGAATATTTGCATTCTTTCTAACATATCACCAATTTAAACAGTGCTGCATTTTGATATATATTATTTAGACACTTAATATTTCTAGAGGATACATTCCGGGAAATAGAAATGGCAGGTTATACAGCAGATACTTTTAAGGTTTTATGAAACATTACCAAAACGCTTTCAAAAACGTAGTGTCAACTCATTTCATTAGTACTGTAGAAGAGTGCCTGTTTCTCAACAGCTTTCCAGCAAAGATACCATTTTTTTTATAGTTAATAGTCCAGAAGCAATATATTTATTGTTGTTTATCAATTCTGTAAATTTCAGTAAGCTTGAGCATGCATTAATAATTAGTCTCCATTCTTTTTCAGTGAATTGCCTATTCATATCTTGCCAATATATTGTAATACAGTATTCCTGCCAGAGACACAGAGGAAATTTTGTTAACAGGCTTTCATAGCCAGTGGAATGAACCTTCTATGTGTCCACAAAGTATATAACACAGAGATGACCAATATGGGATCTGCAATAATTATACTCAATTTTTATAGGTTTAATAAACATTTTTCTAATGGCCTTCTAATTTTCCTTATAGTTGCTATATTGTTTTGTAAAAGTACTAACCATATAATTTTGCCACTACTTGCTTCCAGAAGTTTATTTCCTTTATGAAAAATATTCTATATACTAGACTTTGGTTTCCCCAACACAATTGTCTGAAGTTTGCAGAGTGCTATACAGACATATGCTAAGTAATATAAAAATATCCCTAAAAGAGTCAAAGTTAAGTATTATTGACATAGCTTGTATATTTGTGTCCCCAAAATCTCATGTGAATTGTAGTCCTCAATGTTGGAGGTGGGTCCTGGTCGGAGGTGATTGGACCGTGGAGGTAGATTTCTCATGAATGGTTTAGTGCCATCTCCTTGGTGCTATCTTAGAGACAGTGAGTGAGTGCTCTTGAGATCTGGCCGTTTAAAAGAGTGTGGTACCTCCCTCTCTCTCACTTGTTCCTGCTCTGGCTGTATGACTGCCTGTTCTCCATTTGCCTGCTGCCACAGTTGGAAGCTTCCTGAGGCCTTTCCAGAGGCCAAGCAGATGCTTGCACCATGCTTCCCATACAGTCTGCAGAACCATAAACCAATTAAACTTTTTTCTTTATAAATTACCCAGTGACAGGTTTTTCTTTATTCCAATGCAACAGCAGCCTAACACAATTTCCTAGCAAAATTCTCCCTCCTGTGACAGGATAATTATTTTCTTTCTTTATTTTTTTTTTTGTGACGGGGTTTCGCTCTTGTTACCCAGGCTGGAGTGCAATGGCGCGATCTCGGCTCACCACAACCTCCGCCTCCTGGGTTCAAGCAATTCTCCTGTCTCAGCCTCCCTAGTAGCTGGGACTACAGGCGTGCACCACCATGCCCAGCTAATTTTTGTATTTTTAGTAGAGACGGGGTTTCACCATGTTGACCAGGATGGTCTCGATCTCTTGACCTCGTGATCCACCCGCCTCGGCCTCCCAAAGTGCTGGGATTACAGGCTTGAGCCACCGCGCCCGGCTAGGATAATTATTTTCTAAAGTATAAAGTCTAGATTTTTTCCTGGCCCTGATCATCTATCTGGGTCATCGATGTGTTATAGTACCAATCTACTCTTTATGTCTTTAAATGTCTAATATATTTTTCATTGTTCTCAAAGTGTGTGTCTGACACACACAAATCTTTAATGAATTGATCATCTTGCATTATGTACAAAAGTATAACCACTGAACTGACCAATTAACATCACTGAGTTACCATGTTTCGTCACACACACTGTCCATTTAACCTCCTGTCCATTTAAAGATCCCTATGCCTAGAAACACATTCAAGTATTGGCTACTCCCTAGAGTCACTGCAGGATGGGAACCCTATCACCACCGGAGCCCAGCCTGGTTGGAAACTGATTTCAGTTATATTATAACTAGATTCCTCAAAGCACGAAAATGTTCAGAAGCTTAAAATTTTTCAACATATTAGTAATAAATTTTTAAAACTTTTATATTTGCTTTCTAGAGTTGGAAAGGCATGTCCAATCTTTCTAGGATTAGTACATCTATCACTTAACAAGCTATTTTAAATAGCTGTATTTCCTCCATATCTTGAGCTTGAGTTTTGTATAGAAATTATAGGGAAAAAATGTGAGTCCTCATGTGTGTAGGGATTGGCCCTTTCAAGGACTCTGCAGTTTGCAATGACTATCATCCTGCCACAGAGACCAATGACAGCAAAATTAACACACAGAGAAGAGCAGGATGAAGTGGAGTCCTGAAAGCATTTGTATTTGTAGGATGTAATTGGAGGAAGAGTTAACTCCATAAGATAGCAGTTACCTGGTTTGTTAGATAGGTATTCTATTTACTCTGAATCACTCAGTTGGCTGGAACCAGAACAAGCGAGTGAGAGCTACTGAGAGATGATGTGAGTTTTATATTAGGAAGAATTGGACAGCAGTGATCTCGAAGATGGAATCACTGGCTGCAGGAGGTTCTCAGTCCCATGTCTCTGCAGATATTCAAGCTGAATGGCCACTGGGAAGAGATGCTATTGGGAAGGATTGCATGTCAGATAAGCTTCAGACTCCAGGCTAATATAGGATTTGAGCAAGGTTTATAACTATTCTTGAATCTGGTGGTCTTAACCATCAAAATAACTATTAATTTTATTTACTGAGTGGTGTTGCAGTATGGTGCAATTGAGTTAATGTATTAGAGTAGCCCAAAAGAGCCTAGCCAATAGGAAATTCTCACAGAATTCATCTTGGTCCTTCTCAGATTGTGGGTTTATTGAATCCTTCCTCTTTCTCCATCTCCCACTGGCTAAAAGAATACAAAAATGGATTAGCTCACTTTTAACAGACAGATCCAGGATTTAAGACAAACATTTTAATATAAAATATATCCTTCTTTATACTCTTTTACAATGGGTAATCCTGTAACATTGAATACAACATAGAAAGGTAAGCCAGAAGGTGTTAAATTATTCTTTGCTTTATATAATGTTCAAAAACACTTAGCATCCAACATGTGCAAAGTATGCTTTGAAATTCATGTTAAGAAATTGCTTTTGCTAGACATTTCTATCAGACATTATTTCAGAAGTATAAGCAGGGTAGAAATAGTCTGACAAAAATTTTTCATGGCATTTACACTCATAAATGTCCTTGCTTACAAATGCACAAATAAATTACATTCTACGCTCCTTTTGTACTTCACAATTTCATCCTTTTAAAAACATGTTTTTCTTTTATGTAAAATGTGCAATAATCAAAATTTTTTCGTTGAATGAGTAAATATATAAATGAAATGCATTCATTTATCCTACTCACTTTAGCAAGACTCTGCCTTTAGAAACCTTGCACATCCTGAAGAATGTCACAGCGAATTCAAGGAGGGGACGTGGATGCTGGGAGTTCCCAGTGGGACGGCCCTTCCTGGGTCCTCACCAGCCCAATGAGCACATCCCTAAACTCATCTTTTGTGACAGCTCACAGCTGGAAGATGTTTTGCTGGTAGAGTAAAAACTATCTGTGAGCAAGGGAGGAATTCAAGACAGTGATTTTTACATTTTCTTGGTCTTCTTAATTTTTTGTCTTTATCTTTTGTTTTAAAGTTCTGAGATACATGTGCAGAACGTGCAGGTTTGTTACACAGGTATACATGTGCCGTGGTGGTTTGCTGCACCTACCAACCCGTCATCTAGGTTTTAAGCCACGCATGCATTAGGTATTGGGCCTAATGCTGTCCCCCCGCCGCTTTACTCCCCAGCCGTCAACGGGTCCCGGTGTGTGTGTTGTCCCCTCTCTGTGTCCATGATTTCTCATTGTTTAACTTTTATTTTCTGCATATAAATATTAGCATTGTCTATACTATTTTCTTTTTTCCAATTTTCCATCATTATCGTATCCTGACTATTTTTGCATACCAGTATGTAGAGAACTGTTATTTACCCTTTTTATTTTGAAATGTATTTACCTAATATATACTTATTTTTATTTTCTTCTCACCCATATTTATGCCCCCTATTATAATGTTAGTATTGTTCAAGTCACTTTAATTTGAAAAATTTTAACTTTCCCTCAAACTGAAAGAATGGCAGGATGGGCATCCATGTAGCTTTGCCTGGGGTCAGCAGCGACCATGTTGTTGCTTTTGCTGAGCCATTTGAAGACATGCTCAAATATCATGGCCCTATAGCCCTCCACGTAGTGGCATGGGTTTTCTAAGAACAAAACATCCTTCTACTTAAACCCAGTACTCTATCAGATACAATATATTGAATCTTAATAGAATAATATGGAATATACAATTTAAAATCAAGTTTCCCTTAATCCCAGTAAGGACCATTAAATGTGCTTTTTCAAAAAGTACAGTAACCTCTCTAAGCTTTTTTACTAAGTTCTTTAGCTTCTTATGCATGACAACTCTTGATATCCCCCAACTTGTGTTTCATGAGTTGACATTTCTAAACAGATTATTTTGTCTTTTGTAATTATTGCTCAAACTGCATTTACCTAATTAGTTTCTCTTCAATAAATTGCCAGACATTTTGGAAATTAAACTAGAGAAGTAGTATTTTTGTTTCTTTCTCAGTACATCTTACCAGGAGGCACACAAGGTCAGCTTGTCCCTTTCCATGACTTGGTTAAGGAGCTTTCTTACCAGATGTAAAGGTACTTTTGGCCAGGCACAGTGACTCACACCTGTAATCCTAACACTTTGGAAGACTGAGGCAGGTGGATTACTTGAGACCAGGAGTTCAAGATCGGTCTAGCCAACATGGCAAAACCCTGTCTCTACGATAAACACAAAAATTAGATGGATGTGGTGGCCTGTACCTGTAATCCCAGCTACTTAGGAGGATGAGGTAAGAGAATTCTTCGAGTCTGGGAGGCGGCGGTTGCAGTGAGCCAAGATTGCATTGTGCTGCAGCCTGGGCAACAGAGCAAGACTGTGTCTCAAAAAAGTAGTTTTTTTAAAAAATAAAAGTACTGTT
This sequence comes from Saimiri boliviensis, assembly GCF_048565385.1. Classification (NCBI taxonomy): domain Eukaryota; kingdom Metazoa; phylum Chordata; class Mammalia; order Primates; family Cebidae; genus Saimiri; species Saimiri boliviensis. The sequence continues at coordinate 111,463,711 of NC_133461.1, read as the reverse complement.
TATACTCAGTTATTAATCTTCTGTAAGACATTTTGATATTGTAGAACTATCCCATTTTTTAGCATTTGTTTCACTTGATAATTTTAACCTCAGTTGATAATTCTTAAATCAATTTCAACTGTGATTTCATATGGTGTTATTTCTAATTATTTTACTCGTTTTTTACTTATTTGCTGGCATTCTTCTGTAAAAAGAATCATTTTCCTCTTGCCACCCACCCACTTTGGTGTTCTGAGGTATTGATACTGCAGTAGAATCAAGGATGTTTATTCAGTCTTAGGAGCACTATTAGGTCATTGGCCAGAAGGCTAGAGTCGAGGCTGCAGTGCTTTTCCTTCCTGGGTCGTGCAGCAGCGCCCAGCTTTAAGGCTTGGTGACCTGTGGCAGGGCAGTAGGAGCAATGTGGTTGCATTAGGCTGGGAGGCCGGATAGCCATGAGAATGGCAAGCCCTGGTATAACCTTTTGGTTAAACTAATTTAGTTTATTTGTGTGTGTGTGTGTGTGTGTGTGTGTGTGTTTAAAGTGAAGTCTTACAGAATACAGAGCTCTGCAAACTTATAAAGGAGGGAGGAGGAGGGGGAGAGAAAGGAAGAGAAAAAGTAGAAACATAGAAAAAATGAAAAATGACAACAAAAAAAACCCCTGCTCTCCGGAAAGTCACAGAACAGCCTCAACACTTACGGTGACAAATAAAGATGTGCTGCAAGAGCAGGGTACATGGCTCCAGGTGGAGTAGGGAGGTGAGGAGAAGGACAGGGACAGATGAGGGGCTGGCCCTGGAGCTCTCTCTCCACCTGCTGCTCCTGGCCTCCAGCTCCACACCCTGCAGCATATAAAGAAGAAAGAGGGAGCCAGGCACAGTGGCTCACGCCTGTAATCCCAGCACTTTGGGAGGCTGAGACAAGCGGATCACGAGGTCAAGAGATCGAGACCATCTTAGCCAATGTAGAGAAACTCCATCTTTACTAAAAACACAAAAAATTAGCTTGGGGTGGTGGCACTCGCCTGTAGTCCCAGCTACTTGGGAGGCTGAGGCAAGAGAATCACTTGAACCTGGGAGGCAGAGGTTGCAGTGAGCTGAGATTGTGCCAATGCACTCCAGCCTGGTGACAGAGTGAGAGTCTGTCTCAAAAAACAAACAACAACAACAACAAAACAAAACAAAACAAAACAAAACAAAACAGTAAGAGGGAAGGAAGGGCAGAAACATGTGAAACCAACTGCTCCCCAAGTATTCCAACACCCAGCTTCCCACACCATTCACATCTACCATGGCAACACGAATCCCAGTTCCTCCCTCTGTAAGATAGGCCACTGATTGCTTCATTCTTCAGGGTTCTCATGAACACAAAATAATGCCATCAACTAGGACAATCAAACAGTAGCTGTTTAAGATGTACCAGCACTGTAACATGTGTTTGCATATTATTACCTTCAATCTTTATTTGAATGCCAAATGCCAAAAAGCTCTTATCACAAATGTGTCTATGCAATGCCTGGACCCACACTTAATGTTGTGGAAACTGTTCTCAGTATCTCTGCTTCTTAGAGGAGCAATGGATTCTTCATGTCTGTATTTTACCTTATCACAATTTTTGTATGTGCAAAGTGGGTATCTTTAGCTCATCTCCCTTTTTTACAGCTTGTCTCCCTCATCTGCGCATATGTACAGGGCATCACCACCTGTTGGAATGACCTGGAGCACAGCAGAACTCCGTGCAGAAAAAACAGATCTACAACAGTGAGGCCAACGAGTTCCATTCTTAATGGAGGCAAGCACCCAATTCAATTAGCATCCACATGTACAAAAATGCATGATGTCCCTGCCATCCAAGTAGCACGTATGTTCTGCAGCCATGGTCCCTTTAATCACCAACGTCAACACATGCAAATCTTCATCTCGTGTTTATAGATTCACAGATGTGAATTACAACAAGAAAATCATGTCAGAAAATTTTACAGAGATTGTTCAAGTATTTGAGTGTGACTTGGCATAGGGAAATTAGAAGGCACCAGGGAGGGGACTTGACTTGATCGCCCTGGTGAGACAAACTCTAAGAAATCCTGGCTGGAAAACATGGGAGTAGAGAGAATGTGAGCCTGGGAATGAAACAGTGGGAGAATTTAATGAGATAAAATGCTTTGAAGTGGTTGAAAGTAATTCTTAAGTGATTTCTAAATTGCACAACTAAAACTTGCAGGAAAATACAGCTGTTTTGTAATAAGTTGAGCTCAGGAACAGCATTTTATCACTTTTGTTTTTCTTCTATGCCACAAAAGCCTGTCTGCAGAATTCAGAGTCCTCAAATAAAAGAAAAACCCACTGTTGTTATTCAGGCAGATAAAACCCAATGATCAACATAACTTGTTTAAACTAGAAATCTGGGAAAAGTAAAAAATTAAAATACTACTTGCATCATCAGGGACAAATCTACTTGAGGAATGAAACTCTTCATGGAATTCCCACTACTGCCTTCAGCCATCTCCCAGTGAGAGCATATTGCATTGAACACAGGCTGAAGTGTGAAATATCAAAGATGTTGCTATTCTCATCTTCACTGTATGCATAGTCAAATATCACTGCAGATTAATTACATTGATTAACTAAATCTGAGCAACTTCCGATTTGTATTTTGTCTTTCCGTTCCTCCTCTATCTAAGCTGTTTTTGGTGGTTTTACTCTTCATTTTTTTCTTTCATACTCTTATCTTTCTATATGAAATATTTTGTGGTGAAAGTAGCTATGTTAATTTTGCCTGGCCTTGGTTTTTTGGTGCTGTTGTTTTTAAGCACAGGAAAGGAAATTACATTTGTAGGAAAAGAAAATTATTCCAAGTCTCATAAATGTTTAGCTTGGTAAAAAAGTTATGTTGTTTTTAGGCTTCATGCCCTAAATATTTCAAATTTGTCTTACCTTTTGCCCAAATCTAAATTATGAGCCCTTAATTCTTCTTAATCCTGTGCTGTATCTATACACAGCAATACAAACCACAGTCATCCATTGGTACATGTATTTGCCTATCAGATCTCTTTAGAATAGGATCACAATAAGGGTGGTGCTCAAATACCTCTTGTAAATATCGACTCTCAAATACCTAACTTAGAGCCTGAGACATGTCTTGTGCTAATAAATACGTGACTAATTAGATAAATTTACTTTTACAGCATAAGGGCACATGTAGACTGTGGCATGTGATTTATAAGATATGTAGATAATAATATATATAGAAAATTATCCTTGCTTGCTATTTATAAGATAGCATGTGATATAACTGCTCATTGAACAGGTGTTTGTGCAACACCCACTCATCGAATTGTGAGATTTCTTATTCACAGTGGCAGTGTCCATTTCTGGAGAGGGTGCCCTGTCTGAAAGGCTGAGCTCTGGAAGCTGAGGCTGTGCTCAATATTTCTGCTCACTCTGTCCTCTTCTTCTTTCTATGTGCTCTCTGTCAGACAGAACATACCCATGGGAACAAAATAAGTCAAAGACAAATCAAAACAAAGATGATTCCCCTTGCCCACCTGATTTGAGAGCCTGTCCACCATGGGTGTCCTTGGACGAGTATTCAACATGACACACCATGCTCACACCAAAGCATCTGTTCATGTTTTTCTTAGGGGTGAGCTCTATACTTTTTTTTTTTCCCACTCAGCACCCCTGAGGTCCCTTCACAGGCCACTCCAACAGAGCAGCTGCAAGGAATCCTACCTGGTTATGAGGCCACTGAGCCAGGCATTACGCACTGTCATGGAGGGTCAAACAAGGGCCCCACACCCAATCCTGAGACCATTTCTGCCACAAATCCCTGCATATGAAAGCATCCCATCAGGAGAGGCGAGCCAACCCCAGTTCAATACAGAGGATGTGTAACGTGGGGCCAGGTGACATGCCGGGGGGAACTAGAAAAGTAGAAAGGAAAAACGGAGAGGTTGAGGAGCAAAATGGAGACTCGAAAAGACAAGAGACTGCATATTTAAAGAGATGTAGGGAAGGGGACAAGATATTTCAAAGTCTGAAGGAGAAGACTCAGAAATAAACAAGACTGGGATTCAGGCAAAACCACATACCTGCTTTGACAGAGGCCTTACACCCGCAAAGGCTGAGGCCAGCGTTCAGCCTGACTCGACTTACCATGAGCACAGAGAAACTCAGAGCTGTCCAGAGTCAGGGCGCACAGGCACAGGGGGAGGTCCGCGTGTACAGTGAGGAGAGAGAAGGCTCCTAGGCCACCCAGGCGGTCCTAGTTTCTGAAGGAAAATGCAGCTTCTTGGTGTCTCTCCCTCCCTCTCCCTTTCTCTGCCTCTGTCTGTTTCTCTCCTTCTCTCTCTCTCCACCTCCCGTATCTCTTGCTTTCTGCTGTTGTCTCCCTCTCCCACTGCTGTCTCTCTGCCTCCGTCTCCTTCTCTCTTGCCTTTCCCGCTTTCCGTTTCCATTTTGTCTCTTCTCTGTGTGTGTCTCTGACTCTGTCTTTTCTGTCTTTCTCAGTTTCTGTCTGTATTCCTATTCCCTCTAGATGTAGCTCTGACTCTATACCTCTCTGAGAACTAGTAACAGGATGTGACATCTAAAATGATTTTCTCAAGTATCTATTATTTTCTGTAAAAAATATTTTTTCTCTCAAAGTATTGTACATGTCAATGTGATTTTATTAAAACCTATTCCACCCTTTGATTTATAAAGGCTTTTCCCTCAAACTCTATTATTTATGATTCACATGATAGTATAAATCATTTTGTAGGTCAAATAAGTTTGGGACCTGACTTCATAATCTTTACTGTCCTGATAATATATAATAAGCTCAGTGGGAACTATTTTAAACTCAAATGGAATTTCTGTCAGCTAATTCCCGAGATTTTTAAATCCAACTATAAATTGTCAAGTCTCAACAAGTATCAGCCATAAAAATATGTATAAAGCACATGAAGAAAGTGACTTTAGTGGTAATATTGGATAAGTTGTCAATTATCCCATGATGATAGAAAATGTATTTCATTAAATTGTCTTACGTATTTATTTCTTGTGGCTCAAAAATGATACTTTGCTTTTAAATAAATCACTTTGGAAATTGTATAAAATTGACAGAAACTTAACCATTTTCACTTCTCTATGTTTTAAATGAGAAATTAAAATTTTTAGAAAATCGAAAGATGTACTTCTTGAGCTAGAATTTTCAAATATGATGTCTTGTGTTAACAGAAATCTCATTTTAAGAACGGATTATATGAACCAGCTCCAAAGGATGCTAATTATTTATCAGCATAACTAACAGTTACTCTTTTAAGCTATTGAGAGGGTGTCATTGTGTTTGCAAATACTATTTTATCTACAGCATTTGGTTTCTGGTGGGTGTCAGAAATTTACTGGAAATAAATGTAAATGACATCAGTTGAAATTGATGCCACTTACCTTTACAAACAGGACAATGTTACATCAGATGACTCAAATGTAAAGGACTAAATGACACAGAGGGATGGTCCAAGGTAGACTAGATACCAAAGAGCCCGAGACCGACAATGGAGCAGAGGGAGCATCCCCTCGGGCGTGGGCTATATAGTAACAGAGAACTACCCTAGGTTCACAACATACACAGGGCAATCCCCAGACAGGACATGGGCATCGATGTAGAATCAGAATCAGAATAAATGATTACAGCTTCAAACTAAGAGGGAGTAGCCCTTTTAAATGGCAGGTGAAGACGGTGAGAAGCCATTTGTTCGCTTATCTGTCACACACATTGAAAAGTTACATGGACTTCATGACACAGAATGGAAATGTGAGGTTGTCTGTGCCATGTCCTAGCCACCCCAAGGGGAACAAGCCAAAGTGGTGGCTAGGAGAATAGTGAGAATTCTAATGCCTCCACAGAGTGGAGCTCCGAGTCCACTGTGATCCTGGCTGTGGTCTTCAGCTCTGAATCCTCCAGGAAGGTGGTCTGGGTTGCTCTGCTCTCACTGAAAGGGTTGGAACTGAATTACCTGCAAGAGGACAAGAATGATAATGTTCTCTTCAGTGTCTGTGCAGTGAGTCAGAAATACAGAGGAGAAAAACAGAGGAGAAACATAAGAAAACAGAAATAGAGTAGAAATACAGAGAACAACCTTTCCTACTAAGTCTTAAAAAAAATAGGACAGCCTGTTAAAAGGGCAGGGCCATGAGTGGAAAAGAAACAAGTATTGACACTGGGGGTCCGATTTCTCCCATGCACCTGCTGAGCTGTTGAAACCTCCCCCAGCACCAGCCCTCACAGGACAGGGACCTCCCCAAAGCCCATGTCATCCCTCATAGCTTCCAGAGGTTGTGGGGCCATAGTGGGTGACCCTGACACAGATTTCCAATCACACGAGATATAAACACTCGTGAGGAAGAACAGAAAATAATTATGCTCCCAAATAAGGCAATTATGAGAAACCAAAATAAACATCTTTATATGTCTAAAAATATTAAAAAACCCTAAGGTAAAATCAATGGTTTAAATTTATTAGAAAGATGACTTTTGGAGAAAATCATTGAAATTAATAGCTCAGTGGATGTTCTGACGCAGGAAGCAAAAAAAGACAAAGCACTAATGATTCGTTAGGTAGAGCAGAAAAAAAATATAGCTGAGAGAAAGTATGCAAAGTATTGAAATGATCTAAAGGCATAGAAATAATACAACAAGATAATCCAATATATATGTCATAAAAAGTAATGAAAGAATTGGGAAAAATGTGATATTCCAAGGTATATTTCATTGCAGTCGTTCAAAGAAAGTAAGTTTTAATATGAGGACGTGTTTCCTAAGTGTTTTAAAAGGTGTTTTACAATAACATCTACCCCTGAAGATATTGCATAACATTACTGAGTTTTAAAAGAAAAATGTTCATAGCCACACAAAAAGCAACCAGCCAACCAAACGCAATCTAAAACAGAAGGAAAGTTGGAGGACGTCAGACTACTCATCAGAGCATCACGTAACAGCCCTCCTCTTCTCCCCTGTTTTTAAAGTTGACCTACAGATTGGTGATGACTGTTGGAGACTGCATTGCTTTTTGAAATGTGGGGTTTCCACCAAGATCATAAAGGAAAAGGTAGAAAAGAAAACATGTGGCTGAGGAAACCAACAATGAAGATGATTTACTTGCAGAAGGTTCTTAAAAAATATCACATGAGATCATGATGTCTAAGCTCTCAGCTGTTCTCTAGAGCATAAGTCCCTCTCGACCCTTGGCCCTGCATTTGGGGTCCTTCCCAGGGGTCGCCTAGCTCTGTGTCTCCTCCATCAACAGGAGGTGCTTTGCTCATGCATCCTGCCATCAGCAGACAGAAAAATCTCTAGATGTCCACAACTCTTCCTGTGCCATTCACACAACCTTGCCTTCAATATTTTTTTTCTTGAAGGTAGAGTCTTGCTCTGTTGCCCAGTCCAGAGTTTAGTGGTGACTTGTTCTGTGTCCTCGGAACAAACTCCTCAGAGAAGCCCCACTCTGCTCAGTGCATGAAATCATGCAGTCTCCTCAGAGAAGCCAGACACCACTTGGTTTGTGAATCTGCTGCATTGTCTTTAGAAAAGCCGGCACCAATTGGTCTGGGACTTTGGAACAATCTCCTCAGAGAAGCAGGGCACCACTCGGTATGTGAATGTGGGGCTTTCGCCTCAGAAAAAGTGGCACCATTTGCTCTGGGACTTCAGAACAATCTCTTCAGAGAAGTTGGATCCCACTCGGTCTGTGAATTCGTGCAGTCTCATCAGAGAAGCCGGGCACCATTGGGTATGTGAATTTAGTGTAGTCTCCTCAGAGACGCCGGCACCATTTTTTGTGAACTCAGGAAAAACTCCTCAGAGAAGCCGGGCCTCACTCGGTCTGTGAACTCAGTCTCCTCAGAGAAGCTGGGCTCTGCTGGTATGTGAATTTGGGGCTTTCTCCTCAGAGAAGCTGGTACCACGTGGTGTGTGATCTGGAAACAGTCTCCTCGGAGAAGCAGCGCGGCTTGGTCAGTGAACTTGTGGGGTTTCCCGAGATGCCCGACACCACTTGGGTTGTGAATTCGGAGCTTTCTCCTCAGAAAAGCTGGCACCACTTTTTCTCGGATTTCGGAACAATCTCCTCAGATAAGCCGGGCACCACTTGGTATGTGAATTTTGGGGTTTCTTTTCAGAGAAAGCCACCCCATCGCTCTGGGACCTCGGAACAGCCTCCTCAGAGACGCCGGGCCACATTTCGGTATGTGAATTTGGGGCTTTCTCCTCAGAAAAGTTGGCAACACTTGGTCTAGGACTTTGGAACAATCTCCTCAGAAAAGCTGGGCAACACTCGGTGTGCGATTTTTGGGCTTTTCAGAAGAAGAGGCACCATTTCTCTGGAACCTCAGAACAGTCTCCTCAGAGAACCCGGGCCGCACTCAGTATGTGAATTTGGGGCTTTCTGCTGAGAAAAGCCAACACCACGTAGTCTGGGACCTCGGAGCAATACCGGGCACAACTCGGCATGTGAATATGGGGCTTTCTCCTCAGAGAAGCTGGCACCACTTGGTCTGGGATTTTGGAACAATCTCCTCAGAGAAGCCGAGCCCCACTCGGTATGTGAATTTGGGACCTTCTCCTCAGAGATGCTGGCACCACTTTTTCTCGGACTCGGGAACATTCTTCTCAGAGAAGATTGAGGGCACCACTCGGTATGTGAATTCGGGGCTTTCTCCTTAGAAAAAGTGGCACCATTTCTCTGGCACCTCTGAACAATCTCCTCAGAGAAGCTGGCACCACTCGGTATGTGAATTTGGGGCTTTCTCTTGAACTCCAAACCTCAGGTGATCTGCCCGCCTCGGCCATCCAAAGTGCTGGGAATATAGGCGTGAGCCACTGCGCCCGGCCCAAATTTTGGGCTTTCTCTTCAGAAAAAGGGCACCACTTCTCTGGGACGTCAGAACAGTCTCCTCATAGAAGCCGGGCAACACTCGGTATGTCAATTTGGGGCTTTCTCTCCAGAAAAAGCAGCACCATTTCTCTGGGAGCTGAGAACAACGTCCTCTGGGAATCTAGGCCCCACTTGCTATGTGAATTTGGGGCTTGTCAGAAAAAGCGGCACCATTTGTCTGGTACCTCAGAACAATCTCCTCAGAGAAGCTGGGCGACACTCGGTATGTGAATTTGGGGCTTTCTCCTCAGAAAAGCTGGCACCAATTGTTGTGGGACTTTGGAACTATTTCTGCAGAGAAGCCCCGACCCACTTGGTCCGTGAACTCCTGCAGTCCCTCAGAGAAGCCCGGCTCCGCTCGGTATGTGAATTCGGGGCTTTCTCCTCAGAAAAGCTGGCACCACTCGGTTTGGGATTTGGAACTATCTCCTGAGAGAAGCTCCACCACCCTGGGTCCATGAACCCGTGCAGTCTCCTCAGAAAAGCCTGGCCCCACTTGGTATATGAATTTGGGGCTTTCTCATCAGAAAAAAGTGGCACCATTTCTCTGCGACCTCACAACAGTCTCCTCAGAGAAGCCGGACCCCACCTCATATGTGAATTTAGGGCTTTCTCGTCACAAAAAGCAGCACCGTATCTCTGGGACCTCAGAACAATCTCCTAAGAGAAGCCAAGCCCCACTCGGTATGCAAATTTTGGCCTTTCTCCTCAGAAAAGCAGGCAACACTTGGTCTGGGACTCTGAATAATCTCCTCGTAGAAGCGGTGCACCACTCGGTATGTGAATTCGGGGCTTTTTGTTTTTTTTTTAAAGAAAGCCGGCACCAATTGTTCTGGGACTGTGGAACTATCTCCTCAGAGAAGCCCCGCCACCCTCGGTCCATGAACTCGTGCAGTTTCCTCACAGAAACCTGGCCCTACTTGGTATGTAAATTTGGGGCTTTCTAGTCAGAAAAAGTGGCAACGTTTCTTTGGGACCTGAGAACAATCTCCTCAGAGAAGCCGCGCCCAAGTCGGTATGTGAGTTTTGAGCTTTCTCTTCAGAAAAAGTGGCACCATTTCTCTGGGACCTCAGAATAATCTCCTCAGAGAAGCCGGTACCACTTGGTCTGGGACTTTGGAAATATCTCCTCAGAGAGGCCAAGTCACCCTCGGTCTGCGAACTTGTGCTGTCTCCTCAGAGAAGCCACGTGCCACTAGGTATGTGAATTTGGGGCTTTCTCCTCAGAAAATCCGGTCCCCATGCAGTATGTGAAGTTGGCGCTTGCTGCTCAGAAGAGCCGGCACCACTTTTTCTGGGACTTTGGAACAATCTCCTCAGAGAAGCCGCGCACCATTCAGTATGTGAATTTTGGGCTTTCTCTTCAGACAAATGGGACCAATTCTCTGGGACCTCAGAACAGTCTTCCCAGAGAAGTCGGGCCCCATTCAGTATGTGAATTTGTGGCTTTCTCCTCACGAAAAGTGGCACCGTGTTCCGGGACCTCACAACAGTCTCGTCAGAGTAGCTGGGCCCCACTCGGTGTGTGAATTCGGGGCTTCCTCCTCAGAAAAGCCGGCACCACTTGGTCTAGGACTTTGGAACAATCTCAGGGAAGCCGCGTCCCACTCGGTATGTGAATCTGGGGCTTTCGCCTCAGAAAAATGGGCACTGTTTGTCTGGGGCCTCAGAACAGTCTTTCCAGAGAAGCCAGCCCCCACTCAACATGCGAATTTGAGGCTTTCTCCACAGAAAAGCCGGCACCGCTTGGTCTGGGACTTTGGAGCTCTTTTCTCAGAAAAGCCGAGCACCACTCGGTACGTAAATTTGAGGTTGTTTCCTCAGAAAAAGCCTCCATTTCTCCGATACTTCAGAACAACCTCCTCAGAGAAGCCAGGCCCCACTCGGTATGTGAATTTGAGGCTTTCTCTTCAGAAAAGCTGGCACTAACTGTTCTGCGACTTTGGAAGTATATCCTCAGAGAAGCCCCACCACCCTCGGTCCATAAACTCGTGCAGCCTCCTCAGAGAAGCCATGCCCCACTCGGTATGTGACTTTGGGGCTTTCTCCTCAGAAAAACCCATCCCCACGTGGCATGTAAGCTCCAGGGTTTCTTTTCAGGAAAGCTGGCACCACTTGGTCTGGGACTTCTTAACAACCTCATCAGAGAAGCCCCGCCCCGCTTGGTTCGTGAACCCGTGCAGTCTCCTCAGAGAAGCCGGCACCACTGGGTATTTAAATTCAGGGCTTTCTCTTCAGAACACCTGGCTGCACTTGGTCTGGGATTTTTTTAACAATCTCATTAGAAAAGCCCCGGCCCCCTCGGTCCGTGAACTCGTGCAGTCTCCTTAGAGAAGCCGGCACCACTGGGTATTTAAATTCAGGGCTTTCTCTTCAGAACACCTGGCTGCACTTGGTCTGGGACCTTTTTAACAACCTCGTCAGAAGAGCCCCGGCCCCCTCGGTCCGTGAACTCCCGCGGTCTCCTCAGGGAAGCCGCGCCCCACTCACTTTGTGAATCTAGCTTTCTCGTTAAACAGGCGTCACAATTTCTCTGGGACCACAGAACAGTCTCCTCACAGAAGCTGTGCCCCATTCCACATGTGAATTTTGGGCTTACTCCTTAGAGAAGCCGGACTGCACGCGATATGTGCGTTAGGGGATTTTTCCTCAGAAAAGCCAGCACTTGGTCTGGGACTTTGAAACAATCTCCTCGGAGAAGCCCTGCCCCACTCAGTTTGTGAACGTGTAGGTTTCCCGTCGGAATAAGCGTCACAATTTCTTTGGGACCTCAGAAGTGTCTCTTGAGAAGTCGTACCCCACTCCGCATGTAAACTTGGGGCTTTTTCCTCAGAAAATCTGGCACCCATATGGTCTGGGACTTGAACTTTCTTCTCAGACTAGCCACGCATCACTCTGCGTGTGTATTTCGGGCTTTCTCCTGGGAGAAGCCAGACTGCACGCAATATGTGCATTCGGGGCTTTTTTCCTCAGAAAAGTCGGCACCACTTGATCTGGGACTTTAAAGCAATCTCGGAGAAGCCGCGGCCCACTCAGTTGGTGAATTTGTGGCTTTCTCGTCACAATAGGCATCACGATTTCTCTAGGACCTCAGAACTGTCTCCTCAGAGAAGTCTCGCCCCACTTGGCATGTGAATTTGGGGCTTTCTCAGGGAAGCTGGTCCCCACGCGGTATGGGAATTCTGGGCTGTCTCCTCATAAAAGCCATTCCCTACGCGGTATGTGAATTTGGGGCTTTCTCCTCAGAAATGACCGACACCACTTGGTCTGGGACTTTGTAACACTCTCCTCAGAGAAGCTGCAAACCACGCAGCACGTGAATTTGGGGCTTTCTCTTCAGAAAAAGCACCATTTCTTTGGGGCCTCAGAACTGTCTACTCAGAAGCTGAGCCCCACTGAGTATGTGAATTTGGGGCTTTTATTCTCAGAAAAGCCGGCACCACTTGGTCTGGGACTTTGTACCAGTCTCCTCAGAGACGCCGCAAACCACGCGGCATGTGAATTTGGGGCTTTCTCCTCAGAGAAACAGGTCCCCACCTGGCATGTGAATTTGGGGCTTTCTCTTCAGAAAAAGCACCATTTCTTTGTGGCCTCAGAGCTGTCTCCGCAGAAGCTGAGCCCCACTGAGTATGTGAATTTGGGGCTTTTTTTTTCTCAAAAGCTGGCACCACTTGGTCTGGGACTTTGAAACAATCTCCTCAGAGAAGCTGCACCCCACTCAGTTTGTGAATGTGTAGCTTTCTCGTCAGAATAAGCATTACAATTTGGGACCGCAGAACAGTCTCCTCACAGAAGTGGTGCCCCACTCCGCATGTGAATTTGGGGCTTTCTCCTTAGAGAAGCCGGGCTGCGGGTGGTATGTGCGTTCCGGGCTTCTTCCTCAGAAAAGCAGGAATGCATGCGGTATGTTCATCCGGGGCTTTTTCCTCACAAAAGCCGGCACCACTCGGTCTGGGACTTTGAAACAATCTCCTCGGAAGCCGCACCGGAATCGGTTTGTGAATTTGTGGCCTTCACGTCACAATAAGCATCGCAATTTCTCTGGGACCTCAGAACTGTCTCTTCAGAGAAATCGCGCCCCACTCAGCCTGTGAATTTGGGGCTTTCTCCTCAGAGGAGCCAGTCCCCACCCATTCGATGAATTCGGGGCTTTCTCCTCACAGAAGCCGGTACCACTTGGTCTGGGACTTTGAAACAATCTTCTCAGAGAAGCCGCACCCCACTCACTTTGTGAATGTGTAGCTTTCTCGTCAGAATAAGCGTCCCAAGTTTAGAGATGTGGGTATCTGAAGGTCCCAAGGGAGAAGGGCAGTGGGGGTCTAGCAGAGGGCTACAGTGACCTCAGAACTGAACCCCCAGTTTTGTTCCCTCTATCCTTTCAAATGCTAAAGCATAAGGGCTTTCCTCTCCCTGAAACCTCAATAAGTACAAAATGCTGGTCTCCCTCCCCAGAGGAGACTAATGCTCAAGAGTTCTCTATAAAGGAGGTGACTGTCATAAAAAAAAAAACCGTCCCAATTTTCTTGGGACCTCAGAACTGTCTCCCCGGAGAAGTTGCGCCCCACTCGTTATGTGATTTGGGGGTTTCTTCTCAAAGGCCGACACGGCTAGGTCTGGAGCTTTGTAACAGTCTTCTCAGAGTAGCCAAAAACCACTTGGTATATGAATTTGGGGCTTTCTCCTTGAGAAGCCGCAATGCACACGGTATGTGCATTCAGGGCTTTTTCCTTAAAAAAAAAAAAAAAAAAAAAGCCAGCATCCCTTGGTCTGGGACTTTAAAGTAATGTCCTCAGAGAAGCCGTGGCCCACTGAGTTTGTGAATTTCTGGCTTTCTAGTCACAATAGGCATCACAGTTTCTCTGGGACCTCAGAACTGTCATCTCAGAAGTCGCGCCCCACTCGGCATGTGAATTTGGGGCTTTCTCCTCAGGAAAGCTGGTCCCCAAGAGGTATGGGAATTCTGGCCTTTCTCCTCAGAAAAGCCAGTCCCTATGCGGTATGTGAATTTGGGGCTTTTTACTCAAAGGCCGACACCACTTGGTCTGGGACTTTGAAAGAATCTCCCCCAGGGAAGCCGCACCCCACTCAGTCTGTGAATGTGTAGCTTTCTCGTCACAATAAGCATCACAATTTCTCTGGGACTTCAAAACTGTCTCCTCAGAGAAATGGCACCCCACTCAGCCTGTGAATTCGGGGCTTTTTCCTCAGAAGCCGGCAACACATCGTTTAGGACTTTGAAACAATCTCCTCAGAGAAGCCGCACCCCACTCAATTTGTGAATGTGTGGCTTTCTCGTCAGAACAAGTGTCGCAATTTGGGACCACAGAACAGTCTCCTCACAGAAGTGGTGCCCCACTCCGCATGTGAATTTGGGGCTTTCTCTTGAGTGAAGCCGGACTGCACGCAGTATGTGCATTCCGGGCTTTTTCCTCCCAAAAGCCGGCACCACTCGGTCTGGGACTTTGAAACAACCTCCTCAGAGAAGCCGTGCTTCACTTAGTTTGTGAATGTGTAGCTTTCTCGTCAGAATAAGCGTCCCAATTTCTCTGGGACTACAGAACTGTTTCCTCAGAAGTTGCGCCCCACTCGGTATGTGATTTGGGTGTTCTCAGAAAGGCCGACACAGCTAGGTCTGGGGCTTTTTAACGGTCTTCTCAGAAGCCAAAAACCACTTGGTATGTGAATTTGGGGCTTTCTCCTTGAGAAGCCGCACTGCATGCGGTATGTGTATTCGGGGCTTTTTCCTAATAAAAGCCAGCATCCCTTGGTCTGGGACTTTAATCTCCTCAGAGAACCCGCAGCCCACTGATTTTGTGAATTTGTGGCTTTCTCGTCACAATAGGCATCACAATTTCTCTGGGACCTCAGAACTGTCTTCTCAGAAGTCACGCCCCACTCGGCATGTGAATTTGGGGCTTTCTCCTCAGGGATGTAGTCCACACACGGTATGGAAATTCTGGGCTTTCTCCTCAGAAAAGCCATTCCCTACGTGGCATGTAAATTTGGGGCTTTCTCCTCAGAGAAGCCGGTCCCCACTCGGCATGTGAATTTGGGGCTTTCTCTTCAGAAAAAGCACCATATCTTTGGGGCCTCAGAACTCTCTCCTCAGAGAAGCTGAGCCCCACTGAGTATGTGCATTTGGGGCTTTTATTCTCAGAAAAGCCGGCACCACTTGGTCTGGGACTTTGAAACAATCTCCTCAGAGAAGCTGTACCCTACTCAGTTTGTGAATGTGTAGTTTTCTCGTCAGAATGAGTGTCACAGTGTCTCTGGGATCACAGAACTGTCTCCTCGGAGAAGTTGCGCCGCACTCGGTATGTGAATGGGGGGTTTCTCCTCAGGCCGGCAGCACTTGGTCTGAGACTTTGCAACACTCTGAGAAGCCGCAAACCACTCGCTATGTGAATTTGGTGCTGTCTCCTCAGAGAAAGCCGGTCCCCGCGCGGTATGTGAATTTGGGGCTTGCTTCTCACAAAAACCGGCAACACATGGTCTGGGACTTTCAGTCTCTTCAGAGAAGCCACGCCCCACTCGGTATGTGAATTGGGGGCTTAGTCGTCAAAGAAGCCGAGTCCCATGCAATATGTGAATTTGGGGCTTTTTTCTCAGAAAAGCCGGCACCACTCCATCTGGGACTTTGAAACAACCTCCTCAGAGAAGCCGTGCTTCACTTAGTTTGTGAATGTGTAGCTTTCTTGTCAGAATAAGCGTCACAATTTCTCTGGGACCTCAGAACTATCTCCTCAGAAGTTATGCCCCACTCGGTATGTGATTTGGGGGTTTCTTCTTAGAAAGACCAACACGGCTGGGCCTGGGGCTTTGTAACAGTCTTCTCAGAAGCCACAAACGACTCGGTATGTGAATTTGGGGCTTTCTCCTTGAGAAGCCGCACTGCATACGGTATGTGCATTCGAGGCTTTTTCCTCAGAAAAGCCGGCATCCCTTGGTCTGGGACTGTAAAGTAATCTCCTCAGAGAAGCCGCGGCCCACTGAGTTTGTGAATTTGTGGCTTTCTCGTCACAATAGGCATCACAATTTCTCTAGGACCTCAGAACTGTCTCCTCAGAAGTTGCGCCCCACTCGGCATATGAATTTGGGGCTTTCTCCTCAGGAAAGCTGGTCCCCAAGAGGTATGGGAATTTTGGGCTTTCTCCTCAGAAAAGCCAGTCCCTACGTGGTATGTGAATTTGGGGCTTTTTACTCAAAGGCCGACACCACTTGGTCTGGGACTTTGCAACAGTCTCCTCAGAAGCCACGCCCCACTCAGTTTGTGAATGTGTAGCTTTCTCGTCAGAATAAACGTCAGTATTTCTCTTGGACCACAGAACTGTCTCAGAAGTTGCGCCGCACTCGGTGTGTGAATGGGGGGTTTCTCCTCAGAAAGGCCGACAGCACTTGGTCTGGAACTTTGTAACACTCTCCTCAGAGAAGCCGCAAACCACTCGGTATGGGAATTTTGGGCTTTCTCCTCAGAGAAGCCGGTCCTCACGCGGCATGCGCATTTGGGGCTTTCTCTTCAGAAAAAGCACCATTTCTTTGGGGCCTCAGAACTGTCTTCAGAGAAGCCGAGCCCCACTGAATATGTGAATTTGGGGCTTTTTTTCTCAGAAAAGCCGGCACCACTTTGGGACCTTGTGACAGTCTCCTCAGAGAAGCCGCAAACCACTTGGTATGTGAATTTGGGGCTTTCTCATTAGAGAAGCCGGACTGCACACGGTATGTCCATTCTGGGCTTTTTCCTCAGAAAAGCCAGAATCCATGCGGTATGTGCATTCGTGGCTTTCTCCTCAGAAAAGCCGGCACCACTTGGTTTCAGACTTTTTAACAGTCTCCTCATAGAAGCCGTGCATCACTTGGTCTGTGAATTTGGGGGTTTTCTCATCAGAAAAAACGGCACCAGTTCTCTGGGACCTCAGAATTGTTTTCTCGGAGAAGCCGAGCCCCACTCAGTATGTGAATTTGAGGCTTTCTCCTCGGGAAAGCCGGCACCAGTTGTTCTGGGACTTCGGCAATATCTCCTCAGAGAAGCCCCGTCAACCTCGGTCCATGAACTCGTGCAGTCTCCTCAGAGACGCTGCGCACCACTTGGTATGTAAATTTGGAGGTTGCTCCTCAGAAAAGCCAGCACCACTTGGTTTGAGACTTTGTAACAGTCTCCTCAGCGAATCTGCATACCACTCGGTACGTCAATTTGCGGCTTTCTGCTCAGAAAAGCCGGCACCACTTCTTTTGGGACTTCGGAACAATCTGCTCAGAGAAGCCGCGTACCACTGGTTATGTGAATTTGTGGCTTTTTCCTCAGAGAAGCCGGCACCACTTGGCCTGGGACCTCTGAACAATCTCCTCAGGGAAGCCCCACCCCACTCGGTCTGTGCACTCTTGCAGTCTCCTCAGAAGCCGGGCTCTCCTTCGTATGTGAATATTGG
Organism: Saimiri boliviensis; assembly: GCF_048565385.1. Classification (NCBI taxonomy): domain Eukaryota; kingdom Metazoa; phylum Chordata; class Mammalia; order Primates; family Cebidae; genus Saimiri; species Saimiri boliviensis. The sequence goes on along the minus strand of NC_133461.1, from coordinate 111,446,389 downwards.
GCTTTCTCGTCAGGGAAGCTGGCATCACTTTTTCTGTGACCTCGGAACAATCTACTCAAAGAAGCCCTGACCCGCTTGGTCTGTTCCCTTGTGCAGTCTCCTCAGAAGTCGGGTACCACTGGGTTTGTGAATTTGGTGCATTCTCAGAATAGCCAGCACCCCTTGTTCTGAGACTGTCAGTCTCCTCAGAAGCCGGCCACCACTTGGTATGTGAATTTGGTGCATTCTCCTCAGGGAATCCAGCACCAGTTGTTCTGTGACTTTGGGACAATCTCCTCAGAAGCCACGCACCAGTGGATCTGTGACCTCGGTTCAGTTTCCTCAGGAGCTGGGCACTAGTCTGCCTGTGAACTCGGCGCAGTGTTTTCAGAGAAGCCAGCACCACTTGGTCGCTGGGTCTGTGACCTGGAAGCAGTCTCTTCAGAGAAGCCGGCAGCACTCTGTATGTGACCTTGGTGCAATCTCCTCAGAGAAGCGGGACACCACTCAGTCTGTGAATTTGGTGCAATTACCTTAGAGAACTCGGGCACCACTCAGTACATAAACTCAGTTCAATCTCCTCAGAGAAGTTGGCACCTCTCCTCTCTGTGACCTCAGATCAATCTCCTCAGACACCGATCACCACTAGGTATGTGAAATTGGTGCAATGTTTTCAGAGAAGCTGGGCACCACTGGGTCTGTGAACTCACTGCCATCTCCTCAGAGGAGCTGGGTACCACTCGGTCTGTGACCTCGGTGCAGTCTCCTCAAAGCAGCTGGCAGCACTCAGTCTCTGAACTTGGTGTAATCTTAGAATTACTGACCCTCTGTCTGTGACGCCAGTGCAATCTGCTCGGAAAAGCCGGGTACCACTCAGTATGTGAACTCAGTGCAGTCTTATCGGGGAACCCAGCATACACTCAGCATTTGACCTCTGCAGTTCTTCCCTAAAAGAGAAGGGCCATTCTCTATAAAATGGAGAACTTGGCAAAGTTTTTAATAAAAACAAGGTAAATAATAATTAGGAAAGGTCATATGAAATAAGAATTTTTATTTTCCTATATATATAAAACCACATTTCTCGAGGGAGCATGATTTTGCTCCTCCAGGGACTATCTGATGGTTACAGGTGTTTTTTTGACAGAACAGGTGGGGCATGCAACTGGCACATACCGACATCTCATGGGTGGAGGTCGGGGATGATGTTAAACGTGTACAACGCACAGGACCATACCCCGAAACAAAAAATTCTCCCTGCCTTTTACCTCCCCACCCTGCTGCAGTATCCTTAGTACCGAGGTTAAGGGTGAGGAATGTTGATTTGTTATTCAGTAAATTTTGACTATGACAATTCAAAACACTATACCTGGTTAGTTAATAGTAATATTATTCTAACTAAAACAACACTGAAGACTAAATTAAAAATTGTACAATACAGAATTAGGTACTAAATTTGCTACATTGTGCAACTTGCCTAAAAAAAACCTTATTCTTCCTGTCCAATTAAGACTTTGTACCTTTTGACCATCATATCTGCTTCTTAGAGTTCAATTGTTTTAGACCACATATACCTGAGGTCATGTGTATTTGTTTTTCTGTGTTTGGTTCATTTCACTTAACATAATGTCCTACCATTATATCCATATTGCCATGAATGGGGAAATGTCTTTTTTTTAAAAGGCTATATAATATTGTATATATATATTCCATATTTTCTTTATCCATTTTGGAGCCTTCTAGGTGACTTAAGTTTGAGAATACAAAGTTTCTTTTCCATGCTTAATATTTTTTATACTAGTTCAGCTTGTATTCTACTTGGGAAAATCTGCAGAATGTTAAGCAGGGAAGGAACCTTTTAGGTCATTTAAACTAACTTTATGCCTTAGAAGTTAAAGATTTCTAAGGCTGATAAGGAATAGATAAGTTATTCAAAGGGACAGCTCAATGTTGACAGACACACCACCCAGACTTGCTTGACCCGAAACCTCCAGTGATGGCCACTTCAGAGACCTGCCCCTGCCGAGCAACCTCATGCCATTCTCATGAATGGAGGCAGGTTCCACCTTGAGCCATCTCTCCACCATGGTCAGATGGGTGACCACACATTGCCAGCCCTCCACCCACTGGGGGCCTCCCTCCCCTCTGTTGTTCATGGCCACACGGGGGCGGCAGTTACTGTCCTGACTGTTCATCTTCAGGGGATGCAAAGCCCGCTATAAAGAGCAAGCAAATAGATGCATTTTCTTCAGTCAACTTCCCAGGAAGCCAACGTTATGGTAAGGGATATGAGAGAAGTCCAATTAACTGAAATAAGAACAACAGACACCTGGACTACTTTCTTAGGTGGCTTTCTGCACTTTAGGGATGGCTCAAGCCCAGTCTCATCTGCACCACTCCATACATATATGTATTTATGTGTATGTGCATGTGTACCTCTGGGTTCATAGTAGGTGAGTTCCAGGACTCTGGCAGGTACCAAAATCCTCCACTGCTCTGCTGCCACAGCTCTGGAGGATCAGAACCAAATGATCCTAAAAGCGAGTTCCCACTATCCACAGGTTCAGCATCCCAGAAATACTGTTTTCTATTTGCCGTAGGTTGAATATGCCAATGTGGAAGCAAAAGATAGGAGGCGCCAATGGTATACAGACAGTTCCCAGTTGAGGATGGTTCCACTGAGGACTTTTCAACACTACAGTGGTACAAAAGCAACACTTCAAGTACCCATGTGATAGTTCTATTTTTCACTTTCAAAAATGTATTTGACAAATTACGTGAGCTATTCAGCACTTGATTACAAAACGGTCTTTGTACAAGATGAGTTTGCCCAACTATAGGCTAATGTAAGTGTTCTGAGCACTTTAAGATGGGCTAGGCCAAGTTATGATGTTGGTAGATTAGGTGTATAAATTGATTTTTGGCTTACATACTTTCAGGTTAAGGTTCGTCTGCCTGGATGTAACTCCTTTGTAAATCTAGGACCATTTGTACGTGCACGTGAATTCATAGTGCCGGAATGGCATGTGTGTATATGGATGCACACATTACATAATACACACATTTCCAACATTAGACTTTTTTTTTTTTCTGGCTATACATTAGTTTTCTATTGCTACAGCAAATCTTTCACAAACTCAGTCGCTTTAAACAACACATTTATCAGCTTACAATTCTGAAATTCAGAAGTTCTCAATTAGTCTCACTGGGCTCAAGTTAAGGTATCTAAAGGCATGGTTTCTTCTGGGGCTCCACAAGAGAGAAACTGCTTTTTTTTGTTTTCTGGCTTCCAGAGGCTGCCCACATTCCTTGGCTCCTGGCTGCTTCCTCCACCCTCGAAGCCTGTATTGCAGCATCTTCAAGTCATTTTCTGGTCTTTGAATTCTGTTTCTATCCCTCTGTTTACTCCTGTCACTCGTGGCTCTGTTTTTGAGCGTCTCTTCCGATTACATTGGGTCAACACTGATAAGGCAGGATAACCCTCTCCTCTCAAAATCTTAAATCCACAAAATCTTTTTATGCTGTGCAAGTTAACAGAGAAATTTGGATTTTAGATTGTATTATGTAGACTTTATTACACAGCTTATGACACATCAATATTCAAACGGATTGGAATCCAATATATGGTATTTTAGATTCCACAGAAAGATAGTTGTATCCCCTAAATATTGTTACCTTTTTTCTTCCTGTAATTATTGTGACAATTTAATTTAAAAATATTGTGTTGCCTTGTATACATGAGTATCTTTCCAAAATCTGAAATTTCTTAAATTTTACTGTGATTTACCAGCCTAGAATAACCTAAACTATGATAATTCACGATTATTTACATGTATTTGAAAATACATTTTTAAAGTCCAAATTTCTTCAGAAAACAAAATGTTTTTAGAGTATTTTTCAGTACCAGGAATAAAAGCTGTAGGAAGGAAAAATCTCAGTTGAGCCATGAGTCTCAAGTTACCTGACTCTAAACGTTTACCTTCAAATCCTGCACTGTTGCATCTGTTGTCTTTGAATTAAGCGGTAGAGGAACTTCTTCAGTCACCACCTCAGATCGCTAGCTCTTCAGTTCTCACACCTGTGGCTTGCTCACGGTGCTCGTGACCTTGCATATATATTGCATTGAATCAATGCTTTACACTGGGCAGCTGGTGAGTTCTCTGAAGTTCTGTCTTGTTAGTCCAATTAAAATGATGGTACGATGGAAAGAAAAAATTCTGGACATTTGACCCTACCGGGATCTTGGATAGACAACAAGCAATGGCAAATAATGACTACTTAAGACATAAGAGATAAATAGGTAGAAAAGAGATTAAAGATAGAGGTTAAGATTGTCTCATGTTGCTTGAATAACAGTCATTGTTAAAATTTCATTAAAGTGCTCTATCTTTTGCAAGAAAAGGAGATGTGATGGAGGCCCTTGAAACCATCTGCCTGCTTATGTATCTACATCTCTGTTTTGCATATTTTATAAAAATGTCACAATTGTTTTGCATATTTTATTAAAACATCACCAAGTTGTTACATGCTATACATACATGTCTTGCTGAAACCAGCATTTTATGAACCAATGCATAATGGATATCTTTATACTGTTAGAGCCGTTTCATGTTTTGACAGCTGTATTAGGGTTCTCTAGAGGGATGTATGTATATATGTGTATATAATGCATACACTCTCACTGTATGTATGTATGTGTATATATATATATATATATATATACACATAAACTTTCTGCATATAGAGAGTTTATTATCAACTTACGCAATCACAAGGTGCCTCAGTAGGCTATCTGCAAGCTGAGGAGCAAGGAGAGCCAGTCTGAGTTCGAAAACTGTAGAACTTGAAGTCTAATGTTCTTGGGCAGGAAGCATGCAGCATGGGAGAAAGATGTAGACTGGGAGGCTAGGCCAGTCTCTCCTTTTCGTATTTTTCTGCCTGCCTTATATTCACTGGCAGCTGATTAGATTGTGCCCACCAGATTAAGGGTGGGACTGCCTTCCCCAGTCCACTGACTCAAATGTTAGAATCTCCTTTGGCAACACCCTCACAGACACACCCAGGATCAATACTTTGTGTCCTTCAATCCCATCAAGTAGACACTCGGTATTAACCATCAAAATAGCTATATTTCATATTCTACCATATGCACCTGTCATAACTTATATATCACTTACTGTCCCAGGGGACATTTTCCTTCTCAAAAATTTCTCCAATAAGAAGACTGCTGTAATAAGCAGCCCATGTTCGTCTTGCACATATGGCTGAGATTTTTCTTTCTGCCTCTCGGGGCATATACTTAGAATCAAATTAATTGGTGCAAGTATGCACATTTTAATTTAACTAGATACTGTCAAATTTCATTCCAGCATGGCAATCCCAGTTTCCACTCTAACCTGTTAGCCTGGATGCCTTGTTTGTTTTCCAACTTCTATTGTTGTAGATAAAACCATTTTCCCCCATATGCAGGCAAAATTTTAATCTGGCAATAATGTATTTCATGGGCTTCTGACATCTAATTTTTCTGGTGATTGGTCTACAGCATATTGAAATATAGGTGGTTTTAGTTCATATATATTTTATCTTACAACTTTATTTTCAGTGCATATGGAAGTTTTATGGTATGCATACACATTGATTTTGTTTTGTGTGTGTGTGTGTGTGTGTTGCTATCTTACTCCAATCCAGCTCTCAATGACATTTTTTTAAATGTGACAATTTACACCACTCTTTATGGAAAATGTTGAGACATTGTGCTGAATCCCACAGTCCCTTCCTTTCCCTAGTGATTCTTTTTAGGAAATTTTCAGAGGTTCGTCGGACCTCCCCCATTCTCTAGGGTTCGAATTCTTTTCTATTTTGCTTCTGTAATAAATACAAAGGGTTCACTGTCAGATATGAACGCAACAGATATAAAATGTCTATAAAATGTCAGTCATCTACCATCGAGAAATTTTTATAAAATGTAAAGCTTAGATGTGTAGATGTCTTCTGCTTAGTGAAGAAGACTCGAGAAATCCTTGGTAGAGCCAAGCCACTTACCTGTGCTCTAGCCCACTGATTTCTACCTGGAAAATGGGAGGTTTGTTTCTAGAAACAGGTTTTTCACAGACATTATCTTTCCATGGGAATGTAGAGTAAGAGGGAAGATTCTTTAAATTGACATAGTGTGGGTAGAGAAAAGAGTTACATTTTCAAAACGGATTCTGAAGAACCTTTCCTTTCCCAGCTAATGATTTGTATGCAAATAAAGATGCATCAAAGAAATTACTGCATTATAATCACTCATTTTTCACCTTGTATTCGTAATGGGATTCTTTCTCCAACCCTAGGCTATTTTGTCATCAATTCTTGAACTCTAGGATGATGACTAGTCATTTTTACTCATTTCTACCCACCCTCCAAAATGTACATATCTAATCCATACTTTAGTTGCCAATATGTACTTCCAAATTCTCACTTAACTTCCCATCTTCATTCTCTGAGGGAAGACTGTTGAGGGAACAGTAGATTTTAATCTCATCTCTTCTGAGGTGCTTTCCTTATACTATGTTAACCATCCTCCTGTCTGTGTCACCTAGACCTGGACCCTGAATTTGTTGAGAATAACTAGTACGGTGATTGCAACTCTTCATCTATTTCCTGGTTTAACTTGGCTTTTGCTGCTGCGCTGCTTGGTTGTGAACTCCACAGAGAGCAGGACTCTAATCTTTAAGATCTACCTAGGATTTGTTGTGTTGTTAAACGTAATATTATAGTTTCTGAACAAATACAAAATGAACAGAGTAAGTTCCTTTAGGCTCAGGACATAGAAAGAAATGAACATTGAACCTACATTCTTGGAGAACTACCTATGTAAGGAGGCTGACTAATGTCCTTCAAGACGAGGTCAGTCGTCTCTTGTACTATGGGTTTAGCACAGAGCCAACCAGGAGTAGCAACAGCAAAATACTTAAATTTTCACCAATTGACCAAAGCTAGCAGGAGGAAGAAAATGACAAAATGAGAGCAGAGATAAATAAAACAGAGAATGAGAAAATTAACGAAACCAAGATCTTCACAAAGATCAACAAATTGACATATTAATGAGATTAAGAAAAAGACAACTAAAAATTACAAGATAAAAAATGAAAGGAGTTAGTACAAATTTTAGAGATAAATTAAAAATATTATGAGTACTGTGAATAATTATACACCAAAAAAATAGGTGAACTAGTTGAAATGGATGGAATTCCTAGAAATACACAACCTACAAAGGCTGAATCGTGGAGAATAGAAAAATCTCAAGAGACCTAAAATGAAGGAGACTGACTCGTATTAAAAAAAATTCCAACCAAGAGAAGCTCAGGCCAAGATGGCTTTGCTGGTAAATCATACCAAATGCTTTGTAGAAAACTGAAATGTGAGTAAGAAATGTTATAATCAAATTCCTCCCTTGTTTAAAAAGGCAGTTTTAACCTCCTGCACTCTTTTTCTTTTCCCACAGATTGCAATTCAGAGGTGGAGATGATACAGTTAGGATAAATTTATACCGTAGAAAGCCAACAGCAAGTGATGAAAGGTTGTTACATAAGTTTTCTCCATTCTTTCCTATAGAACCTACTGTGTTTCAGACATCTCAATTTACGTAGGTCATAAGGTCCTTACAACTAATATATAGAAAAGTAAATTTTTCTTCCAAAATCATTTTCTCCTCTAGAATTACTTCTTGCAGCAAACACCACCGTAACGTCACCTGTGATTACTGCCTCTCCTTCATCACACTGATTATCAGCATGTCTTGTTTTCTACATCCAAAATATTTTTGGATTGCATCAATTTGTCACCAGGTCCAAAGTCTGAGCCAGCGCCATTTCTCAATCAGATCCATGTGTCTATTCTAAGTGGCTTTTCTGCTCCCACAGCTGCCCCATTGTCTCCTCCCAAATCTGTTCTTAAATCTGCAGCCAGGGCAATGCTTTAAAAATGCAAGTTAATCATAATTGTCTCTTGTTCATCATTCATCCAAGGCTTCATATTCACTTCAGATAATTATTAAAATCCTAACATCTGAGTTACATGGTCCTTCACGATCTCAACCAATTTTTTTTTTTCAATCTTATCCCTTGTTCCTTCTCTTTGTGCCACTTGTTTCATACTTCCTAAAATCCCCTCTAACGCACCACCCCTTCTTTTGTCTTCAAAGCCTCACTATGTTCCTCTTCTCGGTACAGGCTTCTCCTGCATGTGCCCTGGGTCTCCCTGACTTGGCCAGGCATTGCATGGCCCCCAAAGCTTGGGTAGATAGGCTTCTAGGAACTTTTACAAAATCTGGCCACTTCTCTCATATATCACAGTTGTAATTATATTGTCATGTCTGTGTATCCCCAACATAGGACAACTCTTATAAGAGCAGTGGCCATGTTTATTTTTTCTCATATGTTGATATTGAAAATAAAATTGGTGAATAAATGGGTAATTGAAAGTCTTTTAAATAATGAACTGATTGAAATATTTCATTGCAGTGTAAAACCAGAGAAACACACAAAACTCCTTTAAGTCCAGGCAGAAGCGAGTTGTGGAAGACAGTCCAAATAGAAGGTATTCATTTAATTGACACATAGTGACTACATATTTATGGGTAACAGTGTGATATTTCAGTACCTATATACAATGTGTAAATGATCAAATCAGGGTAATTGGCATATTCACCTCAAACCTTTATTACTTCATGTTGCAAATGGTCACAATCTTCTCTTCTAGCTATTTGAAAATAGAGTCTACATTGTTGCTAACTATAGATACCCTATGATGACTAATAAATACATGGGGTTGTAAATATCTCTCCAGTATACTGATTCCATTTCCTTTGGCTGTATACTCAGTTGTGGGCTGGCTGGATCATGTGATGATACTATTTTTAATTTTTCAAGAACCTACACAATGTTCTCCCTCAGGGCTGTACTAAATTACATTCCCACCAACAATGTATGCATTCCCTTCTCTCCAAATCCTCACCAGCATTTGTAATTATTTTTCTTTCTTAAAATTATCATAGAAATTTTAAATGAGCTTTTTTTGGGGAAGACAAACTTCTTGCTCCTTAAGTATTTGCATAGTCAATGAGTTGTCAAAAATGAAAGAAAATGCCCAAATCCTTATTACAGATGAGGCAAAATCTACAAATTTGAAGCTGAAAAGTAATTTAGAGATTGACTTTTGAAAGATTATGAATATCATAACACTTTAATTATATTGACGAGCAAAATATGGGCCAACTAATACTCAGTTTAGGTTTATGACCAGAAGGAACTAGGAGTAAATTTGAATCAAACACAGAGGATGCTAACAAGGAGAGTGATAATGAGGTACTATGGACAAGTGGTCAGTTTATTTTTCAAGCGGTGTTCAAACCATTGTCCTAGTTACTATGTAACAAACTAAAAAATGTCTTTAAGTGAAGGTTTTCTCATCGCTAAATCGTGGTGATAATGCAAACAGCTAAGGCTGTTTGGAAAATCCAGTGAACTTATCTCTACACTCTCTGGCACGTTGTGGTTTCTCAGGGATGGTTCCCCTTCCCTTCCCAACTGCGTGCTTCATTCATAGTCACACAGAGGGACTATTGATTTACCTTAAACACACCTTTTTATTATAAATCTATATTCTTGATTTTAATATGGATGCTTAATATTTGCATAATTAGTTTGCCAGTTCAGTTATTCTCAACTAATTCTTGCATATCTTTGTAATTTGCATTAATAACAAGAAAAATATCTTTGGTTATCTAAATAGATGGCTTGAACCACCCTTTGTGGTCACCCTTTACAGACCTTTCTTCAGGGATTGATTTTTGCAAAGGTACATAATCTCTTTGATTTTGTTTCTGAAACAAAATGAGATTCCTCAGTGGCAATAAACTATGAAGTCATCCAACATAAAACAGTTTATCTTGGCTATAAGAATGTGGCACAGAAAGCAGATGTTTTTCTGAAGAATCATGCTGTACAATAAGTCTATTTCACATACAATTTAAATTAAGCAAGTTTTATTTTGTAAAACATACAATGTTCTACATTTCAGATTATTCCTGAAAAGAAGAAAATTTGTGTCATAGAAACTCAGTGTCAGTCAGGCATACTTGAAATGACTCATGAATAGCAGCAGTTCCTCCCCTTGGAAATACTCATGAAAGGTATTCTTCATAAACTCTGATCCCAAACAAACAAATTTAAACAAACTTTTTAGAAATATACTATCCAGTTGGACTCATGGTGAGATAAATTGGATATTTTTAATGTAAGGAAGTGATTCTTTAATAAGAGTAGAAGATGGGAATATTCCAGAATAGTCTATTTTTGGAATATCAGTGGTCCCAGAAACACACTATTAAGGCCAGACACAGTGGCTGACACCTATAATCCCAGCACTTTAAGAGGCCGAGGCAAGTGGATTGCTTGAGCTCAGATGTTCAAACCAGGCTGGGCAACACGGCCAAACCTCATCACCACAAAAAATCGCAAACATTAGCCAGGCGTAGTTGGCACATGCTTGCGGTTCTAGCTGCTTGGGATGCTGAGGTGGCAGGATGGCTTGAGCCCAGGAGGCAGAGGTTATAGTGAACCAAAACTGTGCCACTGCACTGCAGCCTGGGTGACAGAGCCAGACCCTGTCTCAAAGAAAACCAGACGAGAACAACAACAACGAAACAGTAAATTACATAAGAAGCAATAAAGAAATATTTTGATGTCTATTGTTGTATAACATGGTATTTATTTCTCTACTCAACATAAGCAAGATTCTACTTTCATTTTAAAGGCAGGATAGGTCAAAGAGAAAGGGAGTATATAAGCTACTTCTAAAGACAGACTTGGCTTATTGCCTTGTCTCAGACAAGCTGCAACAAACAATTTAGCTTAATCATTCTGATAGAGATTCTAAACATAGAACACAAAGTGTGAAAACTCCAAACTCCTCACTGGGGGAATTTCCAGTTTTCTACATGGACTCAATGTTCCTGTGACAGCTCTTCTTTGATGAAATTCAATTCATATAGGTTTGGTCTGTCTCTCTGTATTGATTTCTTTATTTGAAAAAGAGCAACTAACTGAGGCCCTGGACAAATAAGAAAATGAATTATAGACTCCTTGTCTACCTGCAACAGTATCACGAACCAGTCAGTGACTCTGGACTTTTGCAAAGACAAAATAAACCTCAAAGTCCTTTCTGACGATGAAACATAGTTACAAAAGCCAAGAGATTGTGTCTGTGGTAGGGTCTGGTGTATTTCTGGAAAAATACACAAGCCTACTCCAAGAATAGTGCAGTGTGGGAATCCATGCACCCAATAAAGATCGAACACATAATATGCATTTTACATTATGCTAATTGTTTGAAATAAGACATTCTCATGCCATCTAGCCTCTTACAAAACAATGTGGGGAGCAACCAGGAAAGTGATTCTCATTTTAGATATAATTATTGATCAATTACACAACCTATTCCCAGAGATAACTGCCAAGAAAAGAGTGAAGAGCCTGAAGTCTTCATGAGTACAGGGCGGCTGTAAACAAGATTCATTTTGATATAAGCGAATAATTTTGTATTAAGTGAAAAAAATCTTAGTGCAAGTAAAATCAGTGTGTTGGATAAAGATGGGTCAGAGGCTGTTGCCCACAAAGATAGTTGCTCAATAATCCGCTTTTTTTTTTCTGAATACCTTCCCTTCTTCATTCCATCTTCATTTTCCCTATAGATGCCCCCTAGAATCATCTCCCAAATAAACTGCTAGTTTTTAATTCTTTGGGGAATCCCAACCTAAGATACATTTATACTCCATATAAAAAGAGTAAGTCCATTTGTCCCGAGTATCCTGGGGGTGCCATGTTGAATGTCCTCTGTCAAGGTCGTTGTTAGAAATGAGGGCACCATTAGGATTGTGTAGTGGGAGCAGGAGAGTTCTGGGAGGACTTCCTTTTCTTCTCCCTGTGTCCTCATCCAGTGATCCTGTCCTACCTGCTGCCTGGTGTTCCCTCATCCTTTTACCTTGCCTTCACCAGGCATGAGCTTGGCCTGAACCATTTGGCAATGCCCTGGTCATTGGTGCCGTGAGATAGCTGCAGTTTGAACCTGTGCCTCAAGTCTTCCCATGCTCCTGAATCTCCTTTCCCCTTATCTTGTGACCATGTAATTCTGCTCTTAGTAAACATTTGAAGGGAAAAGTACATTCTGAAGTCTCATTGGCTTGGGATGAGCTTCACATGACCCGAGACCTTTACCAGGGATGGAGAGGGCAGAGGATTCATGTTGAAAGCCATGCCTGCTGAATGACTGCAGATGGGTCAGGTTGGCAACACAAGCCACCCAGCAGGCATGGCCGCGTCTCTGACGTGGCTGCTATGCAGCTGTTTCCATATATCAGAGTTCATGGAACTTGCATTCAAAGTTTAAGCGATTTTTGTGGAGGGGCTAAGATGCTGTCTGTTGACAGATAGCAGCATCAGTCAACACTTCTCCATGCCATGAGACACATGTTCTCATCACTTGCATCTGACATTTCAGCCCAAGGAAATTTACTAGAGTTTTTTGAATAGAGAGATTTAGGTGAAGTATTACTATTTGTCGTCTACTTCTACAAATCCAGAACATAAATCATGATACTTGGCTAAAGACTTTGAGTATTTTATTGATATCAGTTGATTTTTTTAAAACCTATACCTAAGCCGGAATGCTGCTTAAAGTATGGTTTAGACTGATTTAGAAAGACTGATTCTTGCAATAAATCCTTCAGAATGTTTTAAAGCTGTGTTATCAGCAAAAGGCCAATTAACTAATTTTGAATATCTAGGCAGTGAAAGTGAAGTGTCTCTGAATGGTGCCCATTTAATTCAACATAAAATATGGTCAGTATTAACAGTACATCGTAAGACCACAATATTATGCTTTCAGCAGATATGTTAGTTTTCTCTGAGGTAATTTGACCGAAATAATTGATTTTCTTGTTGACAAGACAGGAGGAAATTTGATTTAAAAAAAAAAAAACAACAACGAACTTTGGCAATGAAACTAAATCTAACACATTAGAAATTCTCCAATTTGACAAATTGCATTTTAATGAGAGAGAGAGCATATGAAAAAAACATGTTGATAATTATTTCTCATCAGATGCTATCCTGTTGCTAGCATCTGTGAATCCTCATTTCTACAATCATTCAGTTTTCCAGGGAGACTTCAGATTTTCTGTTAAATATTTTGAAGTATATTCGAGTTTTGTTGTGGGGAAGACTTTTTTTTTTCACGGAAATAAAGTAAATACCATTTGCTCCAAATTTAGGCATTTCCAGTGTAATTATTATGTAAAGTTTTATTTATAACAAACCTGGTTAAAATCAGAAATGCATAGGATATGATACCTTTTCCTCCTAAACACTGACAAAATAATTATAGTTCTTTCAAATGGAAAATATGCACCAAGATTTTTTTATTCTATTCCTATCAGTTTCTGAATAGCAAGAAAAGTTGTCTGTTCTGAAGTGGTCAGTGTTTTTACACCTCAGAAGCTGGGCTTGGAATGTGCTTTTATGGGGGTATAACTGATATACAAAAACCTGTGTATATTGAACATATGCAATTTGATGGTTCTGGACAGATGCCAATACCTGTGAAACCATCAACACAATCCAGATGAGAGACACATTCAATATGTCCAAAGGCTTCCTCCAGTGTGTTCATTTTAGACCAGTGGTTGCACCACTTCAATACACCTTTACAGGTAGCAACACTCCGACCACAGGATCAGATCCAGGCTCTCACTCAGACTTTAACCCTTGTAGGTGCCTCTCTCTGCTGTCCTCCCCCCTGAGCTGGACTCTAGACTCACCTGCACCATCCCTAGCTCCAAAGTCAAGGGCGGCTGCTTAAAGAACCCATCACTCTGCAGGGGCAAAATTTCCAGTCCTCCCAGGTCTCATTTTGTTCAGTTTGATCATTCTTTGCATTCGTCAACTATAGAAAAGAATCGGGCTTTTAAAGAATTAAAATTCGTTTTATTCAGAGTCCTTCTGATGGTTGGAATCTGGCAAGTATTTCAGGGAGTTTCTGTCAGATTGCTCCAAAGCAGAGTTTCGGGCCACAGCTTCTCTGCCTGCAGCGGGAGTTCTGCAGATGCTCAGAGGTTCCCTTAGAGCAAAGCTCATCAATGTTTGGGTGCAAGAGTCCATTTAGTTGTAGATTGCAGAGGCATAGTCTCTAATCCTGGTGGATGTTGTCTTATGTACAGAAAAAGGCAAATTCTCGGATCATTAGACTTCTCTTTTTTTTCCTTTCTTTTTTTTTGAGATGGAGCTTTGCTCTTGTTGCCAAGGCTCGAGTGCAATGGCACAATGGGAGCTCACTGCGACCTCTGCCTCCTGGGTTTAGGCGATTCTCCTGCCTCAGCCTCCCAAGTAGCTGGGATTACAGGGGCACACCATCTCACCTGGCTAATATATTGTAGTTAGTAGAGATGGGGTTTCATCATGTTAGGCTGGTCTCAAACTCCTGACCTCAGATAATCCAGCCACCTAGGCCTTCCAAAGTGCTGGGATTACAGGTGTGAGCCACTGCAACTGGCCTGGACTTACTTTTCCAAAAATGCAGTAATTGAGGCAAAAGAGCCCTGAGGACAAAGTCTCTTCCCTTGTTGCCCTCGGGATATTCTTTTGAAGGGCTTCGCTCAGTCACTGATTTGGGGGTTTATGAAGTTATGCAGACAAGCAAAATGTGTTCCTGTGGCTTCCTCATGGCAGAGGCCAACCCTGTGGCTGAACAGAGGCAGGCATTTGCTTTTTCTCACACATTAAAGCCACTGTCTTCAAGAAACTTTTTCCTAATTCTTTTGGACGTTGTTCTATTTTCACCTGGCTAAATTAGAAACTATTGTTTTTTTGCCAGACTGTTTATTGTATATTTATAATATGAATCATTACATAAATATTTAATGTGTGTGTATAGTGGGTGTGAGATAAAATAATATTAAAATATCCATGAAACCAGAAACCCGATCACAAAATGCAAAATTACCAATGCCCTTAGGCCCCCAGTGAGCACCAGTGATCCTATGTCTGTGCTGTTTATTCTTTAAAATGTTTATTCTTTTAAAATATATATGGGCCATGACTCTTCGAGTTATCTGTAAATGCTTAGAGGTTGTAAAGTTCTTCTTTACCACCCTGTGCCTAAGGAACAATCACTCAAAAAACACTTGTTTGTTTGCATGAGTGACCCACTTACTGGGTTTATATACAGCTTCCGCCAGGATTATTTGGTTTATTCTTACCCAGAATTTCAGTTCACACTGGTGACTTTCTTCTCCATTTTATGTTAATAATTTCTTCCCAAGGGGCACTACTGGACATCTTTGCTCTAGAAAAACACAGCAAATTTCCATTCTTGTTTTGAAAACTCTATAACAGCTTCCAACCTGTCTTATGATAGAAGTGAGATTCTTGGCTGTGTCCCCGAAAGTTCTCGCCCAAGCCCTCTCTTCCTGATCAGATCTCAGCCTCACTCTGCGTCTCAGGCCATTCAGGCTGCTATAACTATACATCATCTGCTGATTTGTTTCTCATCGTTTCGAAGGCTGGAAGTCCAAGATCCAGGCAGATGTGGTGTCTGGAGAGGACCCCTTCCTGATTCCTAGATGGTGCCTTCTTCCTGCATCCTTACATCCTGAGGGATGAGGGCACTCTCTCAGGGCCCTTCAGAAGGACCCTAGACCCATTTGTGAGGACTCTCCTTTTGTGACCTCATCACCTCCCAAAGCCCAGCCTCCTAATACCCACATTTTGCTGTTAGGATTTCAACAAGTATCCTCTGAAGGCTCCAACATGCAGACCTGTGTGCCCTGCCATAGTGGCACTCCTTGCCCCTGGCCCCCTCGCCACTGCTCACAGGCTCAGAGACCATACGCCCCCTGGCCTGGCCCTCCTGGCCCTTCTCCACTGCACATCTCACCCCGATTTCCAGGTAGGTCCTGAGCTCCGTGGATAATGCAGAAACCTGCCACTCCAGCTGCTGCTTTTTCTCTTCATTTCTGCACACGGTACTTATAATCATTCGACTTTCTAAAGTCTACAACATGTAAAAGTATTTGTTGTTGTCTGTCTCCCCCGCAAAACGAATTCCCCCTCAGCACACACCTGAGAAGAGGATGTCTACGACAAGCCAATATGAGCTTGCATCCTCAGCTCATGGATATGTGGGTGCACATTAAACAAAGCAGCGCCCTTAAAAGAAGGCAGCAAAGAGAAACCTGCCCATAGCAGGGCTTTAAGCAGCAAGTCCAGTCGACCATTTGGGATGTAACAGAAGAAGCCTGAGGTTAGAACTTATGTATACTTATGTACATAAACATGGGAAGCATTGAGCGCTGGGCCGATGGGTCAAAAATTCGAAGGGAATAATCAGAAAGCTGAATACAGAAAGTCTTGGTATACACAACAGATGGATATGTGGGAGTCAACATGGAAGGTGGAGACCTTTGTGCTGTAACACTCTAGCCAGACCACAGAGCTTCCACTGGAGAAGAATCATTAGACCACAAAGCAGAGAAAATGCCTAGGCCACTTGCAACATCTAGACTTTCCCATTGGCCACCACCACATTAGCCTGACGGGCACATGAGTGAACTACGCATGCTATAGGATGGGACTACATATGGGCCCCAGAGCTTGTGATGCCCTTTGCCAAGACTCATCCAGCTACCAAAACCATCCAACATTCTGCTTGCCAGAAACACAGACTGACCCCCAGGTACCTCTTCTTGAGACCACCCAACAACTTGATGGGAAGTTGATTAAATTAGTTTCCTTCTATGTGAGAAGGGGCAATGGTTTGTCTTGACTGGAACTGGCACACATTCTGAATGTGTGATCTTAATGACTTCAGGCACTTGGTCATCACTGCCCTCTGAGGGCTTCTATTTGATCTACTATAGGAGATCTCACAGAGCAGCCCCTCAGAATGAGGGGGTGAGTCTATTAGTCCATTTCAGCAAAGTACATGGAAAATGGGTCAGGTGCTCTGGGATAGAATATTCTTATCACAGACTCCAGAAGCACAAAAGCAGGTGCCTGTTACAGCATTGAGATGACCTTTGCACAGGTGACTGACAAGACATCAGGCTTTGCAAACATGGGACAATATCCTCCATGCTGAAGACACTTTAGCATGGTGCATGCTGAGTCTCTAAGAGGAGGACAATGAGAGACGGGAGTAGCCTCTCCTGTTACTGCCAGTGACTTACTCTCCCTCTAAGTTTCTTCCTGGAAGCAACACTGGAATCCTGGAGTAGCTTGTAGAATAAGAAAAAGTTTCTCTAAGTGATGCAAAAGGTGGTGCCTCAGTGGGCCACCATATGCCCTTGGATAGAAGATTTGGTGCCTTGCAATGAGAAGTTTTCTCTAGTGCACAGCCTTCACTGCCAGCACCTTCAGCTATTTGAGTCTCAGATGAAAACAACAGCCTCTCCAAAGACCATGCTCCTTTCTGGAGGAGCCTCTTGCCACAGATGATCGATGGGAGTCGAGAGGGATCTGCCATCTTGGTCCAATGGGGGCCACCTCTGAATGGCATTTTATGCTGGAGCCCCAAGGAGATCTTCAGACTGCATTATAGTGCAGCTTCTCTCTCTGCCTAGTTCTGCTTTATTCTCTCCCTTTGACATGTATTGATTCAACAGCACATGCTAAGAAACATTTTGCACAACAGACTCTCACAGGCTAATTCTTGGGATTTCAAACTGTGACATTTAAAAATAATGTTGCTTTTTTTCTACCAAAGACAATAAATATCAAAATAAGGTAAAAACATTCTAGTAGAATAAGATAAAATTGTTATTAATACCCTTTCTTGTTTCACTCTTTCACCTATTTCAATCCAGTTTTTCTTCAACAGTCATGCAATTATTTTTTGCCAAGATAGATTTTTATTTAGTATCAATATTGATGGTAATAATATTACTGGCCAGGCACAGTGGCTCACACCTGTAATCCCAGCGCTTTGGGAGGCCATGGCAGGTGGATCGTGAGGTCAGGTGATCAAGATTAGGCTAACCAACATGGTGAAACCCTGTCTCTACTAAAAAGACAAAAATTAGCTGGGCGTGGTGCTGCGCACCTGTAATCCCAGCTACTCGGGAGACGGGAGAATCGTTTGAACCAGAAAAGGAGGTTGCAGTGAGCTGAGATTGCGTCACTGCACTCCAGCGTGAGTGACAGACCAAGACTCTATCTCAAAATAGTAATACATTTCATCTTTGTCATGTTCCTCCATATAAAAGCACAGTTCATTCATTTGTGCTCTGAATTACTTCCGTACAGAGATCAGGTAATTTTTAACCACAGTATATGTATTGGCAAGCCACTCTATGAAAAAGTCATAAAGTTTGTCTGAAACTCTATAATAACAAATTCAACCCTTTCAGATATGATAAGCCTAAAGAGGGTGAAACCAGAGTTCTCTGTAATGCATAGGTTTATACTTATAGAGAAATTTAAATATGTGACAGTTTGAATTCCTTTCTGAAGAGTTTTTTTTTTTAAGGCTGTTTTCTCATTAAAGGTGGGGTTGTTATCATGCTGAGTTCAGAGGTATGTTCCTAATGATTAGATGTCCATGGTCATTTTCCCTTTGCGCTTTAACAAAATTAGTTATTTAAATACCAATATATCGAGTTTCACTTGTGCTTTTTCAAATAATATATCTAATTTACAATACTCATATCCAAGACCTTCTGTTAAAGGTATAATAGTGAGTCCATTAGTGATGAGCTTCATCTCCTGAGGTCTCTCAGGATAAGCATAATAATGGCAGAATTAGAGACACACAGTCCTAATGAAGTCTACTGGATAACCCTTGAGCTAGTCTTGCAATGTTTTGACAAAAAGTAATTACTTTATTTTGCTCAAGGGCTATATTTCCAGCCAAAAAAGTAAGAAATGAATACATGCTGAATTAAATGTGTAAATGGATAAGAAAGCATGACTACTAAACAGTCACATAAACTCAAACTGAGATTAATGGCTCAGTTACGTGCTGAAATGAAGAATAAAGAGAAGTGTTTTCTTAACGTCTAAATTGCTGCTTTAAATTATAATAAACGTGCCAAAACATTGTTGTTTTTAAGAATTATGAATAATTCAATCTGACTCAACGATTAAAGATTTGAAATAAAAGGAAGTTATATTTACTTATCAGGAGGTTTTTATTGTAGCAAATGCTATTGTCTGAAATAAAACTGTACTCCATGCATGGGCTTTCTAGGAGTTTATTTTTAAAAAGACTTTGTTTAGAGATGTAGCACGCATGTATACTGCCCATCTGCAGCCCTGCTGAGCCAGCCAGAAGCAGTCCTCACAGACATGGAGGGAAGAGCAGAGGTATGTTGAACTTCACTTGCCTCAGTAGGTGTTGATGTCAGAAAGTCAGGGTCCAGGGGTCTTGCCTGCATCCCCCTGAGCTCTCCATATTCTGATGGGGAGAAACCTCGCACAACTGAAGAACTGCATCCACTGACAGTCTAGGATCTTGCAGCCAGGAGAGTCTTTGAGCCTGGAATTGATCTCCTAGGAAATGAGTAGAGGTAGAAGAGCTCTGAGGAATGATCTCTGGGACATGCCACCATCTAGAACTTGGGCATAGGTGTCAAAGCCATGAAAACCCACAATGAGAAATAGCCAGTGAGAGAAGATAATCAGGTGTGTGTGTGCTCTTAAGAGCCAAGGTGGGAAAGAGTTTGAGAAAGGGAGAAGCCTCAAAAGTGGTCAATGCTAATGCAATGCTGATGAAAGCTTTAGTCCGAGAAAGACCAACTGATTGTTTGCAATTGGATGGCATGAGCCATGGAGATTATTCACACACACCATTGGCTATAATGTGGGATTGCTGTGATGGGGATGAAAGTGTGATTGGAAAACGTTTGAAGAAAACGAAATGCAATAACATAGATGAATCTCCAGAGTTATGCTAAGTGAAAAATCTCATTGCTAAAGATTGTGTACTGTGTGACTCCATTTATATAACATTCTTCAGTGACAAAACTAAAAACAGAGAACAGGTTTAAAGATTGCCAAAGGTTAATCAGTAATTGATGGAGGGAGGGAAGTGAGTGATAGGAACACCTACGTCTTGGTTTTGTAAATACTGATAATCCTACTTGTGATGTTACCAACATTTGTGATTTTACCACTCTGGGTAAAAGGCACACAGAACTCTATTTCTTAAAACTGCATATTTTTCTGAAATTATATCAAATTTTAAAAATTCACTTTTATTCATACTGTCACAAGCAGTGAGTGTTGCCAATTACAATTTTTATTTTTACAAAACGGCAATCTCCATTATTGTATTTCTTCCAGATTTTTTTATCAGTAAAGTTTAACATACTCAGTTAAGCAATACATTTTATTTTATACAGTAGATTCATAAACTGTTTAAGAAAAATGTTTTGATTTTGAAATTAAAACATTTTTGCTCACCATTGTGCTTAACAAATACGTTTTCCAGCTCTAAGTTTAGAAATGATTCCATTTAAAACATTAATGATCTTAATCTTAAAACATTAAAAAATTTATTTTATTAGCATTATGGTTGTAGTTTTAATTTTTTTAATCCATTGCCAAAACGAATTAAAGAGAAAGCCCTTGACACATAACGCTGTATAAAGTATGTGACTTAAACCCTCTTGCTCTTAATTTCCACAAACAAAGTGGAAATGATAGTCAATGTTTCATCAGCTTGTTGAAGATTAAGAAAAGCAGTGAGAGGCCAGGCGCAATGGCTCACACCTGTAATCCCAGCACTTTGGGAGGCCAAGGTGGACAGAGGTCAGGAGTTCAAGACCAGCCTTAGCCAAAAAGCTAAACCAGGCTGGCCAACATTGTGAAATGTCATCTCTACTAAAAATTAGCCAGGCGTGCTGGCAGATGCTTGTACTCCCCACTACTCAGGAGGCTGAGGCAGGAGAATCACTTGAACCCAGGAGGCAGAGTTTGCAGTGAGCCGAGATTGCGCTATTGCACTCCAGCCTGGGTGGCATAAGTCAGACTCCATCTCCAAAGAAAAAGAAAAAGAAAAGCAGTGAGAAATATTTAACACTGCATGTCACACAAAGACTGCAGTACATACCGTTCTTGTTGTTGACAAAACATAATGAGCAAATGGGTTATTGTTTTCTTCCTTAAAAAGCTGTTATATCATTACAAAAGAGGCTTTTGGTGCCTTAGAATCATTTTCCTTCAGGCCGTCTCTAATGAAATACCAAAGTGTTCCTTCAGCCTTCACTCAACACCAATGAACTGATGCCTGGGTGACTTTTTAGTGATGCCTCTGCTCATCCTATGGTTGTAGATTCAACTTCAAACACACTATTCTAGGACACTTGACAGCTCCATCTCTAGCTTAACCTGCCTTGAATTTCGGTGTCTGATTGCCGTGTGATTGCTATTTGCTTGCAACTCCTTGCCTTTTTAAAAAACCTCTTGATTGCCAAGTCATTTGCAATTTGTTTACAATAGTTACAATAGCAGCAAAGGCTATCAATAGAATAGTTGTGCCTCCATCCCATTGATAATCTTTGTGCCAATTTCCCCTCCCTGCCTGGGGATCATGGTGCTTGGCATTCAGCTGCTGCTTAGCCAATATCCCCATTCAATGCCAGTTGTTCATCACTCTTCACCATCTAGGTCAGGCATCCCCAAACTACGGCCCGCGGATCGCATGCGGCCCCCTGAGGCCATTTATCTGGCCCCCCTCCGCACTTCAGGAAGGGCACCTCTTTCATTGGTGGTCACTGAGAGGAGCACAGTATGTGGCGGCCCTCCAACGGTCTGAGGGACCGTGAACTGGCCCCCTGTGTAAAAAGTTGGGGGATGCCTGATCTAGGTTGCTCTTGTCTCTTTCCTGAGGCCAGTAACCAGTTGCTGTGTTCTTAGACAGCTCTGGTGTGTTGAGATATCTCGCTTTCCCTCCAACTCCATCACAGCAGGTTGATGCTTCCAGCTCTCACTACCTTTCCTTCAATGGCATCTTTTTTTTTTTTCCTGAAAATTTCTTTGCTATCATTCAACCATTTGAATTCCGATATATTTCCATGTTCCAAGAGCTGGTTTGTATGTCTGTGTTTATGCCAGTACCACGCTGTTGTGATTACTGTGTCTTTGCAGTGTTTTGAAATTGGGAAGCAGGAGAACCCAATTTTCTTCTGTTTCTCAAGATATTTTTGGCTATTTAGAGCCCATTGAGACTTCACACAAATTTTAGGATGGATTTTTGAAAAAAATTTTGGCAACAAACATTGTGATTTTGATAAAGATCACATTAAATCTATAAACTGCTTTTGATAGAATTGACCTCTTAATAACATTGTGCTCTAATCCATGAATGAGGGATGTCTTTCCATTTCCTAGTGTCTTCAATGTCTTTGTAATGCTGTGTAGTTTTTATTGTACGAACCTTTGATATTTTTTATTAAGTTTATGGTTATGTATTTGACTTTTTTTTTGACACAATGTAAGTGAAATTTTCCTTAATTTCCTTTTCAGATTATTCATTGTTAGGGTATAGAAATACCAGTAATCTTTGCATGTTGATTTTGCATCTTGCAACTTTGCTGAATCTGTCAGTTCTAACAGCATGTGTCTGTAACTACCCTTGTCTTAAAGGAGCCAAAACCGTCTTGTGGTCTCCAAAGACAGTAAAATCAGCATTTTGCTCTACAGATGCTAAAGCACCATCTGGTAACTGCCAGTTCATAAAGTTAGCAAATATTAAACATAAGTTCAAATTAGTGGTGTCTTATACTGTGTTTCTCAACATGGTTTAGGGGAACATACTGGAGTGAAAAAGAAAACTTAAAAAATAAATCATTTTCTACACAGCTGGATGAGAACTATAAGAGTTCAAAAAATCCACAGCAGTGAAACTGTGGAGCTCTTCACTTATTTTATATTATCATTCCTGTAAAACTTTTCTGTGTCTGAGAAGGGTCACTGTGAGCCAGAATATTCCCCAACTGTAGATCCAATCCAAGACCTCACGTGATACGATGGGAATCTCACCTGCCTTGTAATAGTTAGGCTGAAAGGCAGAAATAACATCCCAAATGTAAAACCGTATAGGACAAACTGCAGTGAGGAACATTTTGAGGAAAAACAAGACCAGAGAGCACTAGCAAATGTCCAACATGATTTGAAGAAAACTAACACAGGCTGTGCAAGGGAGAGGAAAGCCAGCCACTGGACCAAATGTATCGAATACACGAAGGAAGGAAATCTCAAACTGAAAATATGTTTTCAGGATTCCCAGCTTGGCTTTTCATAGTTACATATGGCTAAAAGCAATTTCATAAAATAACAGAGCCATGTGGCAAGATGAATAATTGACTTCCTTTGAGTTAGTAACTGGTTCTAAAGAGGGCTGTTAAGAATCTTTCCAAGATGGATAATCAGGTAGTCAAAATGTAAATTTAGTTTTTCATATCAATTTATTTTTATGCTGTCTCATTTGATCTGTTTACATAATGTTTTATGTAGTTACTACCCAATAAACCCAGATATTTCAGTGTGTTCTAGGTAATTTCAGGTTTGCTTTCAGTTTCTTCAGAGCTTTTTCGCTCTTCTTCCCAGAGGCATATGTTTGTTCTAATGCTGTGTTAAAGTATAATTAAGGGGGCTGGGTGCGGTGGCTCACACCTGTAATCACAACACTTTGGGAGGCCAGGTGGGTAGATCGTGAGGTCCAGATGGTGAAACCCATCTCTACTAAAAATATAAAAATTAGCTGGGCTTGGTGGCACATGCCTGTAGTCTCAGCTACTCGGGAGGCTGAGGCAGAAGAATGGCTTGAACCTGGGAGGAAAAGGTACAGTGAGCCAAGATTGTGGCTGGGAAACTCTGAAATGCACCCTTCTCTGGTTTGTTCCGATCTGATATACATATTTATATGTATATATAAATATATATTTCTATATATAAAAATTTATATATAAATATATATCGAAAAATTTTTAATTGAGATGCAGTATCACACTCTTGCTTGGGGCTACAGTACAGTGGTGCAATCTTGGCTCACTGCAACCTCCACCTCCCTGGTTCAAGGGATTCTCCTACATCAGCCTCCCTAGTAGCTGGGACTACAGGCACCCACCACCATGCCTAATTTTTTTGGCCA